>NC_071400.1:10715967-11027167 GCF_022682495.2 Desmodus rotundus
TTGAGTGACCAGAGTGAACGTGCTATCACATAAGCATTTGTCTACTAATCGCAAGTTATCTACTGCCCTTTCCTGATCTCTAAGCTCCCCATTAGGCCAATTAGCGAAGTCCTTTTGGTGAGAAGTGCTATGATTTCTATTTCCTTCATTAGAAGCAGTTGTTAGGGTATCTTGATAGTTTCAGTGGGGTTTGATGCATCTTGATAAACCATCTGTTTATGGCCAACATCAACTTTGACTTCAAGAATAACTTCTCTCATTTACCACTGAGTCTGTTGTATTAGTTGTGAGCTAACTCCCTCACCAGGCTGTAAATCTATTCCGTGGGGAGTGGGGGAAGGGCTTTCCAACCTTGGAGGAGATTCTAGGTGTTTTTTTTTTTTAATTTATTTTTTAGAGACAGGAAGGGAGGGAGAAAGAGAAGAAGAGAAACATCGATCAGTTGCCTCTCACATGCCCCCAACTGGGGACCTGGCCCACGATCCAGGCATGTGCCCTGACAGAAAATTGAACTGGTGACCTTTCAGTTCTCAGGCTGGCGCTTAATCCACCAAGCTACACCAGCCAGGGTGACTGTAGGTTTCTTTCTTTCTTTCTTTTTCTTTCTTTCTTTCTTTCTTTCTTTCTTTCTTTCTTTCTTTCTTTCTTTCTTTCTTTTCTTTTCTTTTCTTTTCTTTTCTTTTCTTTTCTTTTCTTTCTTTTCTTTCTTTTTTTAAAGGATGCTCTAAGTCTTTCTCCCTGGGGAGATTTCCTAAACTTCTAACTTTATTTTTGTTAACATAATGGGGTCTACTATTTTACTGTATAGAGCTCCTTTTTCTCTTTGGCAAATTCTTTCCTATGACTAGTAACTTGAGTAGGATGTAAGCCCTTGTTCCTACGTCTCAAAGTCTTAAAGCCAAGCCAAAAACCTTCAGCAAGATGGTGATAATTGTCCCCTGTGTTAGGCTGGTTTCCTGCTCTCCATTCTTCTTTCAACTGTTTCACAATATGGTACTGTGGGCTTGCATAAAAATATTCTCCAGGATTGTTTTTCTGCCCTTATACAACATGAAAAGTTATAAATGGCTCACACTGCCTTAATAACTTGCAAATTTCACACCAGGTATTACAAACTGACCTAATTTAGCCACTCAGCACTTATTAGTTTCTTTTGGTGTTTTTCACTGGCCTCTGGAAATTAGAAATAGTTGGTGCTTACGTTTGCTTCCCCACAATCTTTCTATCAGGTGACATGAACACACATCTTACATCCAATATTGCCAAAGATACATTTGTCAACGAAAGCAGGCAGAAACAATTATATTTCCTGTCCTTGTAGTTCAGGAGTTCCACTCTCTGCCCTTCTTTCCTTCCATTGGCTATTACTTGATAGTTGGATCAGCCAACTTTGTTAATTCAGGGAAGAGCCTTACATAAAATAAAGTGACACAGAGCAAATGGGACTTTAGACCTTAAGGCCTGTATCAAAACTGTTAGGCTGCTGGGCTTCCCAGATTTTTATACCTTGTTTATGCAAGGACAGTGGGACCCAAGCAATGAATGTCTTATCCACCTACATATCACAAACACCATTATTTCACCAATGAAAAAATTATCTCTAATATCCCTTATGCTGATTAACATACCCTCAGGGTACAGATATTTAGATCCATATTGGAGGTGCTTAATAACCACCTTTGGAATGTGAATTCCTGATTAGGGTACATCATAAGCTAACTAACCACCTTTATAGTGTAGATGACAGTTATCTTGTATAAATCACAATTTCTGTTACAGAAAATATAAAAGCAAGCCATGTAATTAGATCGCAATGAATTGGCAAGAAGAAGAAATATATGAGAAGCTTGTCAGGTACATGGAACCTTTATCTTTCCTAGCCTTTCCTTCAGTAGCTGTTATACCACTCAGTTGTGGCCTTCCTTCTGACCTGAAGACATCTGGTGTTCTCATAATCTTCCCCCCTCATCGAAACAGTTTCTTTTTCTTTCTTTTTTTTTAAAAAATTATTTATTTTTAAAGAGGGGAAGGGAGGGAGAAAGAGAGGAAGAGAAGCATCAGTGTGTTTGTTGGCTCACGCGCCCCCACTGAGGACCTGGCCTACAACCCAAGCACGTGCCCTGACTGGGAATCCAACTAATGACCCTTTGGTTCACAGGCCAGCACTCAGTCCACGGAGCCACAGCAGCCAGGGTTGAAACAGTTTCTTAGAAAAGAATTTGGTGAACTCATACACAATTTGAGGTTAATAACAGAGTGGAGAAGGTAGGAAGATGTTATGTGCTAAACACAAAGAATATTTACATATTTGAACATGCCTGGGAAGGATAAACAGCCTAAACCATTTACCAAACATGTATGTACTCTGACACATAGTATGTTAGTCCATTCAGGTTTCTGTAACAAAATACTATAGACTAGGTGGCTTATAAACAACAGACATTTATTTCTCACAGCTCTGCAGAGTAGAAGTGCAAGTTCAAGGCTCCAGCTGATTCAGTGCCTGGTGACAGCCCACTTCCTTGTTCATAAATGGCCATCTTTTCCCTTTGCCCTCAGATAACGGAGGGACAAGGGAGCTCTCTGGGATATCTTCTAAAAGGGCACTTATATGCTAATAATGACTTATAAGACCTAATTACCTTCCCAATGCCCCCATCTTCAAATACCATCACTTTGGAGATTAGGTTTCAACATGTGAATTTGGTGGTGGGGGGTGGAACGCAGACATCCAATCTATAGCACATATGTTTTATTTTATATATGTATATATGAATAAATATATGTGTGTTTATATATATACACACACATCGTCATTTAATCTTCACAACTTCCTTGTTAGGCTCAGAGATGTTAAGTACCTTTCCTAAAGTCTTCTCATGGTCTTCATAATGAAAAGATTTCCTGGGGCTTTCACTTTAACAATGAACAATACCTTAGGACATAGGAATTTATTTCTCATGGTGATTTTCAGCCTTTGGTGAACTGGTGGGAAAAGTAATGGTCACATTAAATCACCGATCTCTTTTGTGGCGGGAGATCTCAGTGAGAAGTTTGCAAGAAAAATCATCCATGTGTGCTGAATCTCTCCTTTAATAGTTTCATCTGTTGCTGTTCTTTCTTGCCCCCACCCCACCTTCTGTAAACATCTGAGGTCTGTCTGGAAAAAGTCCAACCATTGTTAATATAATGAGAACAGTTTGCACAGCATCATGTAACCTGGCAGCCAAGCAGAGTGGGCTGGAATGCACATGTGTGAACAATGATGACTTCACTGTACTAGTCAGTGGGGGGTAGTAGACTCCATTGAGTGAGCATGTGTCCTGTGTGGCTGTTGCATTCAAAACGACTGAGCAAGTTGAGCAACAAATCTGCATTAAATTTTGTGTTAAGCTTGAACATTCCTCTGTGGAAACTATTTGGATGATTCAGAAGGCCACAGCTATGGGCCACTGGTGATTGGCAGCTTCATCACGACAATGTGCCCACTCATGCATCACCTCTCATGCAGAGGTTTTTTGGCAAAACGTCAAATCCCCCAGGTGACTCAGCCCCCTAGAGCACAGATTTGGCACCCTGCAACTTCTGGCTTTTCCCAAAACTAAAATCACCTTTGAAAGGGAAGAGATTTCAGACTGTCAATGAGATTCAGGAAAGTATGATGGGGCTGCTGATGGAGACTGGGAGAACTGTGTGAGGTTCCTAGGTGCCTACTTTGAAGGGGACTGAGGCACCATTGTCCATGTATAATGTTTCTTGTATCTTGTATCTTCTCCAATAAATGTCTCTTTTTCATATTACATGGCTGGATACCTTCTGGACAGACCTCATACCCATACAGACACACTTGTTTCTTGTATATTTAACTAATATTACTCTACAGGAGTGTGGTATTTAGAAGGTTATTAGAGGTTTTCTTTTCATTAACTTTTACAGAGAATGTACTTAAAAGCCTAATATCATTCCCATTAGTACCTTTCCTTTTTTATTTAATTAAACTTATTGGGATAACATTGGTTAAGAACACTATGTAAGTCTCAGGTACACAACGGCATACTACAACATCTGTGTACTGCACTGTGTGCTCACCACCCACAGTCTAGTCTCCTTCTGTCATCACATATTTGACCTCCTTTCCCCTCCGGTAGCCACCATACTGTTGCCTATGTGTATGAGTTTGTTGGTTTGTAATGTTTATTCATTTATTGCTCTCTGTTTTATATCCTACATATGAGTGAAGTTATATGGATCTTGTCCTTTTCCATCTGACTTACTTCACGTAGCATGATATTCTCAAGTTCCAATCAGGTTGTCGCAAATGGTAACATTTCATCATTTTTCATGGGTAAGTGCACTGGTATCTTTCAATGTTCAGTCAGGGCATTTTGCTTCCTCCTGTGCTATAGTCAAGAGGTCTTTGAGATTCTTACATAAATCTTCATGTGGCCCTGGCTGGTGTGGCTCAGTGGACTGAGCACCGGCCTCTAAACTAAAGGGTCGCTGGTTTGATTCCCAGTCAGGGCACACGCCTGGGTTGCAGCCCGGGTCCCCAGTGGGGGGTGCACAAGAAGAAACCACACATGGATGTTTCTCTCCCTCTCTTTCTCCCTCCCTTCTCCTCTCTCTAGAAATAAATAAAATCTTTTTAAAAACTTTAAATTTTCATGTGGAAACTGTCAGCTATTTTGTGGTTAAAACTGATTGCAAGTAAGTTTTATATTAACTTTTATACATTAGCTATTTTGCATAGATTATTTATTCACAGCTCTGTATCTCACATATTTTCTGATTGATCAACTAGCAAAAAGAAATCATCATCCATTTTCTTAAAGTGATCATTGAATACATACTATTAGCCAGTATTTTATTATTATCACCAATGTAATATTTATTAACAAAATGCCCCCGTCTTGTACCTTCATGAATATAATGATTATTATCCATGTGTCATCTCATATAAATAGTGCAGCCATGAGCTATGCCTATTGTCTATTACTGTCAGATAGAAGGAAAAAATATTATGAAAGAAGTGTAGAACTTCTATTTAAGATGGTATCACATGTTCATGCTTTGAAGTCTTCTATTCCTGAGAAATATATATAGAATAGAAAAGAGAGAAGCGAAAAAGAGAAATTAAAACACTATATCTGTGCTCAGAAACAAGATAATTATCTCTCCGTAAGTGAAGCCGAACTGGGCATGTGCATCTTGAAGTAAGCCAGAGTGTACAAGATTTCTTTTCCCTTGGGGTAAAAGGCATCAAAATAAAAGTGCCCTACTTGATGTGGGAGATAAAATCAAGACTCATTGGCTTGTGGAAATAAGGGAGACCATTGGAATGAGAATAAGCAGAGAATATTTATTCAGAGCTTGCTGTAGCAAGAGGGTCAGCCGTCATCACTTGCATTCTGCAGAGATCCAAAGGCAGCTGGGGAGTGAGAGAGCTTCATAGTGGGGGGGAAAAGGAAGGGTTCAGGAATATTTGATCGGAGTTTGTTCACGTAGGGAAACTGCAAGCAGGCTAGCTAGAGTTGGACATCCTGTATGATTGGTTTGGAGAATATATTTCCCTTCTTGGTCCTGAGCATGGACTTTTGGTAATGATTGTGTGAAAAATCCTAGGAAATTGATTCTGCTACCTGAAAATATGTTAGGTCTCCTATCATTAATCAATGTGGGTTTTAGAATTTGGAAATAGACTTCTTTATAGCCTGAGTTGGGCTATCAGCATTTTCTTCCACTTGTAAAAATAAATATAGTTTAAGAGCAGATTTTAGACAAGGACTACAATGGGGTCCCCAGTTTTTCTCCAGAACATCATTTGTGTTCACTCTCATGGTATTTACACTGAAATAGAAGGTTTAAAACAACGAAGAATACAATTTACTGGTTATAAAAATTATAAAAGTTAAGTGGTAACATTCTTATATTTTTTTAGAAAAATTATCAAAATATTTACTGAAAATACAACTAGCCCCAAGGGCACTTAAAATTGGGAAGGGACACTGCAGCGGACGGCGCCACACTCTCTCTCTCCGGCCAATATCCTATAAGACTCTGAAGGCTCCATAGAAATTTATTGTACAGAAGATCTGAATGACACATAAATGGCAAGTGCTGATTTAATTGCACTAATGATGTTTTCCTGCCTTCCACGTGACCTTGATGAGAAAAGGCAGCATACCTATTGGAGAGTCTCGATGATGAATCTGACAAGAATATTAGATACAATGTATTGGTCCACTTGACACAATAATGAGTTTTTGGAATATAAATTTATCTTATTATCAAGCTGTACATTTATGTGAAAAATGAACACACTGCGTCTACTTCATAGTATTTATCCTGATAAGCAATGCACATTTTCTTACATTTCAAATGGTCCTCTATTATTAGGCCTTGCTTGACTTTGACCTATGTAAATGGTGATGTAACTGGCAAAGTATTTCCGCCAATTAGCACTTCCAGCTTTCCTCAGTAGTCTCTCTATTTTTTTCCACCTTTTCTAAGAAGAACCCAGTGTCCATTTCCCCCTTTTATTATTAACAAACCATTGATAAATTTAGATCCTTCTGAGTTTTGTATTCTCTTTGATTTTAACTAGACAGTGTGATTCTCATTACTGAAAATTCTGTGACTGTGACATTTAGCTGAGGCTCCTATACCTTTATTTTATAACTTTTGAGAATGTGGCTACCTCAGGTTTTTTCCCCTGCTCAATTTTGAAAACTGGATTAGTTCCTCACTCCATTATTGAAATTGCGTATTACAATTATCTTATAACTGCCAAAGCCAATGGTCTTGTCTCAGCTTTCACCTATTTTTAAAGACTGTTGCATAGGACAAGTGACCAATTAAACCTCAATGTATAAATTTCAATCTTAATCAAAATCCATTTTGAATTTTTTTAAAAACTCGGTAGTCATCAGAACACAGAACAACAGAGATGTATCACTTCATACCTGTTAGTTTGGCAAAAATCAGAAAGCAGAATAATATCAATTATTGATAGAAATATGTAAATTTAGGAACCCTCAGGTATTGCTGATTAGAATCTAGTTTATTACAGTGTGATTGTCATTGTTTAGAACAATTTAGCATAATTAAAGTATGTCTGTTCTACTTGGAGAAAATTATGCTAATTGAATTAAGCCAGTCAGTGAAAGAAAAATACCACACTGTCTCATTATATGTGGAATCTAATGAACCCAATAAACTAATGAACAAGATAGTAACAGAAGCTTAGGCAGAAAAAACAGACTGAAAACTGCTGGAAAGGAGGTGGGAACAGGGTGAAAGATGGCGAAGGGATTAACCAAAGAACATTTGTGCACAGCCAATGGACATGGAGAACAATATGGGAATTGACTTGGGGAGGAGAGAGGGTGGGGCTGGGTGGAGGTGGGCAGAGGGAGAGTGGGGACAACTGTGATAGCAGATACTCAAAAAGTCTTTAACAAAACAATGAATCAGCTCTGGTGGGTGGCTCAGTTAGTTGGAACTTCATGTCATGTGGGGGTCTATTTGCTATAGAATTTAAATTAACACTATGTTAGTTTGCTATGGCTGTCATAACGAAGTGCCACAAACTGGGTGGATTAGCGTCTATCCTACTTCAGGACTCAACTTAACTAATTATATCTGCAACAACCCTATTTCAAAGGTCACATTCTGAGATGCTAGGAATTAGGAGTTCAACATAGAATTTGGGGGAGCACAATTCAACCTATAACAGTAACTAAAATCTTTTTTGTAATATCACTGTGGAGATAAGTACACCTCTAGCTATAAACTACTGGACATGTTTCCATGTCTTAAAGCATAGGCTTCAGCAGGGTGGAGGCTAGGAACAGGTATAAAAAGGATTCTAGGAGGATTAAAGAAGATGAAAACCTCCATTTTTTGACTCATCTACTTCCAAATATATGCCTCTTTGTGTGTGAGTGTACTGTTGACTCCTGGAGCTGCCCTGCCTGCTTCCCTTTCCATAACTCCTAACTTTGCAGAGGTGATGAAGTAAAGGATTTTGAGATAAGGACATTATCCTGGATTATCCGTGTAGGCCCTAAATATGACCCCATGTATCTGTATAAAAAGGAAGCAGAGGGATAGTTAATGACACACAGAAGAGGAGATGTGACCATGGAGGTAGAGACTAGAGTGATGTGGATATAAGCCAAGGAGTGCTGGAAGTCAACAGAAACTGGAAGAGACAATAAATGATTCTCCATTAGACTCTCTCAAGGGGGCATGGCCTTGCCACCATCTTGATTCCACTCCAGTGATACTGATTTCAGAATTCTGGTGTCCAGAACTGTAAGAGGATAAAGTGGTAATTTGTTACAACAGACACAGGAAAATGATACACATGGCTTAATAATATCAAATAAAGATGATAATATCTACCTCAGAGTATCATGGTAAGCATTAAATTAGGTAATATGTTTATTTAAAAGTTCTTAATAGAACCAGGCATCTGCTATATACTTCATAAATGCTAACTGTCTTTATAGTAACTATTATTATTAAAACTGTACCTGATGATTTGGGGACTTTTCTTTAAAATTTGGGATTTGAGGCAAATAACATGATTGGAGCTGAGTGTATGTGTTAGAAGGTTAGGGAAAGGAAAATGTAGTGAAGAGTTGAGGCTAAGATGGAATGGCTTCTGCTTTTAGACTAGAAAATGGCATCTGTAGTAATTAATTGCTTTCCCTACTTCATGATCAATTCTTCCTCCGCAGTCCTGTCCTACTCCAGCCCTGGGCAAGGTAAAGAGGAAAATGAAATGTAGAAGAGACAAGGAAAAAGAGTTTCTCTATGAAGTAACGCACCGTAGGGAGACATGCAGAATTTTGCCTAAGGGCAGCTACTCCTGGGTGGTTAATATTGAAAGGCCATACAGAATTTCATCACATAAGAATCAGGAGTCGGAGCCAACATATGTTTTTTTCTTGACAAATAAATGTGTTCATTTGTTGAGCAAAGGAATCATTTTTGTTGTGCAACCCTTTTCCTGATTCAATTCATATGCTTTTCATCTTGGGATTCTGTGGTCAAATTATTGCTTGAATAGGCCAAAGGATGGATCATTTCATGGAAAATTTTCTGCTTGTCTATTTTTGTTAATGGCATTAATTTCTACAAAATTATGGTAAAAGCTGGAAATTTTATGCTTGGTGTATGTACCTCCCAGGGAAAAATAAGTAAATTATATTTTCAATAGTCCCTTGTTTTCAATAAATAAATACTACACCAAAATCAGTGACATAAAATATCATATAACAAGCTAGTTGCATAAATTTGAACTAAATAAATAGTGAGTTGTAATTGTGCCTAATGGAAAGAAGGCTCTTCATCTTTCTAATAGTTTGTCATAGGGCATTAAGCTATTTGACGTTCCTCTGACCCCTTATTCTTCTCATTGTACCACTTTATGGGATGGGAGCTCACACAGCTGTACGTATCTGAAGCAAAATGAGGAAATTGAATTCAAACTAAGATGACCATGCTAAGAGAGCTGTAAAAATGGAACTTTTATTATACCATTTCTCATATTCCTAGAGTTTCGACATCAAAACACTGAACTGTAAGTCAAGAGACCTAAATTACTAGCTAACTAGGTAACATTAGAGAAATTAAGTTGCCCTTATGAATCTCAGCTTCCCAATTTTTAAAATGACATGGTACACTAGATGACCTCTAGTAGTGCTTTCAAGAGCCAATATTCTATAATTCTGTATTAATGGGATTTTAGGTTTTCTTTTAGAAAAACACTTTTGACCGCCAAAGCATAAATTGGTACATACTGGGACAAAAGTGTCCTGACCAGAAAATTCAATGGATCTCAATTTTCCAAGATAGTAACTATTTCTGTGTTTTCCAGAATTTGATATCCAGCAACCTTACTCCCCGCTGCCTTGTTTCTTCATTTGTACTATAACATATGTCTTAGTTAAGGCGGCCATAACGTATTACCATAGACTGTGTGGCTTAAACAACAAACATTTATTACTCACGATTCTGGATGCTGAGAGGTCCAAGACCAGGGTACTGGCAGATCCTAAGGGCCCACTTCCTGCATGGCAAATGGCTGTCTTTGTGTTGTATTCTCATATGGTGGAGACCGAAGGGAGAGAGATTTTGTTTCCTTCTCTTTTATAAGAACATCAATCCCATCATGTAGGCTAATTACCTCCCAAAGGCTCCACTTCCACATACCATGACACTGTGCATTAGGCTTGAACATGCAAATTTGGGGGAGTCCCAAATATTCAGTCTCTGGCAGTTGTACTTGGCAATCAATGAGTCATGCATTGTCATAGGACACTTGTAGCCCATACCAAGGACTACACGGTAGATAGAGTCCCTTTATCTAAACTCCTGGCACTTTCTTACCATAGTAAAATGTGTTAGAGAACAAAATAAATCTAACTGTCTCCCTGCCCTTTTAATGCTACCTTTTAAAATCCATCTTGTAAATGGACCACCAGTTGCATTTGATCTTTACTGATCATTTCTCCCTCAAATATAAACCCTCCAATGGAACTCTAGTGTCATGGGAGACATCCAAACTTCTTACATGATTTGTAGTAACCTTTACGGTATGATATGACCCCTGATTCTCTCTTGCACTTCATTTCTCAACACATCTCCCACCTCACATTGCACCTTCTACACATGATGGACTCCAGCCGCCCTGAAATGTTTGTGGCTTGCCAAACACATGACACAATGCTGCTATCTTGCTCTCTTTGTTACACACACTATTCCCATTACCTAAAATGCCCCCTCCCCATCATTTCGGTACTTTGCTGTTTTGTATTTCCATTGTTTCTGCTTTCCTCTGTAAATTAGTGATTTTCCATGGTGGTATGCTCGGATTGCCCTCTTTATCTTTTGTGAATCTATTCTAGGTTTTTACTTTATGGTCACCACGAAGTAACCATAAGATGTTCCATCAAACATATTATAGATAAAACAGTCCATTTTAATCTGATAGTAAGTTAAAATCGATCACATACAAAAGCTCTACACTTTCACTCTCCCTTTCATATTTTGATGTCACAATTTACATCTTTTTATATTGTATACTCAATAATGAATTATAGTAGATATAGTTATTTTTAATATTCCTTTCCTTTATCTCTTATGCTATGGTTAAGTAGTTAACACACCATCCTATTGAGGAATAAGTTCTCTAGGTCTATAGGTTTACTTTTATCAGTGTGTTGTATACTTTCATATGTTTTCATATTACTAACTAAAGTCTTTTTTCAGCTTGAAGAATTCATTTTGTCAGTTCTTGCAAGGCAGACCTAGTGGTGATAAACTCCTTCAGCTTTTGTTTGTCTGGAAAAGTATTTCTCCTTTATTTCTGAAAGATAACTTTGCCAGAATGAGTATTCTTGGCTGGCAACTTTTTTTTTTCTTTCAATGTTTCAAATACATCATTCCACTCTCCTCTGGCCTGTAAAGTTTCTGCTGAGAAATCTGCATATAGCCTAATGGGGGTTCCTTTGTAGGTTAATTTTTTTTCTCTTACTGATTTTAGGATTCTCTTTTTCTTTAATTTTGAAAGTTTCATTATAATGTTATCTTGGAAAAAGTCATTTTGAATTGAGATAATAGGGTTATCTATTGGCTTTATGAACTTGGGATGTCCGAGTTTCTCCCCAGGTTTGGGAAGTTCTCAACTATTATTTATTTAAATAAACTTTCTGCCTCCTTCTCCCACTCTTTTTCTTCTGGAACTCCAGTTATTCTAATACAGGGTAAGCAAAAGTAGGTTTACACTTGTTTGTAAGGAAAATAATAAAATAATTAATAAATGATAATAGAAGAATAAACTGTGTGTTTCATACTCACAACTGTAAGCCTACTTTTGCCCCACCCTGTGTTTGTACGTTTGATGGAGTTCCATAGTCTTGCCAGGCTTTTGACTTCGCCACTCTAACAAAATGCCTCTTCTCAAGTTTGCCAATGAACTCTGCAGTTTGTTTATAGCTCCAGTATTTCCACTACAATCCAGATTGCTTTATCTGTCTGACTAGTCGACTTCTTTTCTTGGAGCTATAATAAGTATTTCACATTTAATTTGTTTTAAAAGACAATTCTGCCCTGAGTGGCATGGCTCAGTGGGTTGGGCATCGTCCTGCAAACTGAAAGGTCATTGGTTCAATTCCTGGTCAGGGCACATGCCTGGGTTTCTGGTTTGGTCCCCGGTTAGGGGCATGTATGAGACACAACCAATCGATGTTTTTCTTGCACATCTATGTTTCTCTCCTTCTCTTTCTCTCTCCCTCCCCCTCTCTCTAAAAATGAATATCTTTTTTAAAAAGCATAAGCATTTGAAAGATAATTCTTTGGCCCCTAAACCTAGTCTGTCCTCACCATTCCCCATTTTGGTAAGTGAAACCATCCATTCATCTACTTACCAGGGCCACAAAATTGATAACTATCCTTGATAAGTTCTCATACTCTAAATCCAACATATCATGAAAGCTATATGCCATAACTTAAAAGTATATCCTAAATCTTCAACTTTCTCTTCTACCACTCTTAAATATTCAGTTATTCCAGTCCAGATTTACTCACCACATTGCTGGTTATGGAACACATCAGGCAAGCTTTCACTCGGCCTGAAATGATCCCTCATGGCCCCAAATCTACAATGTCCTTCATGTCTCTTTTCAAATATCACTTTCTCTGGCCACAGTATTATAAATAGGATCCACTCAAAATTTTTCTACCCCCCTACTCTGCTTTAGTTATTATCTTTCTCCATTATAAAGTAAATTCTATGAGTGTAGATATTTTTATTTTTTTAAACCATGATGCAATAATTTAAAAAAAAACTGATTTAACTAGATCACACTTTAAAAAAAGATTTTTACACTCACAAAATTTGCAACAGAGAGATAATAGTTATAAACTAGTATGTTTTACCTGTTGCTTTTCTTTATTTCTAAGTAGATGATTATATCAGATCAAGTTTTTGACAGATTTATTTTTTCCCTTCAATTATTATACTTTTCATAAGTTTTCTTTTTTTACAGAATCGGACAATACTTCAGATAAGTTAAACATTAACACTGATAAGTGATCATGTGTCTTGTCTCTGATTTTTAATGGGTTACATGTAATGTTTCTCCATTAAATTTAGTATATGCTGTAGGCATTTGGCATGTGACTTTTACTAAGCTAAGAAGTTTTTATGATTTCCCACATTACTAAGAATTTTGTTTTTGTCACAGGTAGATTATAAAGCTGTTTGCATAGGGATGAAAATGTTTTTTTCCTCCTTTGATCTGTTAATGCTTTTAATTGTAGTGATTTTTGATATTGAAATCATTTTATTCCCAGGGGAAAAAGTCTTATTTAATCATTATGTATTGTATTCATCTTACACTGTTGAACTTATTTAGCTCATATGGTATTTAAGATCTTCGCATCTACAATCATATCTGAACAGGCCTTAAATTTTCTTTTTATTTTATCATCATCTGGTTTTAGAATCTAGGTTAGAGGCCTAGTAAAATTTGTTTAGCAGCTTTTACTTTATTTCTATTTTTTTGTGAAAAATCCCTGCTTATGATTTATACTTTGGTATACCTCACCTGTAAAATTATTTTACTCAGCCTGGGCATTAATTTTGAAGGAGGTTCTTTCACTGCCATTTCTATTAATTTAATGAATATTGATCTATTTAAATTTTTTCCTTTTACATTGATATTGCTATTTTATGCTTTTTAAAATTACTTATATATTTACTCAAGATTTTAACATATTTTATTAATTAATTTATTAAAAGATTTTATTTATTTATTTTTAGACAGAGGGGAAGGAGGGAGAAAGAAAGGGAGAGAAACATCAATGTGTGGTTGCCTCTCACACGCCCCCTACTGGAGACCTGGCCTACAACCCAGGCATGTGTCCTGACTGGGAATGGAACTGGTGACCCTTTGGTTCACAGGCCAATGCTCAGTACACTGAGCTACATCAGCCAGGACGTATTTTATTATTTTTAAATGCTTATATTTGTAGTTGTTTTCTCTTTTCATTATTATTTATCTACATTTGATCAATTTTAGTAATCAGCCTTGTTAGAAACCCAATCATTTAATTAATCTTTTCAGAGAACAACCTTCCTCTTTTGTTAATCTTCTCTATCACTTTTTATTTATCTTTGTCATTAATTTTTGCTTACATCTGCATTCTCTTATTTATTTTTTCTTATTTGGGTTTGCTCTGTTACACTTTTTCTAATTACTAGGGTTGATTACTTAGTTCATTTTTAAAATGTTTGTTTTAGTCTATTTTAAAGTAATACATACTTATTATAAAAATTAGACTGTAAGAAAAAATAAGGAGACAGTTTAAATGATCCATACGTCTTCTAAGAACAAGAGCATTCTCCTACATGACCACAGAATATTACCACATCAATGAAATTTAACATTGACACAGTGCTGCTATCAAGTCCATAGTCCTCATTCACATTTTCCCAGTTGTTACAGCTGTTTTGTCTATTGGTCCAGAATCCAAAGATCATACATTGCATAGTATTGTCACATCTCTTTAGCCTTTTTTTTTTAAAGATTGTATGTGTTTAATTTTAGAGAGAAGAAGGGAGGGAGATACAGAGAGAGAGAAACATCAATGTGTGGCTGCCTCTTGTGCACCCCCTAGGGACCCAGCCTGCAACACAGATATGTGCCCTGACTGGGAATCAAACCGGCAACCCTTTGATTCTCAGGCTGGAGCTCAATTCACTGAGTCACACCAGCCAGGGCTAGTCTTTTTTATTATAGGACAGTCCCTACCTTTTTTGTCTTTTATAACACTAACTTTTTTAAGAGTTTAGTTTAGCTATACTGAAGTCTGTTCATATTATGGATTTGTCTACTTGCTTTCTCATGATGAGATACAGGGTAAGCATTATTAGCAAGAACACTACTTCCCGTTGTATTACACCACATCACACCAGGAGGTACCTAACACAGTTTGTTACTTCCTAATTGATCACTTGAGTTAGATGGAAAATGTCATATTTCTTCATTTGTAAAGGCAACATTTTCCCGTTGTGATTAATGTATAATCTGCAGGGTAATATTTTAGATTATATCAATATACCCTTGTCCCCCCAAATCTTTTTTCTTTTGTATTGTATGTGTGCATTACCATTTAGTCCCCTTAGAGCCCCCACCCCCAGCAATCACCACACTGTTGTCCATGTCCAAGAGTCCTTTTTCCTTTTTACTCAGGGCCTCCACCCCTAACCTCCTCCTGCCACTAGATGGCATCTGCTCTCCATCTATGAGTCTGTCTCTGTTTTTGCTTGTTAGTTCAGGTGGTTCATTAGATTCCACACATGAGTGAAATCAGATGGTGTCTGTCTTTCTCTGAATGGCTGATTTCACTTAGCATAATGTTCTCCAGGTCCATCCATACTATTGCAAAGGGTAAAATTATCTTCTTTTTTGTGGCCGAGTAATATTCCATTGTATAAATGCCCCACAGTTGTTTTATCACCCCCTAAATCTTTAACCTACAGATTTTAGCATTCACTGATATTATTTGCCAAAATTATATGTAGTTCTTTAAAATAAAATTTTACTGAAGTATAAGAAATAAACAGAAAAATGTACAAATCAGATCTTACTAAATTTTCACATCGTATGTACCAATGTAAACAGAATCCAGACTAAGGAATATGTTACCAGCTCCCTAAAGCCCCCCTTATGCCCATTTCTAGTCCTATCTTCCAAAAAGGAAACTTCCATCCTCACTTGTATCACTATAGGTTGGTTTTGCCCTCTTTTAAAAACCTTGTATATAAATAATCACACACTATGTACTCTTTTGTGTCTGGTTTCTTTCAGCAATGTGTGTGTGAATTATCCATGCTGCTGTGAATGATCTTGGTCAACATAGGTATGTAAGTCAGTTCTATCTATACCTATTGGTAGAATTGCTATTTCGTAGGGTATGTGCATGTTCAGCTTTAATAGATACTACCAAAGTCATTTTCCAAAGTATTCTCAATTTACATGTTAAGTCTTTCAAATAATAAACATTCATATGTCCATGAAATGGTGCATTATTGTAGATTTAATGCTTATTGGACATTTCAAAGAAGATTTTATTTATTTATTTCTAGAGAGAGAAGAAGGGAGGGATAAAGAGAGGGAGCAAAACATCAATGTGAGAAACATCAATCAGTTGCCTCTCTTGTGTGCCCCAGCCTGGGACTAAACCCACAACCCAGGCATATGTGCCCTGACTGGAATCAAACTGAAAGCCTTTTGCTTTGTGAGATGATGCCCAACCAACTGAGCCACGCTGGCCAAGGCTACTTATTGGACATTTAAAAAAAATGACTGTCTTTTTCCATTTTCTCTATTAGTTGTGGTTTTTTTCTTATTGATTTATAGGAGTATTTATGTAAGCTCTTTATTTTTCATGTATTTTGCAAATTATCTTCTCCCAATTTATGGTTTGCCTTTTCACTCAAGTATTCTGTTTTAAGTTCTTTCTCTTTTCATTGTGGGGTTCTTTTTAACGTGTGTTTTGTTATTAAATATCTAATTTGATTGTACTAGGGTTGGAGAATCTCATTTGTGATATACTGATTCTTTGAAGTATGTGAAGGCTGCCTTTATGGCTTAGTGTATGGTATATTTTATTAATAATTTATATGTGCTGAAAAATAATGCATGTCCATTTGTGGAGTATAGGGTTATCTATATATCTAATAGCTGAGATTCAATGTTTGTATAAGAAATGACGTTATGTGTTCACAATACTATTTCTACTTTTGGAACATAGAAGAATGCATTTCATCAACTCTGTGTGAAGTTGGCTAGAATACATATGAATGATCTTCAGGGCAAGGATATGTAAGCATAAGCAATAGACAACATTTTCAAGCCTGCCAATAAAACTTTCTGTGCTATATTTTCTGCTCACTCTCTTCACTGGTATGTCCACCTTTAGGTCATGCGTTTTATTATGCAGTCTTGGCAAATAAAATACAGGATGCTCAGTTAAGTTTGAATTTCAGATAAATGTCAAATATGTTTAGTGTAAGTATGGGCTAAATGTTGCAAGATGCATACTTATACAAAAAGAAATCATTGTTTGTTGGAAATTCAAATTTAACTGGGTGACCTGCATTTTATTTGCTAAGTTGAGGGCGATAGACATGTGGATGAAAAAGCAGAGAAATAAAGCGTATCCATGAAATAAGTCTAGAAATATTAGGTGTGGTTACTGCTACACAGAACTGGCTAGAAGCAAATAGGTCAGAACCGTACTAGTTTCTGAGACAGTTTTACTACCCAGAAAAGCACAATTATTGACAAATTTTTTTAAAGATTTTATTTATTTACTTTAAGAGAGAGGGGAGGGGAAAGAGAAAGAGAGGGAGCGAAACACCAATGTGCGAGAGAAACATTGATAGGCTGCCTCTCATACATACCCCCAACCAGGGACCAAACCCACAACCCAGGCATGTGCCCTGACTGGGAATTGAACTGGTGACCTTTTGCTTGGTGGGATGATGCCCAACCCAGTGAGCCATACCAGCCAATGCCTGACAAATTTTTTTTTTTTTTTGAGAGTTCCAGGCTTCAAAGAAGCTTTCAAACTCCAACCTTGTAGAATTGGCAAATTTGCTGAGGAGGTTTTACAGTTCTCAGTTTCAGCATATTTTTCCAACATCTACTTCAGGTGTGGCCAGGCAAAAAAGGGAGAATATGAAAAGGAACCTGCCAGAAGGTAAATTCGGATACTATAAGGAATGACAGACAAGGAAATTCTTCCAGAGAACAGAATCAGGGTCTACGCAAGCAATCATTTTAGTCCCTAAATTCGAAAGCAGCCCTTCACCGTATTTTTCAGTAGTCATTCAAAAGTTCTGTTGACAGCCGTTAACTTCTGTGTGTCTCCCATGCCCCCCATTTTGAATGGGGGTGTTTATTGTAGCTATTCCGCTCCTGCTTCACTGTTGTAAGTTGGATATATGGGGTGGGCGTGGCAGATTATTTGTCTTTTTAGTGCATAGGCCCCTGGAACAAGAGGAGCCACATCCTAGACCTTGGGCCAGATACCATGACAGATTGGACTGCAGGTTGTCTCCCTTAGAAAGAGAATGAATGTATAGGAAGAAAAAGTGAAGTTTCATGACCAGAAGGACAGATGGTGACAGAGTAAATACTATGTGTTCATCCACCATTTTCACCTCACGGGAACACAGGGAAAAGGCTCTCTTTCTTACTCTTTCCTTCAGGTATGTTGGGGGCTGAGTCTGGCCTATGGTAGATAGATGTAAGTGATATGCATTAGTCAGTGCATATATTCAGGAAAACTGCTCTCGATATATCAACCAGAGATTGTAAGCAAGGAATTAGTTACAAGAGTGTTGGAAGGACTGGAAAAACAAAGGGAATAAGAAGATTTCCCACATCTCAGAAAGATGCTATTGCCATCGGACTGGAGCCTACTACTCATATTCCCTACTAACCCGGTGGAAGTTGTCACTCCCACGCCACTGCTGTGTAGCAGGAAATCAGGAGCCTGCACTGCTGTTAACGCTGCTGAGATTGCTATGGATGCTGCCTTTTGTAACAAACACAATAGTATTTTTCACAACTTTAATATCTCTGCTTTCCTTTTTTTCCCCTGCTTGAGCTCTCAGTGTCTGAGAAGGATATTTAAAAGCTTCCTATGTTTCTGTCAATTGTTCTTTATAAAAAGGCAATAACATTTCTGGGATAGTATTATTAGGTCCATGCATGTTATTGATGATCTTCTTGCCCAATCTTCCCTTTTATCAATGTTTCATATCTTTATTTATTCTTTGTGATGTTTTTGGCTTGATTTATATTTTATCATATATTAAGATTTCTATGTTAGTTTTATTTTGAGTCATACTTGGATAGCATTATTATTTACCTTTTTTTGACATCTTTGTGTCTTAATTTTAACTTTTTAAAAATTTTTGGAATACGTTTTTAAAAAATTCAAAGAGAGATCTTCTGTTTGCTATGATTAACCAATATACATTTATTTACAGTTTTAATAAGGCTCATAGTTGCCATCTTATTATGTATTTTCTATCTACTATATGTTCTTTTTTTCCCCTTCATAAATTCTACTGCATAAATCACTTTCTGTTCTGCTGATTTAAAACTTATGCATTTTAACTGGAACATAATCAACAAAAGAAAAAAGCAAACAAAATATAACCAGAGACATTGAAATTAAGAACAATGTAACAATAGCCACAGGGGAGTGGGGAGGGGACAGTGGGGAGAGGGGTCTACAGGAGCTACTATAAAGGACACAAGGACAAAATCAAGGGGGAGGATAGAGGTGGGGGAGGGAGAGGGACTGGCTGGGGTGGGGTGGAGGGATGGGGAGAAAATGCAGACAATTGTAACTGAATAAAATAAAATAAAATAAATAAAATAAACATATAGTAAAACTTATACATTTTATTGTTGTTTGGATGGCCCACAATGTTATGAGGGCCCACACTCACGTTCATTGTCCTCTATTGATATCCTAGACTTATGAATATCTATACGATCCTCCTCAAAAATACGTAAATACATTCTCACACACCTTTAATTCTTTCCTCTTTCTTTATCATATTAATATTGTCCTAAAACTTAGTTCTAGCTTGCTATAAATATATTTTTTAAATGTTTATTTTGGTGCTATCTTTGTTAAGAAAAAATATTAAAGGTATTTTAATCACCTTTAATTCCCTTATATCTGACAACATCTTCCTAAATTTGTTTTTCTTTTCATTTAAAAACTAGAAATTGTTTTAATATTTGATCTTTTTTTGGAAACCTTTAGAATTTTCTTTTTGCTTTTGATGACCCTCAGTTTTATTTTAATGTAAACAGTGAGGTTTTCCCCATCTATCTCCTGTTTTGTACTCTATAAACCCTTTACATACATGGTCTTTAAAAAACAACTTTTCCTATTACATTGGACATACAATATGATATTACTTTCAGGTGTACAACATAGTGGTTAGACATCTATATAACTTATGAAGTGATTGTCCCAGGAAGTCTAGTACCCATTGATACTGTACATGGTTATTACAATATTATTTACTATATTCCCTATGTACATACATGTTTTTTAACTTCCTTTCTGAGTTTATCTCCATAATTTCATAACACAGCTCTGTGGCAAAGAATGCTAGTATTTGTACTATAAATGTGTCTCATTTTTTTCCTGCACACACTGCCAAACCACAGTTTCCAGACCCTTATGGTCAGGTGAGTTCTGGCCAATGAAATATGGGCCAAAGTGATATGTGTCACCTCCAGGCCTGGACTTTAAAATATCTCATGTGAGTCACCTCGTGCTGTCTCTTCATTCATTGTCTGGCTGGAAACAAAGGATTCAGTGGCAGACTGGTGTTCTGAAGGTGAAACAATCACTGTGTGGTAGGAACTTGGGTCCCAAAATGACTTCGGGGAGCAGAGCTACCTCCAGCCCTCTGATTTATACTTTTGTTCTTTTAGACGCATGAGTTTGGGGGTGATTTGCTGTATATAGCAGATGGCATTAGTTTCTGTACATAATATAATCGCCATTTCTTTTCTTTTTCTTCTCTTATTTTGGTGCACCTATTGAAAATTCTACCTTTATATTCCGTGTCTTTGCGCTTCTTATATATTACTACTTCTTTATATTTTCTTGCTATTTGGGGGGAAAATTTCTCAGTATCATTTTGCACATCACTGAATTACTCTTTTAAAAAATTTTTTATTGTTATTCAATTACTGTTGTATGCTTTTTCTCCCCATCCCTCCACCCCACCCCAGTTGAACCCACCTCCCTCCCCCGCCTCCACCCTCCCCCTTGATTTTGTCCATGTGTCCTTTATAGTAGTTCCTGTAATCCCCTCTCCCCACTGTCCCCTCCCCACTCCCCCCTGGCTATTGTTACATTGCTCTTAACTTCAATGTCTCTGGTTATATTTTGTTTGCTTTTTCCTTCTGAGCTGAATTACTCTTCAGCTGTAGTCATCTCCTTATTTATTTCATCTCTTGTGTTCCTGGTTTCAAATATATTTTTCATTCATACATGGAACACAGAGTGTTCTTATATTCTTATTTATTAATTATTGTATTATTTTCCACAAAAACAACTGGAGACCTACTTTTGCCTCACCCTGTGTGTATATATATATATATTTTGTTTGTTTCTGTTTTAGATTGCTAGTATGTTTCATGCTTTCTTTAAGAATGTTTGAAAATACAACCAGAGACAGTGAAGTTAAGAACAATCTAACAATAGCCAGGGGGGAGTGGGGTGGGGACACTGGGAAGAGGGGATTACAGGAACTACTATAAAGGACACATGGACAAAACCAAGGGGGAGGGTGGAGGTGGGGGAGGGAGGTAGGTTCAGCTGGGGTGGGGTGGAGGGATGGGGAGAAAAGGCAGACAACTGTAATTGAATAACAATAAAAATTTTAAAAAAAGAATGTTTGAATGTGTGCATCTCTGTGTGTGTGTATAAAACTTTGGTCTTTCTGTTATAATAATTTTATTTTAGCTGCTATATGGTCAAATATCAGCTGAACACGTATCTGTCCAGTTTAAAAAGAGCTGTGAGATATGGCCCAGGAGAATCCAAACTATTCCAAATCTGTTTTTTCTATTTCCCATTGCTGCCACTCTATTAGGAAGCTTCTCTGTTCACAAAAACAGTTTTAGAAAGAGGCGGTTTCCACCAGTTCTGGGAGGTGAGAGTAAAGAAAGATGGTAGGCAGAGCGTATCATGGCTTGGGGGAAGAGTCAATACCAGTAGGCAATTTGTAACCCCTACCCCTTTTGTTAACTTTTTAAAAAACATATTTTATTAATTATGCTATTACAGTTGTCCCATTTTTTCTCCCCTTTATTTCCATCTCCCCAGCACCTCCCTCCTACCAGCATTCCCCTCCCGCTTAGTTCATGTCCATGGGTCGTACAATACAAGTTCTTTAACTTCTCCATTTCCCATACTATTCTTAACCTCCCCTGTATCTTTTCTACCTACCACTCACACTTCTTATTCCCTGTATATTTTCCCCCATTCTCCTCCTGCTCCCACCCCACTGATAACCTTCCATGTGATCTTGATTTCTGTGATTCTGTTCCTGTACTAGTTTGCTTAGGGTTTTTTTTTTTTAGGTTCAGTTGTTGATAGTTGTGAGTTTGTTGTCATTTTACTGTTCATAGTTTTGATCTTCTTTTTCTTAGATAAATCCCTTTAACATTTCATATAATGAGGGCTCGGTGATGATGAACTCCTTTAACTTCTTATGTGGGAAGCACTTTATCTGCCCTTCCATTCTAAATCATAGCTTTGCTGGATAGAGCAATCTTGGATGTAAGTCCTTGCCTTTCATTACTTTGAATACTTCTTTCCAGCCCCTTCTTGCCTGCAAGGTTTCTTTTGAGAGATTAGCTGATAGTGTTATGGGAACTCCTTTGTAGGTAACTGTCTCCTTTCCTTTTTCTGCTTTTAAGATTCTCTCCTTCTCTTTAATCTTAGGTAATGTAATCATGATGTGCCTTGGTGTGTGCTTCCTTGGGTCCAACTGCTTGGGACTCTCTGATCTTCCTGGACTTCCTGGAAATCTATTTCCTTGGCCAGATTGGGGAAGGTTTCCTTCATTATTTGTTCAAATAAGTTTTCCATATCTTGCTCTTCCTCTTCTCCTTCTGGCACCTCTATGATTCAGATGTTGGACTGTTTAAAGTTGTCCTGGAGGTTCCTAAACCTCTCCTCATCTTTTTTTTGAACTTTTGTTTCTTCATTCTGTTCTGGTTGAATGTTTATTTCTTTCTTCTTCTCCAAATCTTTGATTTGCATCCCAATTTCCTTCCTGTCACTGTTGGTTCCTTGTACATTTTGCTTTATTTCACTTTACATAGCCTTCACTTCTTCCTCTATTTTGTGACCATATTCAACCATTTCTGTGAGCATCCTGTTACCAGTGTTTTGAACTCTGCATCCTATAGGTTGGCTATCTCTTCATTGCGTAGTTCTGTTTTGGGAGCTTTCATCTATTCTTTCATTTGGGCCATATTTTTTTTGTCTCGGTGCGCCTGTTATGTTGTAGAGGATGGAGTCTTAGGTATTCGCCAGGGCAGGGCAACCCACGTCTCTGCATTGTGGCACTGTAGGTGAGGGAGGGGTCTGACAGGGAACAATGCCTCTTGCTTGGCTCTTGGTAGGCTTTCAGTCACTTCCCCCACTACCCACAAGCAAGTTGGGCCCTTGTGGTGCTGACTCCTGGGTGGGTGGGTTTGTGTATACTCTGGGACCCTGTGAGTCTCTCCAATGAACTCTCCTGTGAGGCTGGGAGTTTCTCCTGCTACCTTAACCCCCACAGGTTTTTTAAGTCAGAGGTTTTGAGGCTTTCTGTCCCCATGCTTGAACCCTGGGTTGTGCAGTCTGTCTTGCTCCGCAGTTTCCCCCTCCCCCGGTTTATCCACATGCAAATGTGGGACCACCTTGTCCACCAGCTGCCACCTCGCCTACCTGTTCCTCCAGCTGGTGCCTCACCACGCATCTTCTCTACCCCAGCTGACCTTCTCCACCCTTCCTACCAGTCTGAATGAATGCTTCTTCTTTAACTCCTTGGTTGTCAGACTTCCATACAATTTGGTTTTCTGTCAGTTCTGGTTATTTTTTTGTTTTTAAGTTTGTTGTCCTTCTTCTGGCTGTGCAAGGAGGCAAAGTGTATCTACCTATGCCTCAATCTTGGCCAGAAGTACCGTTTTGTTAAATTCTTATTACATCAGGAGTTTTGTACTGGTCTGAGACCCCGTTGACACCCACAGCGTGGACTGTTGCTTGTGATCTTACTAGAAAATCAGGTAGAGATAACTAGGGAAAAAAAACAAGAGGAGAACTTAGGAGACCACTTCCAATCTATCCTCTTACTGCCATTCTGTCCCCCACTGCCCTCTCCCTGAGCTGCAGTTACTCTCCACCACACACACTCACAATGACACCATTTCAAGTCAGGGTTACATTTCACCAGGACTATCTCACATTTTGTTTTTTTATATTGATGTCAGTTCCTCTTGTTGATTCTTCTCTCTAACTTGTATAATTTCTTCAGGATTCATTTTGAAAAATCATCTGGCAGTACATGCTATTAAACCTCTTAACAGGAAAGGAAAATGAATTAACCCTTAAAAATGAGTGTGTTGTTGCCCTGGCCAGTGTGGCTCAGTTGGTTGGAGCATCATTTTGTAACCTAAGGATTGCATTTGATTCCTGGTTTGATCTCCCCACTGGGCATGGGCATGTGCAACCCTCACTGCGGATATGTACAATCCCCAGTCCAGGCACATTTGGGAGGCAACTAGTCAATGCTTCTCTCTCACATAAATGTTTCTCTCTCTCACTTCCTCTTTCTCTAAAAGCAATGAAAAAATGTCCTCAAGTGAGGGTTTTAAAAAATGAGTGTGTTGAATGATCCAAATTTTGTAAAAACATTTGTCTCTCTACTCTTTCTATATTTATTCAAACACAGTTTTGTGGGATGATACTCTCCTCTATCAAAACTATGTCTTTTTTCTGAGTGTTATATCTGGGTAATAATTACTTTCCCATTTGTAATTTTCTGTTTTGTTCAGGTTACTCATAATGTGTGTTTATCAGTTTTATAAAAACAAAATTACCCTTCTTAAAAGACAGAAAAGGCATAAGAAATCAATAAGTTGTGTAATGTCATTTAAAGTTTTCTCATTAGGGTCATCACATTGAAGAAATTGTCTTACGTTGGTGTTGGGTATTATGCATTTGAGTTTCTAAATAAATACTGGCTAGCAGCCACTATTCCTCCAAATTCTTTTATTTCCATTTTCACAAAATGTTATAATCAATTTTCACCCTTCGCTTTTAATTCAGTTCACCTTATTTTCAGCCCTTTCCATGTCCATACACTGTACCAAAATTATTAGCAAAAAGATGAATTATATACCATTATTCCTTGAAGAAGTCATGGTCAAATGGGAAATGCATTTCATAGACCATTAATCGTAATCTTAATAAGAATAAAGAAAGACGTTCTATGGCAATGTTATAAACAGTGTTTTATATTAGCCAAAGGAAAAACAAAACCCTAGTTGTGACTGCAAGCTATTAGTTCATTTGTGGCAGAAGTTTTAAGACTTAAGCTGGATATTTAAAAAAGTATAAAACTGAAATGAAGAACATTCTCAGTCCAAGAAAGAGTATGAGGAAAGGTCTAGACAGGTTAAATACAATCATTGTTTACAACGGGCTAGGAGTACTGCTTGTAGAGGAGAGTGGTGAGAAAGAAGCTGCAGAAGTAAAAGTTATAATAGGCCTGGAATATATTGATAAGGAATTTTATCTTTATTCATTGACTTTAAAGGATCTGGAAGATTGGAGGAGGACAAAGAGGGTGGGGAGGTTTGTAGGGATGATCATTTGTCATTTATTCAATCACTCAACAGTTTATTAAGTGTCTCTTATGTTCCAGGTACTATTCTAGGCACAGGATATACAGTGGTGATCAACACAGACAAGTTACTGCCCTCATGTAGCTTATATCTCAGTGGCAGAAAGAGACATGATAAATTAGTAAAATAGTGTATTAGATAGTGACAAGTAGACAGGAGGAAAATTAGAGAAAGTGTGTGGGAAGCACACTGTGGTGTTCTGCTGAATAAAGAGTAGTCTGAAAAATGGTCCCAACAGTGATGTTTACATCTTTTAAAATTTTTTATTTTTATTATTGTTCAAGTACAATTGTCTCCATTTTCCCACCACCACCACTTCCCCTGCCCCACCCCCCCACCTCCCACCCTCGATCCTACCCCCCTTTGGCTTTGTCCATGTGTCCTTTATACATGTTCCTTGATGGACCTTCCCCCATCTTAATCCCCAGATACTGTGAATATGTCACTTTACATAGCAAAATGTATTTTCCCGATGTGATTAATTTAGGAATCTTGAGATGGGGAGATTATCCTGAATTGTCCAGTTCAGAACCAGGAGACACTCTTGGCAGCTATGGTCCTTCCACAGTTACTTGTCATGTGCCCCTAGGAGTAGTTTACAACAGGGCTATTTCCTTCCTCTAAGACAGAAAGGTCACTTCTCTCTGATTTCTAACCCCCCTCCAGTATGCTCTGATGATCTTATATAACGTAAGTTAGTCCAAGGAGTTACTATTCCTACACTCAAAGAAGGTAGGAATCTTAGGGACCATCTTAGAATTCTGCCTATCACACTGTGTTGAAATGGTTTGTAGGAGAACAAGGATGGCATCAGAAGGCTATTTCAGTTATCAAGGCCAGAGTTGATGGTACCCAGGCCAGGGTGGCACAGTGGAGGTGGTAAGAAGTTGTCTGCATACAGATGATATTTAAAACTGCAACAGTGAATGAACCAACAGAGAATGAGATAGACAAGAAGTCTAAGGACTCAATTCTGAGGCACTTCAACATCATTCTGGACTGAAGAGATGAGGAAGAACCAGCAAATAACCATGAGAAGTGAGCAGTTGAGTGAAATAGAAGAAAAAAACTTTGAGAGTGTAGTGTTCTTAAAGGCCAGTGGACAAAGTACATCAGGAAGCAAGAAGGGAGTATCTGTAGCAAATGCTACTGATGGGTCAATTGTACTTAGAGATGTAAAGTTTCCTAGTGACTGTAGTAAGAGTTTTAGGAAGCATGGTGAGGGCAAAAGCTACACTTATAAGAATGATGATGCTCAATATCCTTCAGAAATCTTTACCTGACACCTTGAATCGGGATGTCCTATGCTTCCATGATACCCAGTTCTTTACTGTTTTCATTGTACAATATTTGTGGTAAACATACTATTTGTCATTGTTTACCTGTCTTTCTCTCTCCCTTGGTAATGAGCTCCTTAAAGCTTGGCTGTTTCTTTTAGCTTAGTGTCTCTAGGTCCTTGTAGGCCCTCAGTAAATAAGAATTAAAAGACTTAATAAGTGAACGAAAGACACTCATCTTCCATATTCCTTGGGAAAAAATCCCTTTGCAATTCAACACAATTGTACTCCTTGAAAAGTGCTAGGCTGGTCATTCAGCACTTCTAAAGCACCTCTGTGAATTATAAATGAAATAGAGCAGTGCCTTAAAAGAATAAAAGCACAACCACATATTGGAGGAGAGAAGATTGATTGTTCTTGTGGCTTGAGGAATCTCCCCAGAGTAAGTACTTTCGAATGAGCTTCTTCAGTCCTACTAGTCTATGCTATTGTGGTAAAATGTAAGGGGACATGGCTAACTGGTGATTCTGAATGAAATTATCCCTCAAAAATTAAAAAAATACCAGAATATTTCTGATCAAATGAAATAAAATGTATCATGGCTTTAGGTGCATTTTCCAAAAGTTTCTTTTCATGTTAAGAAGTTGAATGTAAAAACAAGAAAATGATCTTGTTTTCTGAGAAAACTAATTGGAAATTTGGACCCTTTCACTCGCAAGTTTCCCCGTGCATCTGCAGGGTGTTACAACCAGGTCTTGTTTTTCTTCAATATGTTGCGCTTGTTTCTGTTATTTCAGAAAAAGAACATGAAAGTTCTTGGAAAGATTGACAGCATAACACCAAAAATATCCATGTATAAATTAGAATAACAAAGGAAAAGAGTAACAATTTTTTATCATTGTCACATAGTAGTTAACATGTTATGCATCTAACGAATACATAGCTAGTTAGTGGCCTTCCAGAGAACATTTGCATGCTTGAATTTCTTTAATAATAATTAATAAGCAACAGAAGCTAACATTTACTAAACATCATCAATACGCCAGACATAACATAACAATTATGATGTATAGATAAAGAAAACTGAGTAATTCATCAAAGGTTACACAGCTCATAAATAGTTTAAACCCAAGCATCTCAGGCTCTAGAACAGAATTTCTCAGTTTTAGGCCAGAAAACTCATTGTGGCGGCGATCCTGTGAACAGCCTCCCTGGCCGCTGCTTATTCCAGCAGCATTTCCAAATTGCGGTAACTGAAAATGTCTCCCAACATTTGCAAAAGTTCCTTGGTGAGAAAAATCACTGAACCACTGCTCTAGAATAAGTTCTCTAGCCACACTGTTCTACGGTCTTCAGAGTAAACTCTTTAAATAGAAGCGAATAGATATGAGATCCATATGCAAACTTAAATCTTCATTCTCCTCAGTGACCCAGTCAGGTTTTTTAACATTGTCGCTCTTAGAGGTGAGCTCAGTCTTGTACTCATCAGTAGTCGACTGCCTTGCATTGACTCACCATCTTCATCGTCTCAAGTGCTGGACTAGGAACTAGGATTCTACTTCATGTGTGTTCCTGCAGGAAGGGTAACCCCAGGCCAGTGGGTGGAATGCCTTTAAGAAAGTGTTATAGTTTCAGAGTGATGTCGTTTCATCCCAATGAAGCATCACTTTATTTCAGTTTTCTCAGTCTGGGGTCTTTGTAGTGAAGAAAGAGGAAACATCTTCCAGTCAGGTCCATAATAGAACATACTGCCCCAGCTTAAAAGTGTGCAAATTTCTAAAGTCCTTTCTACTGCCTGCAAGCCCAGACAGTCCAGAGTACTTGAAGGAGTTCCTGTGTTCTCTGCATTACCCAATTTTTATGTAGGTGGCAGGGGTAGGAATATCTCATAAACTTTCTGGAGTTGATGCACAAAAATAGTAACATAATCAGAGATTTATCACTGTGTGGGAATAATAATAACCATAGCTGATATTGAGTGCTAAGCATTCCTTTCCACCGCCAACCATCCTGTTTGCTGAATATAGTTGTATTTACAGATGAGGAAGCTGAAACACAGATTAAGTGGCTTCCCAATGTCATACAAGTAGTAATTGGCAGAATGGAAATTTGAAGGGAGGCAGTGTGATTGAGCCCCCGTATCAAGGCTATACTGCTCCTTAAATGTTGCTTTTAATATGTTGGATGTTTTTATATACTTTCATAGGTAGGTAGGTAGGTAGGTAGATAGGTATAAAGAGATAAATCAGAGGGAAGGTTAGGCATGCTAAAGTATAACCCTTCTAGAAAAAAAGTGCAATTAGTCAAATTAAATACACATACCTCTTTTGACCTAGTAATCTCACTCATGTGTGTATGAATGTCCAAACAAATTCTTACATAGCTTCATAAGGAAACGCGTGCAAGGATGTACATTGCAGTGTTATTCAGAGGAGTGGGGAACTGGAGGCAGTCTCAGAATTTATTGGCAGGCAAATGGATAAGTAAGATGTAGTACCTGCATACATCTAGTACAATGCAATAGTTACAAGTATTCGATTAGATGTAGATATATACATGGGTAGTTTAGAACACATAGCACTGAGTGAAAAAGGGACAAAACAAAATGAAGTGTAGTAAAACACCATTTTCATAAATTTAAAATGCATGCACACAGAAAAATACACATTTTGCAAAATACAAATGAGAAGGTTGTGTATCAAACAGATTGGAATTGTTCCTTAGGGAGGGAACAAAAATGGGAAACAAAAATGCAAATGAAATGGAAAAATACATAAAAGAGAAGAGGGGCCGCGCTGTGTCCAATATGGTAATGCAAATACGTCAATACTCTGCACGTATGTCCCAAATAAAAAGTAAAACAAAAACATTATCGAATACTGGGTTCCAACTAATTTAATGTGAAAATGTGAAAATTGACAAATTATTTCCACAATAAAACTAGGATGGCTTACTTTTCTTAACTATAACATCATTCTGGTATTTGTTTTTCCAATGTGGGGAACCGAATGGGCCTATAGAAGAGTGATCCACTACCTGCTTACCTGTCTTTTAAGTGGTTATGTTGTTCCATTTCTGGCACTCCAACTGTATCCAGCCCTCCTATCCTGTAAAGAGCACATACCCTACCTATACTGCATTTTGGTTGGGGAAATAGCTTCCATCTAATGAATTTACCTAGGAATTCTCTCCTACTATGGTTCATTCATCTCTGCTCATCTTTCCCTGACTCTTTGATCTTAATCATTAAGTTGTGTGTTATTCATGAATAGTGCTCACCAAAAATTTCTGATTCTTCCCCATTCTGAGTACACAGAGCCATTTTCTGGCTTTCTTTGGGTTGGATGGGGCTGACTTGAACTGGCCAGTGTATCTGACCCTTCTTTGGAAGTGCAAGATTCTCCAATGCTGCTTTTAGCATCTGACACAGCAACCAGCAAATTTTGGAAGGATGGATGCTCCTTTTGCCTAAATCTTTGAGCAACTAAAATCCACATAGAGCCCAGGTAGCCCACTCTGGGCATGTCATGTGCAGTTAAAATAAATGTTTCTTGTTAAACCAGTGAGATTTGGGGTTTTGTGTATTTTGCTGAAGCATACCTAATATGTCCAGACTGATACAATTTCCAACAGTTAAGTCATTGGTGAAAATAATCACTTCGGTCTTAGGATTGTTATAGTGGAGTAACAGTTGATGGGGCTAATGAGTTTATATTTACAGAAAAATGGAAAACATCAGTTTAGGCCACCTGAACAAATCAACATATTCATTGTCTTGCATGGTATAACAAGAAAATGTGAAATCAGGTCTAGATGAAGAATATGTTATATATTGCTTCTTACTGATGTAAAAAGCCTTGTTCTAGCCATATACAAAAGGGAGACAGACTGATAGAAAAAAAAAAGATTGGTTCTTCTTAAACAATCATTAATCATTTCTGAGAATTTTTTAACAGACTTACTGATTTATTTGGGGATGACTTCTTTTCAATGTTTTCCCCCTTAAAAAAATATTGAGTCAACTAGTCTGACCTTGCTAAATTTATCAGAAGCTGGCACCTGGTTCAATTAATTCACCCTTGACTTTTTTTTCACCGTGACTTTGCTATGTAGCAAATTCTTCTTGTCATGAAATTATTTTGTTCTCAGTTGAATGAAAAATAATTTGCAATTAATTTGACAGTTACAAATGAACATGTTCTTTTTTGTTTTGTCTGGGAGGTCTGCATAAACACTGCTTTTGAGCAATATCTTCAGTGAAGGAAAATGAAGCATAGCCTTTTAAAATAATGTGCCAAGAGGCATTGAAAACTTGCCATTATCTAGTAGATACTGCAAAGACACCAGGTGTATAGATGTGTTAAGAGGTGTTTGTTTATAACAACTCAGGTAGAGTTGATTGAATACTTTTTAAATATACCCACTCATGATGGTATGTATGCATGTATGATTATTTGAGGGATAGGAACAGTGGTATTTAGCGTTAGGTGTAGTGTGCTTCAGAGAACCTTGTCAGAAGCGATACTATGTGACCTCTGAGATTGTCATAATAGACAATAAATCTTCCCCCTTAGGCTTACTCATGTTCATTGTCTCTCTCTGTTCACCCTTGGACCCCAAGTGGTAAAGTGGCTTGCTTATGGTCATACAGCAGTTGGGTTGCAAAACCACAAAGTTTGTTTGTCACCTTGTAAATATCAACCTTAAAATAATTGTACCCATAATCTGTTCTTTATAGAAAAGAAACGATGTATATATGTATGTGTGCGTGCACGCTCATAGGAAAATACTTATGGAACTTCATGACCCTTATGCACTGATAATAAGTACTTAGGTTTTAGAAAAACCCTGTTAAGTTTCTGCTGTAGTCTATGCTATCGTATTTCTTTTTAATCTTTTTGTTTCATTGAATTTATTGGGGTGACATGGGTTAATAAAATTATATAAGTTTCAGGTGTACACTTCTATAACATCTGTATATTGTACTGTGTGTTCACTACCCCAAGTCAAGTCTCCTTCCATCACCATTCATCCCCCCTTTACCTTCTCCTACCCTCCCCACTCATCTTTCCCTCTGGTAATCACCGTACTACTGTCTGTGTCTATGATGGTTTTTCTCTTAATCCCTTCATCTTTTTCAGCCAGCTGCATGATCCCTCTCCTCTCTGACAGCTGTCAGTCTGCTCTCAATATCTATGAGTCTGTTTTTATTTTTGTTTGTTAGTTTATTTTGTTCATCACATTTAACATATAAGTGAAATCATATGGTACTTGTCTTTCTCTGACTGGCTTATTTCACTTAGCATAGTACTCTCCACGTCTATCCATTCTGCAGCAAAAAGTAAGATTTCCTTCTTTTTTACTGCTGCATGGTAAATGGTGTGTAAATGCACCACTGCTTTTTTATCCACTCATCTACTGATGGGCACTTGGGCTGTTTCCAGATCTTGGCTATTGTAAATACTATACCATTGCAATGAATATAGGGTTGAATATATTCTTTCCAGTTAGTGTTTCAGGTTTCCTTAGATATATTCCCAGAAGTGGGATCTCTGGGTCAAAAGGCAGTTCCATTTTTAATTTTTTGAGGTAACTCCATACTGCTTTCCAAGTGGATACACCAATCTGCATACCCACCAACAGTGCATGAGGGTTCCCTTTACTCCACATCCTCACCAACATTTGTTTGTGGATTTATTGATGACAGCTATTCTGACAGGTGTGAGGTGATGTATCATTGTGGTTTTAATTTGCATTTCTCTGATGATTAGTGACATAGAGCATCTTTTCATACATCCATGGGCCCTCTGTATGTCCTCTTTGGGGAAGTGTTTATTCAGGTCCTTTGCTCACTTTTTAATCGGATTGTTTGGTGTTTGTGTATGTGTGTATTGAGTTTTGCAAGTTCTTTATAAATTTTGGATATTAACCCTTTATCAGATGTACTATTGGTGAATATGTTCTCCAATTCAGTGGGTTTGTCTTTTCACTTTGTTGATGGTTTCCTTTGCAGTGCAAAAAATGTTTATTTTCATGTAGTCCAATTTGTTGTTTTTTGTTGTTGTTGTTTCTTTTGCCCAAGGCAAAATATCCGAAAAAAATATTGTTGCCAGAAATGTCCAACATTTTACTGCCTATATTTTTTCTAGGATTTTTATGGTTTTGAGTCTAACATTTAAGTCTTTAATCCATTTTGAGTTTATTCTTGCAGATTGTGTAATATGGTGGTCTAATCTCATTTTGTTGCACGTGTCTGTCTAATTTTCCCAACACCATTTACTGAATAGATTATCTTTACCCCATGGTCTGTTCTTGCCTCTTTTGTCAAATATCAATTGACCCTTTCTGGGCTCTCTATTCTGTTCCATTAACTTACATGTCTGTTTTTATGCCAGTACCATGCTGCTTTGAATGCTATGGCCTTATAGTACAGTTTGATCTTAAGTAGTATGATACCCTCAACTTTCTTCTTCTTTCTCAAGATTGCTGTGGCTATTCTGGGTCTTTTGCAGTTCTGAATAAATGTTTGGAATATTATTTTACTTCTGTGAAATATACCATTATTATCTTGATAAGAATTATGTTGAATCTATGGATCGCTTTAGGTACTATGAACATTTTAATGATGTTAATTCTTCCTATCCATGTACATGGTATATGCTTCAACTTATTTCTATCTTCTTTAATTTCCTTAGTGTCTTATAATTTTCTGATTATGGATCTCTTACATTTTTGGATACATTTATTCCAAGGTATTTTATTTTATTTTTTGGTGCAATTGTGAATGGGATTGTTTTCTTAGTTTCCCTTTCTGATAGTTCATTACTGGTGTATAAAAATGCAACTGATTTCTGGATTTATTTTGTATTCTGTTTCTTTACTAAATTAATTAATCAGTTCTAGTAGTTTTTAGAGGAATCTTTAGTAGGTTTCTCTATATACAGTGTCATGTCATCTACAAATAATGACAGTTTTACTTCTTTCTTTCCAATTTGGATGCTTTTTATTTCTTCTTCTTGTCTGATTGCTGTGGCTAGGATGTCCAGTACTATGTTGAATAACAATGGGGAAAGTGGACATCCCTGTCTTGTTACTGTTACTAATGGCAACGCTTGTAATTTTTGCCATTGAGTATGATGTTGGCTGTGGGTTTGTCATATATGGCTTGTATTACAGTGAGGTATGTTCCCTCTATTCCCACTCTGCTGAGAGTTTTATCATAAATGGGTGCTGAATTTTATTAAATGCCTTTCTGTATCTATTGATATGATCATGTGGTTTTTATCCTTTATTTTGCTGTAGATAGGTACAGATTCAATCTTGGTGCCTGTGCTGGCTCTGAGACCAGTCAGCAAATGTTCCTGGGGTACCAAGTCTAGCTGCCACTGGCTGGGTGCTCACATACTTTTGTGGTAAAGTGGGGTCTCAAGGACTGATCAGGATGAGGCCAGCAGAGTTTATTAGGCCCAAACAGACCTATATTTGGACATGTGAAGGGAGGGCTCTTCACTGGTCAGTAACATAGTGGAAAAAATGGCTCTTGTCTTAGAGCTACATAACTCAGCCTATGCCAGATTCTGCCTGGAGCTTGATCTCAGCAGGGCGGGGCCACCAGGAATTGGAATGATGAAGCTATTTGATCTCCATTGAGGGGGAGGTGCTGGTCAAGCTTAGGGGATGGTGGGGGGTGTGGCCCCCGTCCCGGAGCCACATAACTTATTCTGTCCCAAATTCTGCCCAGACCTTAGCAGGGTGAAGCCACCAGGAGTTGTGTGGGGCAGGCCACCAGGAGGCCAGAGAGTGGAGCTGGCAGATCTCCTGTGAAGGAGATGCACCAGCAAGTTTCACAGGAAAGTGGTAGTAATGGTTCCTGCCCCAAAAGCTATACAACACAGTCTTCAGTTGGTTTTTCAGGTTGCTTGCTCCTGGGTGGAAGTGAGTGTAACATCCACCCACTCTGCCACCATCTTGGACCCTATGCTGTAACATTTTACTTTCTTTTTTGTCGTTGGTGATCAGGAATGGGTTAGGCATAGGGATGGCGTTTACATAGTGCAGTTTCTATTATATCACGAACCCAAAGGATACCATATGATGGCTAAGTTAGAGCAAAAAACAACTGATTGTGAGTCAGGCCTTTGTATGGATTCAATACTTGCTAGCTCTGTAACCTTGAACAAGGGTCAAGCGAATCAATACTCATTTTTACAGGTGAGTAATCTGAAGACCAAAGATGTGAACTGATTTTCCCAAGGTCATTTACCAGTTCTTCTAAATTCAAATCAGGTGCTCTGTCAATTATATCATGCTGTTGTATTTGTAGAGATATTTGTTTACGCTGAGGAAAGGAACTATAAAGAAGCATTTATCAATTGCTTACAGTGGAGTAAACAAAAGCACAGTGCAACTATTATCCAATTTAATCTTTACAAGAATCCTGTGGAATCAGTGTTGTGTTAATAAACTAACAGAATTGAGTTAGCTGAGATTCTTAGAGCTAGCTCAAAGTCACAGATGTACAGGAGGCAACATTTACATTTATACTTGAATCATTATGTACCTGTTTACTCTGCCATCAATCATTGTGCTATATTCTTTTTTAAATATATATTTTATTGATTATGCTATTATAGTTGTCCCATTTCCCCCCCTTCACTCCCTCCACCCTGCACACCCCCTCCCACCCACATTCCCCCCCTTAGTTCATGTTCATGGGTCATACATATAAGTTCTTTGGTTTCTACATTACCTATACTATTCTTACCCTCCCCCTGTCTATTTTCTACCTACCAATTATGCTTCTTATTCCTTGTAGGTTTCCCCCCCACTCTCCCTCTCCCCCTTCCCACTGATAACCCTTCATATGATCTCCATTTCTGTGATTCTGTTCTTGTTCTAGTTGTTTGCTTAATTTGCTTTTGTTTTTGTTTTAGGTGTGGTTGTTAATAACTGTGAGTTTGCTGTATTTTACTGTTCATATTTTTATCTTCTTTTTCTTAGATAAGTCCCTTTAACATTTCATATAATAAGGGCTGAGTGATGATGAACTCCTTGAACTTGACCTTATCTGAGAAGCACTTGATCTGCCCTTCCATTCTAAATGAAAGCTTTGCTGGATAGAGCAATCTTGGATGTAGGTCCTTGCCTTTCATGACTTAGAATACTTCTTTCCAGTCCCTACTTGCCTGTAAGATCTCTTTTGAGAAATCAGCTGACAGTCTTATGGGAACTCCTTTGTAGGTAACTGTGTCCTTTTCTCTTGCTGCTTCTAAGATTCTCTCCTTCTGTGTAATCTTGGGTAATGTAATGATGATGTGCCTTGGTGTGTTCCTCCTTGGGTCCAGCTTCTTTGGGACTCTCTCAGCTTCCTGGACTTCCTGGAAGTCTATTTCCTTTGCCAGACTGGGGAAGTTCTCCTTTAGTATTTGTTCAAATAAGTTTTCAATTTTTTGTTCTTCCTCTTCTCCTTCTGGCACCCCTATAATTCGGATGTTGGAACATTTCAAGATGTCCTGGAGGTTCCTAAGCCTCTCCTCATTTTTTTAAATTCTTGTTTCCTCATTCTTTTCTGGTTGGATGTTAGTTTGGGATTGTGTTCAGGTGTTCATGACAGGAAACATTAAGAGTGGAGTAATTTAAAAAACAAAATATTTTACTTCTTTCATGTAAAATGAACCCTGGAGGAGGTTGCTTAGAGCTGGTACAGTGATTACATAATGCTACCAGGGACCTAAGCTTCCCTGAGCTTTCCACTCTGCCATTCTCAGCATATGACTTTTATCATCTTCATAACCAAAGGATAGCTGCTCAGTGTCCAGCATAGTAAAAGCATTACAAGCTTGAAGAAAGGGAACGATGAAGGGCAAAAAAAAAATTGGTGCCAATAAAGTCTGCCTCTTTTTAAAGAACTTCCTTGTTGAGTCATGTCTAGCAACTTGTACTTACATTTTATTGACCAGAAATATGTCATGTGGATATCCCTACCTGAAAGAATGAATGAATGAATGAATGAATAAATAAAATCTTTAAAAAATAGTGGTCACATCTGGATGAATTTAGGAAATGAGATATTAGGATTAGATGCAAATATAAAGGGCATTTAAACTCAATTTTAATGTTTTGTTTCTTTTTTTTAGTAATTGTAAAAAAGATTTCATTTATTTATTTATTCTTAGAGAGAGGAGAAGAGAAGGAGAAAGAGAGGGAGAGAAATATCAATGTGTGGTTGCCTCCCACACGCCCCCAACTGGGGACCTAGCCTTCAACCCAGGCATGGGTCCTGACTGGGAATCAAACCGGCAACCTTTCAGTTAGTAGGCTGGCACTCAATCCACTGAATCACACCAGCCAGAAAGTAATGTTTTATTTCTTGAAAAATCTGAGGCAAACTCCTAGAACTCCACAACAAGTCTAACAATCCAATTTTAAAAAATGACCAAAGTACTCAAATACGTATTTCTCCAAAGAAGATATACACATGGATAATAAGTGCATGAAAAGATGCTTAATATCTTTAGTTATTAGGGAAATACAAATCAAAACCTCTTTGTCCCTAGAATGACCATAATTAAAAAGTGTTGTCAAGGATACAGAGAAATTAGAACCTTTGTACATTGCTAGTGGGAATGTATAATAGAGTGGCTACCATAGAAAAACAGGTTGGGGGTTCTTCAAAAAGTTAAACACAGAATTATTGGGGGAAAGTGGTGGTGGGAAAATGGAGACAAACCTACTTGAACAACAATAAAAAAACAGATTAAAAGAAAGATTTATCACGTGACCCAGAAACGCTACTCGTAACTGAAAACAGGGACTCAAAGAGATATGTGTGTGACTATGTTCATTGCAGCATTATTCATAGTAGCCGAAAGGCAGAAATAACTCAAGGGTTCATTAACAAATGACTGGATAAACAAAATGTGGTATATACATACAGTAGAATATTAGTCATAAAAAGGAATTAAATTCTCATACATGTGACCACATGGTTGAAACTTGAAGGCATTAATCTAAGTGAAAGGAGCCAGACATAAAAAAGCAAATATGGTGTGGTGTTTCCCCTTCTATGAAATATCTATAATAGGTTATAGAAATAATAAGTAGATTAGAGGATATCAGGGGCTTAGAGATGGAGAATGGAGAGTTATTATTTAGTGAGTATAGAGTTTCTGTTTGGGATGATGAAAGTTCTAGAAATACAGAGTAATGATGGTTGCACATTACTTACATTGTAAAGGTGATGAATGCCACTGAATTGTATACTTAAAATCAGTTACAATGGCAAATTTTATGTCTGTGTATTTTACCACAATATATTTTTAATCTGAGGGAAACGTGACTAAATCTTAACATTTTTATAATTAGATGCTAGATACTTGGATTCTACATTATTATTTGTATTTTCTTTATTCTTTTTTTTATGATAGCCACCCATTTCGGTTTTTATTTTGGTTAGTGGCGTTGAGCATCTTTTCACAGCTTTAGTGGTTATGTATATGTCCCCTTTGGAGAGACCGTCCACCCACTTTTTAGGTGTTCAGCTTTGTAAGACTCGTAAGTGGAGAACAAATGATGGCTAATTGGGGGTTGGGGGGGCAGGAATAGCGGTAGAGGGGTAAAGTTGGAAAGAAAAAAAACAGGTGGGAGAAGGAAAGAAAAGAAGAATGAGCTCCTAAGGCAGCACATCCAGAGTAGCGAAAGACCCTGCAACACTGTTCCTGGGAAGTTCCGTAGGCCTGACATCAGAACTCAAAACCAGGGGAGAGCTCGAACGCAGTCCCCATACCATAAATCATGCAGTCGAGTTTCCCACACTGGGGGAAGTCCCAGGGGTCAGCACATCTAGAGTGCAATGGATAAGCCTCGCCTGGGAAAACCACCTTTGTGATCATGGTATCTCCCCTGCCAGGTAAGTATGTATTTTCTTTATTCTCAAAATAGTTCAAAATACAGTATATCGATAGTGGATTTATTCAGAACAAAACAGAAATATGCTACCAGAAAAAGAAAATAATAACTTGGAAAATTTAAGATATCTAGATATAGGGACTTTATTAATTTACTTACCAATGACATTCAATGTTAAATAAATTAAAGCAACCCAAATCCACTCAAATGATTTGGAAGCTGAAACAATGCATTCTTTTATGAGTGCAAAAGTAGTAAATTCATTTGACTGTTGAGCAGACAAAGTGTCATACACCTTGACAATCTCAGCAGTTTGGGGAGGAAGCATTTAAATTTTAAAAGGCAAGCAAAACAGACCTACCGCATTTGCACTGTTCCCATTAGAATTGTAGGCTACGAATCAGCAGGAAAGAGCGCTATACTGGCTACTTCCAAGTCTATGCCTAATTGTGTGAAAATTCCTATTTTATGTCGTATCCATATATTCTACAGTAAGGAGACCTTTTTTGGGCATGAATTTTGTAGGGGGAACTTAACTAGTGGTTCGTTTTCAACTGCTTGATGTTCTTCTCAAAACAACTGAGGCTTATTTTTCTATGGTATGAAAAAGAATGACTTGGAAATAGTTTTAAGTTTGCCATGTGAGTAGGAAAAAATTTGAATCGCATGACAGAACTGAACTCAACCTGTGTCCCTATCATTTATTAACTGGGGAATGTTGAGCCAGTTGCTTACTTTGCCTAGGTCTCCACCTCATAAATATAAAAAAGACTGGCTTGACACCAGATCATCTCTCTGAGGATCGACCATTCTATACAAACAAGGCTTTTTCTTGCTTTATAAAGTAAAATAGAACGGATTTCAGAATCTTGAAGAAAAAGCCAATTTAAAAGAGAGTTTTCCATGGGACAATGCCAGTTATGTGAAATCATTTTTTTTTTCTTTTTAGTTTGGATACATTCAAGTAGCAGAATGAACACAATTAAGAGGAAGGTCAAACTGTATGCAGCTTCAGATTAATAAATACTCTTTATGGTTCAGAATATCATGTGCAGTGTTTCAGTTTTCACAACCAAACATCCTATTGGTTGCTTGTTCCATTGCTAAGCTCTGTTTTATATACACCAGAAAAGTACAAGTAAAGTTCTGTTTTGTTTGACTTTGGGCTTTTGTTCTCATAAAGAGAAATAAATATTTGTCCCTGAAAAGTAATAAGCAGAAATAAGCCAAGTAGATAGCCATTATTCTAGAGCAGCTCTAATAGAAAGATAATGTGAACCACATATGCAATTTTAAATTTTCTAGGAGCCACATGAAAAATAAAAAGGAATGAATGAGATTAATTTTAATGATGTATTTTTTAAAACACAATATGTCCAAGATATTACTATTACAACACATAATCAGTATTTGCTCAGGTGGCCGGGGACGCGGGCTGTGAAAGAATTCACAAAAAGAAGAAAGTGCGGAGAGCATAGTTCTTATTTTACCTTCCCAGGGGAGGGAAAGGGCTGGCTGTGCATAGGGCTTTGGGCTTTTATTGGGTAATGGGTTGGTTGTAGAGCAGGGTGTTTCAGTTAGGCTGCAGCTTGTTTCTGGCAAAGAGGGCCTGAAAATGGGGCTTTGGTCCTATGAAACATTACAAAAACATACTCTTTTTTCTGACTTGGTCTTTGAAGTCTGGCGTGCAATTCATACTTAAGAGCATATTTTAATATGGATTAGCTACATTTTAAAAGCTTGTGGACCATAGCAGATACTGCATGTCTAGAAAAAAGTTGCCATATGACTTTTAAAATGATTTAGTAAAAGCTATCTCGAGCCTTGACATACCAAACAGGTCACTAGTAGGGAAGTGTACTGATTTTCATAAAGAACCCAGGCCAACTGATGGAGGAAAGATTTTTAGTCCAGCTCCCGCCCCCCAAGATGCAAATGTTGTGGAGAGCTTTCAGGTTGCACAAAAGGTAACTGCAATGTGGAGTAGTTTTATACAGGGTGCGTGGTGGGGGGGAAATGGACACAACTGTACTTGAACACCAATTTTTAAAAGAAGAATTAAAGAATAATAATTTTTGCCACAGGTGATTTTATTGCAAATTTCAAGTGAACTGAGTCCAGTGAACTTGCTTAGTTGATTATTTCAGCACAGTGTCTGTAAGAGGCTGTTGGCGGAGGATGGAGCATGATTTGTCATTCTCTTCTGATTGCTGGGGTGTTTCCTAGGTTAAATGTGTGTGATGAGAACAACTGTGCTTCAGGCATGCATTGCACATTTGTGCGTGGTCTTTCATAAAATCTGAGGTGGCCCTTAAGGGTCTCTCAGCTCCCCTAGATTAAAAAAGAAGAAGTCTGAGAAACCCTGACAGATGCCGGAGAGTCCTTTGCCTTTTACTTCTTAGTGAATACCCTCAGGCCGTTACTCAAGAAGTTTTCCTTTCTAAAAATTTATATGCACATGTATAATAAGAATAATGATGATAATGTTACCCTCCACTTGTATTTTATTTTTAAATTTGAAATCCCTTTTACGTATATTATTTATTTTTATTGCTACAAACTTTCTATAATTTAAAGAAAGCAATCCATCCCTACTCTCTTAAGACCTTGGATCTTGAGAAAATCAGATCAGGTCCCTAAACCTGACTCTACTTATCTTGTAATAGAATAATGTCACTTTTCTCATACAGGTGTTAGTTTCAGTAAGATAGCATATTTTAAGTACATTGAATGTTGTATGTGTTCATTACCTGTTTCCCTCATCAATTGACATTTAGATTAAGAATTTAGCAAACTATACGCTCACTTTTAGACATGTTACAATCATAGTAACTACAGTAAACATTTTGGCATATAAACTCATTGACTCATAGAACTAGGAGGATCTGAGATTCGATTCAGTAACATTCTTTGAGAAGCCACAACACGTCAGGCACTGTGACAGGCACAGATGATCTAATCCACACTCCAAGAGGCAGAGGCTGAGGTGACAAGTGATTTGTTCAAGGTCACATAGTAAGTACATGACAGTGACACTAAGATACTGGTTTTCTTATAAGTGCCAGCACTTTTCATGACTCTACTTTCGTCTCTTCTTTCCCTAACTCTTAACAATTTTCGTTTAGCTTGTGAGTCTACAAAAACAGCATATTGGAGTCAGGCTGGACAGTACCTGAGTCTGGAATACTTACAGCAGTAGTTAGAGTTGACATCCCTGGCTCAAGGGAGGAAGCAGAAACACTGCATTCTTTTATGGTTTATGACAGTAGCTCATGTTCACAATGATGGCCCTGGGTCTTGTGAAAAAATAGATTTGAACACATTAAAAAAACCTCCTAAGTCAGAAAGATTTTCATCAAAATGGTTGAAAAACATGATATTGGAAAGGCTATTAAACAACATCTAGCCAGGTTGTTTTCAACTGCTGTTTTTACAGAAGTGCCTGGGGTAGGGGTCACTGACTACAGTTTCCATACAAGGTATTGTTTGACCAAAGAGTTTAAATATACGTACACATACACACACAATATATGTGTGCCTATATGTCATATATATTGTGTACAGTATGTGTATATATACGAGGTCTTCCACAAAGTATCCAGCCATGTAAATATCAAAAATAAAGACATTTATTCAAGAAGACACAAGATACAAGAAACATTGTACATAGGACAATGACACCTCAGTCTCCTTCAAAGTAGGTACCTTGGGACCTCACAGTTCTCCCAACCAGCGGCACTGCCACCAGAGACCCCGTTGTATTTTCCTGAATCTCATCGATGGTCTGAAATCACTTCCCTTTCAAAGGTGATTTTAGATTTGGGAAAAGCCAGAAGTCACAGGGCGCCAAATCTGGGCTGTAGAGGGGCTGAGTCACCTGGGTGGTTTGATGTTTTGCCAGAAATGTAAAAGTGTTATTTTTTGCAGACGATATGATTCTGTACATAGGAAATCCTAAAAACTCCACCAAAAAAACTATTAGAAACAATAAACAAATACAGTAAAGTTGCAGGATATGAAATCAATGTACAAAATCCACTGCTTTCCTATATACTAACAATAAAACTTCAGAAAAATAAATGAAAATAATAATTCCTTTTGCTACTTCAACCAAAAGAACAAAATGCCAAGGAATAAATTTAACAAAGGATGTGAAGGATATTATACTGAAAACTACAAAGTATTATTAAAAGAGATTGAAAAAAACACAAGGAAACAGAAAGATACAGGGCCTGGCACAAATAACACCCCTTTTTAATTACAAAATCTTTTATTACAAAATCACAAGCATGTTATTCTGTAACATAGCAATATCAGACTCAAGCACACCATAGGACACTTTACATGAAATGTTCAAATTAAAACTATAAATTATTACACCCATATTATTACCCTACCAACCACACTCAAGCAGGCCGTACTTCTGCTGGACTCTTTTGTATTCATGAATTGGAAGAATCAACATAGAAAATTGCTATATTACTCAAAGCAATATACAGATTGAATGGAGTCTTTATCAAAGTCTCAATGTCATTTTTGTAAATAAATAGAACAAAAAGTCACCATATTTGTATGGAACCTCCAAAGATCTGAAAGAGGCAAAGCAATTCTGCGAAAAAAGAACAAAGCCAGAGGTATCACACTATCAGACTTAAAATTATACTTACAGAGCTATGATAGTCAAACAGCATGACAGTGACAGAAAAACAGACCAGTGGATCAGAACTGAGAGCCCAGAAATAAATCCACATGTATATGGGCAAATAATTTTTCACAAACACACAATGGAGAAAGGAAAGGCTCTTCAATAAATGGTGCTGGGAAAATTGAAAAGCTACCTGTGAAAGAATGAAACTAGACTAGAGTTTGTCCCCAGGTACAATAATTAATTCAAAGTGAATCAAAGACTTAGATATAAGATCTGACATAATAAATTACTTAGAAGAAAACATAGGTACTAAACTTATGTATCTTGGTCGTGGAGAATATTTTAAGAATTTGACCCCAAAGGCAATGGAAGCAAAGGCAAAAATAAATGAGTGGGATTATATCAAAGTAAAAAGCTTCTGCATAGCAAAGGATACTACAAACAAAATAAAAAGGCAACTAACCAAATGGGAGATGATATTTGCAAACAACAGCTCAGACAAGGGGTTAATATCCAAAGTATATGAAGAACTCATACAACTCAACACCAAACAAACAATCCAACTTAAAAATTGGCAGAGGACCCGAACAGACACCTCTCCCAAGAAGACATACAAATGGCCAACAGACATATGAAAAGATGCTCAACTTCAGTAGCTATTAGGGAAATGCAAATCAAAACTGCAATGAGATACCACCTCACACTGTTAGAATGGCTATCATCAACAAGACAAGTAATAACAGGTATTGGAGAGGTTGTGGAGAAAAAGAGACCCTTATTCACTGCTGTTGGGAATGTAAACTGGTACAGCCACTGTGGAAAACAGTATGGAGGGTCCTCAAAAAATTAAGAATAGAGTTACCATATGACCCAGCAATCCTTCTCCTGGGTACTTACCTGAGAAGCTCAAAAACATTTATTTGCAAAGATATGTGCCACCCCTATGTTCATTGCAGCATTACTCCTGGTAGGCAAAACATGGAGACAGCCAAAGAGTCCTTCAACAGATGGCTGGATAAAGAAGATACATACATAGTATTGAATACTACTCAGCCGTGAGAAAAGATGAAGTACTGCCACTTGTGACAACATGGATAGACCTTGAGAATATTATGCTAAGCAAATTAAGTCAGAAAAAGCTAAGAACCATATGATCTCACTCATGTGGGATATAAAACTGAAACTCATAGACACAGGCAACAGTATGGTGGTTACCAGAGGGAAGGGATTGAGGGAACGGTGGGGAAGTAAAGGGGACCAAATATATGGTGATGGAAGATGGTTTGACTTTGGACGGTGGGCACATAATGCAATATGCAGATCATGTATCATAGAAATGTACACATGAAACCTCTATGATCCTATTAACCAATGACACCCCAATAAATTTAATTTTTAAAAAATTAAGTAAGAACTTTTCAGTGTCTGAGAATAAAACATACCTACATAATGTAAATATGTTCTTTGTATAGTACTTTCTGTTCCAGACTTAATCAGAGATCAAAGGGTCCACAAATGAAAAGCTGATTGCTCTCCTTGTCCTGGCACACTAAACCCAACAGTATCTTGTTACCTGAGGAAGGATTAACTGTGTTTCAGTTCTGTATCAGTCATGATGGGCTAGGCTTTGCTGTGATGAGAAACAAATCTCATTGGCTTAACACACCAAAGTATTGTCATTTACATATGAAACACCACTGCTGCTCTGTCCACTCTGCAGGACACTTCCCTTCTAAGGGTGCCTCAGAGGTCCACGTTGTTTTCATCCTGAGGCTCTGTCATCTCCACAGGAGGCCTCTATGATCACACAGAGGGTTCCGAGTAAGCAAGGGCTTTTCATTTCCTCAGCTCAAAAGAGAATGCACTGTACTTTTGCTCACAGCAGTGGTTTACCTAAAATATTTTGTACCTGGACTGAATATTTTGTAAAAGTTCCTTTATGTGACAAAATTATGTTTGTAATAACAATGGCATAAAATGACTAATGAAATGGCCAGAAGAAAAAGCAACCAGTGAAATTGTTTTTGTGATTTTCTTATTAAGCCAATAAAAAAACTAAAATAAATACTTCAGTGCAAAAAAGTAATGGATTTATGCTTCATATTGTTATAAAGCTGGTTTTTGAAAAAGGGAAGAAATTACAACTACATATTGGTCTGACCCAGTAGTAATAACTAAAAATAGTATTACAGTTTCTGACTTTAAGATTTTTGTAAATTTGTCAATGATACATCAAATAAATATTCTTTTTAAAAATATTTATTGTTATTCAATTACAGTTGTATGCCCTTTATTCTTATGTTCATGTTGATTCATTTTTTATTGAAAATACATTTATTAGCTTCAGTAAAATGTTTTCCTTTTTTCTTTTCTATTTTTAAAGTATACTTTATTGATTATGCTATTACAGTTGTCCCATTTTTTTTCTCTCCATTATCCCCCTCTGCCCTGCCACCCCCTCCCTCAGCATTCCCCACCCTTAGTTCATGTTCATGGGTCATACATATAAGTTCTTTAACTTCTCCATTTCCTATAGTATTCTTAACCTCCCCCTGTCCATTTTGTACCTACCAATTATGCTTCTTATTCCCTGTACCTTCTCCCCCCTCTCACTCTCTGCTGATAACCCTCCATGTGATCTCCATTTCTGTGATTCTGTTCCTGTTCTAGTTGTTTGCTTAGTTCACTTTTGTTTTTGTTTTATCGGCTTAACAATAACCCACAACCTTCAAACCAACTTCATTTTTGTTTTCATTTTATTAGGCTCAGTTATTGATAGTTCTCAGTTTCTTGTCATTTTACTGTTCATAGTTTTGATCTTTTTCTTAGATAAGTCCCTTCAACATTTCATATAATAAGGGCTTGGTGATGATGAACTCCTTGAACTTGACCTCATCTGGGAAGCACTTTATCTGCCCCCCAACTCTAAATCATAGCTTTGCTGGATAGAGTCATCTTGGATGTAGGTCCTTGCCTTTCATGACTTGGAATACTTCTTACCAGCCCCTTCTTGCCTGTGAGGTTTCTTTTGAGAAATCAGTTAAATCTTACAGGAACTCCTTTGTAGGTAACTGTCTCCTTTTCTATTGCTGCTTTTAAGATTCTCTCCTTATCTTTCATCTTGGGTAATGTAATTATGATGTACCTTGGTGTGTTCCTCCTTGGGTGCAACTTCTTTGGGACTCTTTGAGCTTCCAGGACTTCCTAGAAATCTATTTCCTTGGCGAGATTTCTTGCTCTTCCTCTTCTCCTTCTGGCACCCCTATGATTTGGAGGTTGGAATGTTTAAAGATGTCCTGGAGGTTCTTAAGCCTCTCCTCATTTTTTGAATTCTTGTGTCTTCATTCTGTTCTGGTTGAATATTTATTTCTTCCTTCTGGTCCAAACCATTGACTTGAGTCCAGTTTCCTGCCCTTCACTGTTGGTTCCCTTTATGTCACTTTTCACAGCCTTCACTTTTTCCTGTATTTTGTGACCATACTCAACCATTTCTGTGAGCATCCTCATTACCAGTGTTTTGAACTCCTCATCTGGTAGGTTGGCTAACTCCTTGTCACTTAGTTCTTTTCCTGGAGCTTTGATCTGTTCTTTCATCTGGGCCATATTTTTTTGTCTTGGTGCACCTGTTACATAGTAAGGAGCCTTAGATATTCACCAGAACAGGGTGCTGTACGTGGGGGAGGTGTCAGAGAGTGAACAATGCCACTTGCTCAGCTCTCGGCTGGATTTCAGTCACTTCCCCCACTACCCACAAGCAAATTGGGCCCTTCTGGTGCTGATTCCTGGGTGGGTGGGTTTGTGTACATTCTAACACCCGATGGGTCTCTCCAATGAACTCTCCTGTGAGCCTGGGAGTTTGTCCCACTGCCACAACCCCCACAAGTTTTTACAGCCAGAGGTTTTGAGGCTTTAGTTTCCTGTGCTGGAGCCCTGGGCTGTGTTGTCTGTCTCGCTGCCCAGTTATTCCTCCTGGTTTATCAGCACACGAATGTGGGACCGCCTGGTTGGCCAGCACACACCTAGCCCAACCCTGTCTGGTCTGTCTCTTTGTTGTGTGTCCTCTCCAACTGGCTGCCGATCTCCACTGCTCCTACTGGTCTGGATGAATATTTCCTCTTTAACTCCTTGGTTGTCGGACTTCCATGCAGTTTGATTTTCTGGCAGTTCTGGTTGTTTTTGGCTTTTAGATTGGTTGTTGTCTTTCTTTTGGTTGTGTGAGAAAGCAAAGAGTATCTACCTATACCTCCATCTTGGCCAGAAAATGCTCCCAATTCCTCATTTTATCTTAATTGATTTTTTTGTACCTCTCTGCATGAATTTCTTCTGGCTCTGAGAACCCCATCTGGGTAAGTAAGGAGAAGCAAGTCTCTAGTCTGAGGAAACCTGGTACCTAGTCTGAAGTGGTCTGTTATGTATATTTGATGAAAAAAGAAATTTAAATCATGCACTGTGGTTTTATACTTCTGTGCTTACTCCCAGCAGCAAAATTAACACATTGCATATTTCATTATAAGTATCTCTAGTAAGCTTTTGTGTTAATCTGATAGATGGCTGCTGTCTGACATTGTTTTTTTACTGAACTAGCTGAGAGCTGTAAAATGGAATCCTCTCAAATTAAATGTGAGTTTTCAAATCTTAAAGATTGTTGTAAGCTTTGTTGAGGCCTATCATTTTAGATTATATTTAAATACATAGGAACTCTGAATCATTTTAGAGAATAAGAAATCACCTCTTCAGCCCTGGCTGGTATGGCTTAGTGGACTGAATGCTGGCCTGTGAACCAAAGCATCACTGATTCGATTCCCAGTCAGAGCACATGCCTAGGTTGCAGGCCAGGTCCCCAGTTAGGGGCACACAGGAGGCAACCACACATGAATGTTTCTCTCCCTCTCTTTCTGTCTAAAAACAAATAAAATTAAAAAATTAAAAAGAAATTACCTCTTCAGTATTTTGCCTAGTATATCCAATAGAAAACTGGTTTCATGCAATATTTCATTAAAAATATTGTTTTATGGTTTTAATGGGTCCATGGTTTAAATAAAAAATCATGTGTTCACCTCCAGCCAAGGTGGAGGCATTGGTAGATACACTTTGCCTCCTCACATAACCTGAAGAAAGACAACAAATTGAAAAACAAAAAATAGCCAGAACTGCCAGAAAACTGAACTGTATGGAAGTCCGACAACTAAGGACTTAAAGAATAAACATTCATCAGACCAGGAGGAGGGGTGGAGTTGGGCAGCCAGGTTGAGAGGACTTGCAGCACGGCAGCAGTTAGAGGACAAAGGCTGGTGAGGCTGTGCCTGGCAGACTGGGTGATCCCCCCTTTGCATGTGCATATATTGGGAGGAACAACTTGGGAGTGAGACAGACTCCACAACCCAGGGTTCCAGCGTGGGGAAATAAAGCCTCAAAACCTCTGTCTATAAAAACCTGTGGGGATTGCAGCAGTGGGAGAAACTCCCACTGTGGGGAAAGTTCATTGGAGAGACCCACGGGGTCCTAGAACATACACAAACCCACCCACCTGGGAATCAGCACCAGAAGGGCCCAATTTGCTTGTGAGTAGATCGGGAAGTGACTGAAGGCCAGCTGAGAATTGAGCAAGCAGCATTGTTCCCTCCCTAACCCCTCCCCCTCCTACAGTGCCACAATGCAGTGACGGCAGCGACATGGGATGCCTCACCCTGGCGAATACCTAAGGCTCTGCCCCTTACTATGTAACGGGTGTGCTGAGACAAAAAAAAACATGGCCAAAATGAAAGAACAAGTTAAAGTTCTAGAAAAATACAACTAAGCGATGAAGAAATAGCCAACCTACCAGATGAGGAGTTCAAAACACTGGTAATGAGGATGCTCACAGAAATGGTTGAGCATGGTCACAAAACACAGGAAAAAATGAGGGCTATGAAAAGTGACATAAAGGGAACCAACAGTGAAGGGAAGGAAACTGGGACTCAAATCAACAGTTTGGACCCGAAGGAAGAAATAAACATTCAACCAGAACAGAATGAAGACACAAGAATTCAAAAAATGAGGAGAGGCTTAGGAACCTCCAGGATATCTTTAAACATTCCAACCTCCAAATCATAGGGGTGCCAGAAGGAGAAGAGGAAGAGCAAGAAATCTCGCCAAGGAAATAGACTTCTAGAAGTCCAGGAAGCTCAGAGAGTCTCAAAGAAATTGGACCCAAGGAGGAACACACCAAGGCACATCATAATTACATTACCCAAGATGAAAGATAAGGAGAGAATCTTAAAAGCAGCAATAGAAAAGGAGACAGTTACCTACAAAGGAGTTCCTGTAAGATTTAACTGATTTCTCAAAAGAAACCTCACAGGCAAGAAGGGGCTGGTAAGAAGTATTCCAAGTCATGAAAGGCAAGGACCTACATCCAAGATGACTCTATCCAGCAAAGCTATGATTTAGAATGGAAGGGCAGATAAAGTGCTTCCCAGATAAGTCAAGTTCAAGGAGTTCATCATCACCAAGCCCTTATTATATGAAATGTTGAAGGGACTTATCTAAGAAAAAGATCAAAACTATGAACAGTAAAATGACAAGAAACTGAGAACTATCAACAACTGAGCCTAATAAAATGAAAACAAAAATGAAGTTGGTTTGAAGGTTGTGGGTTATTGTTAAGCTGATAAAACAAAAACAAAAGTGAACTAAGCAAACAACTAGAACAGGAACAGAATCACAGAAATGGAGATCACATGGAGGGTTATCAGCAGAGAGTGAGAGGGGGGAGAAGGTACAGGGAATAAAAAGCATAAATGGTAGGTAGAAAACAGACAGGGGGAGTAAAGAATTGTATGGGAAATGTAGAACCAAAGAACTTATATGTACGACCCATCGACATGAACTAAGGGGTGTGCAGGGCAGAGGGTAATAAAGTGGGGAAAATGGGACAACTGTAGCAGTATAATCAATAAAATATACTTTAAAAAAAGAAAGGAATATGAAACTCCAGCAATACAAAATCAACAAAAGATTGGACCCAAGACCTTAATTGCTTGCTTTTTGCCCATTGACCATATGGCTAGAACTATCTGCATTGTCTATGTAGCATGGGGTTTTTATTATTTTTATCTAAAGTCATCTCTTTTTGGTAATGACAAATGCAGTTTTTTTAAAGCCTGGTTTTTCTCCATACACTTTTAAAGGTTTTTAAATTTTATCATATCTAGTGTTGTTGATAATTTGAAGAACATCATTTTAATTTGTAATAAAAGTTTACAAGTTGATTTTTTCAAAAAAGTCAACAAACTGCAAACACTTATTAATACAATTCTCAAATAAAAAAATTAAATTAAATTAAAAATTAAAAAAAGAATTAGAGCAACAATCAATGAAATTGGAAACAGAAAATCAGTAGAGCAAATCAATAAAACCAAATTCTGGATCTTTGAAAAGATCACTAAAATTGATAAACCTCTAGCCAGATTAAGAAAAACAAATGGCACAGATTACTAATATCAGAGATTACAGAGGAAACATAACTACCATGGAAATTAAAAGGATAATAAAGGAATACTCTGAAGAAGTCTATGCCCACAAATTTGATAACCAGATGAAATGGATCAATTTCTTAAAAGACACAATCTGCCAAAACTCACAGAAGAAGAAATAGACATCTGAATAGGCTTATGTCTCTTAAAGAATCAATAAGCTTCCAAAAGACTGAGCACCAGGCCCAGATAGATTCATTGGTGAATTCTACCAAACATTTAAGGAAGAAATTATACCAACTCTCTACAATCTCTTTCAGAGGATAGACATAGAGGGAATAGTTGCAAATTAATTCTTTCAGGACAGCATTGCTCTCATACCCAAACTAGAGAAATACATTGCAAGAGAAGAAAAGTACTGACCAATGCTTCTCATGAGCACAGATAGATGCAAACATCCTCAACAAAAAAACAACAAATTATTTTTTAAGTATGTAAAAAGAATTTTACATCACAATAAAGTGAGATTTATCCCAGGTAGGCAAAGTTGGTTCAGCATTTGAAAATCAATTCATATAATTCATCATGTCAACAGACTAAAAGAGAAAATCACATGATCACATCAATAAATGCAGGAAAAACATTTCACAAAATTCAACACCCATTTATGATAGAAACTCTCAGAAAACGGAATACAGTCACTTTCTCAACTTGATAAAAAAAAAAAAAACCCTACAGCTAATGTCATAATTAATGGTGGGAAACTCAAAGCATTCCAACTAAGATAGGTACAACACAAGGATATTCTTTCTTATCAGTTTTTTCAACATTGTACTGCAAGAAAAGGAACTAAAACATACAAATTGGGAAGGAAGACACAAAACTGTCTTTGTTTGCAGATGACATGATTGTCTATGTAGAAAACCTGAAAAAAATGACCAAAACAAAAGAGCCTGGAATTAACAAGCGATAACAGTGAGTTTGCAGAATATAAGGTTAATATACAAAAGTCAGTTGCTTTCCTATATGCTAACAATGTACAAGTGGAATATTAAATTAAGAACACAAGCCCTGGCTGGTGTGGCTCAGTGGATTGAGTGCCGCCCTGCAGATCAAAGGGTTGGGGGTTCAATTCCCAGTCAGGGCACATGCCTGGGTTGTGGGCCAGTTCCCCAGTAGCAGGTGCATGAGAGGCAACTACACATTGATGTTTCTCTTTCTCTCTCTCTCTCTCTTTCTATCTCCCTTCTTCCCTCTAAAAATAAATAAAAAATATTTTTAAAACCACACAATACCATTTATGTTAGTACCCCAACAAATGAAATACTTAAGTATAAATCTTACCAATGCTTAAGGATAAATCTTACCAAATATGTACAAGACCTAAATGAGGAAAACTATAAAAGTCTGATGAACAAAATCCAAGACCTAAGTAGAAAGATATTCCATATTCATGGACAGGGAGAATGAATATTGTCAAGATGTCAGTTCTTCCAAATTTGACCTATAGATTCAATGCATCCTACTCAAAATCCCAGCAACATACTTTATGGATATCAACAAACTTACTCTAAACTTCATAAGGAAAGGCAGCATCTGTCACCTCAGGATAGTATCTAGTTGTTTATCGCATAAGAAGCTAGAGATCTCAGTTCTACAAAAGGATGAATTCTGCCAACAACCACTTAAGTTTGGAAAAGAATCCTGAATTCCAGAAAAGAATGAATGCTTCTTCCTGCCTGGCTGGCACCTTGATTGTAACCTGTGAGAGATCCTGAAGCAGAGGACCCAGTTGATTTCTGATCCATGGAAACTGGAATAGAATAACGTGTGTTGTTTGAAGCACTAGGTTTATGTTAATTTATTACTCAGAAATAGGAAACTAATACAGCCACAATGAGTTTCTCAAAATTGCTAGTTCTTTTCTTACCAGTGCATTTCATATCATTTTGGTAAATAAATTATCATCTGGACCTTTTGGCAGAATATGACGAGCTGTTGAGTTTTCCTGCCTTATAGAGTAAATTCACTGTAGCATGCCTGCTTCTCTGAGCCTTTTATTCCTCCCACCCTACCATGGTAATCCTGGCATTTATTTTTCACTTAAAGTGGTGTTTTCCAAGATTTCAGGAGCCATCCTACTAGTGTGTCATCACTCTTTTCTGCCTTTGCTAGATTACTAAATCCTCAATAATGGGGGATTTCTCCCATATTGATAAACTTACCACTTCCAACTATATTTTGCCCCTCTTGACTAAGCATCTTCAGGGTTTAGCCCCATATATATCTTCCTGCTGGGTTCTCTAGTTCATTTTATGCATAGTCATCTTTCCCTTCCCTTGCCAGACCAATACTTTCCTGAGTTGTGACTTCACCTTATTTGTCTGTTGGCCAGAAAAGGAGCTGGGGATTGATTGCGAGAGGATCCTGAACTGTCTTGCAAGGCAGAAGAAGCATGTGCATTGTCTTCAAGCAAAGAGTGAATGCTACTTCACCAGAGCAGTGGACCACTTCTCCAGTCCCAGTGGGTTCAGAGGAATCTGGGAATTCAAGAAATTCAAGTATTCTTCAAATCTCATCTCAAGATTCAGAGTCCCTTTCCTTTCCTATGATTGCCCTGTCTTCAACATAACAGTTGAGAATTCCAGCTTCTGAAGCTCTTCCAATCTTATAGCCAGTCTGAACCAGATTCTAAGCTTTTTCTGCCCTCCAGTTACAGAAGATGAGTTTCTTTATGTTCTGCCAAGGAAGCTGATTTTCATGTTTTGCCTTAAATTGGTGATTAATCACCCTCATCCTTTATTGTGTTTCTCCAGTGCATCAATAATAGCTACAAAAGTTACCCAATTCCATGTTCCTTGTAATTACTACTCACCTCAAACCTTTCAAATGTCTGAGCCATTGTGCACACTATTGCATCCCTTTCCATCCTGTATCCCATTCCAGTTTGCCACCAGTGAATGTTTTAACAATTGCACTGCTACATCATAGTAGTGGCTATTAGTACGCCTCCTCCAACCACAGATGAAGTCCTCCTACCTATCTGACTAGGGAGTAATCTAGCTCTGAAATCCCATATTTGAGACTACTTCCTGGAACTATTACCAATATGAATTGTCTTGGGTCATATTTCCCAAGAAAACAAATAGTTAACATACAGGAAGTTTACTGGGGAATGATCTCAGGAGTAGCACCTTTAAGGGAATGAGGGAAGCAGGGTGAGCAGAGGGGTAATTTAAACCTCCATATGGTTGCAGTTAAGCTTCAGGCTCTCCCATGGGAATCTCTGGAAATGGAATTGTCTCTCAGAATTGTTCTGAATTGAAGCAAGGGAGTCAGGTCTTTGTCCCTCCACACTAACCAGAGATTAGATGCAGGCTTTTGCTAGAGAGGGGAAGTAACATTGCACAAGGTTGCTTCTTTAGGGCAAAGGCAATTCCTAGAGAGGGACTTGCTGTGAGCCTTAGTAGCCCCACTACCAGCATGTAGGGAAAAGAGTGGCTTGGTAGTCTTGATGGGGGTATCTGGCTGGAGAACTGTACCATGTACTACAATTTCTAACAAGGCTAGTAGTCCATGATTATAGATTGTATTGTAGTTAAGGAGGTTTGCTCTTCAAGCTGAAATATTTTTCTCAATAGAACTCATTAGAACAGAATGAACCATTTAACTATATTTCTTTCAGTCAATAAATATTTGTGGAATGCTTGCTATGCCAGGCACTATGATAGGCACTGTGGATACAACCATAAACATTATGCAATTGAGAGAATAAAACCATCCCCTTTGGGCCTGACAGATGGAGACTATGAATTAGAATCATCCTTGCCTTAGAATTTAGTCATCATAAACATTGATTTGAAAGCTTCAGCTGCATCTTTCTGTAGTTGAGGGAAAGGCCATGAAGAAGTATATGGCTCAGCAACCATGTTATTTCCCACTCCCAATGAGCTACAAAATATCCAAAAGAGAAGAAGGTATTAAGGAGATGCAGAGGAACAAGTAACACGTCTCTGTATAATACAATGAGCTGGCATGAGTGTGAGAGAGGCTGTCTTCCGAAGTATGAGGCAGTTGATAGTTTGAGACTGTACTATCCTTGAAAATTAATACTTGTCCTTTTCTTTTTCTTTCTTTCTTTTTTGTTTTTGTTTTTGTTTTTTTGGTTGGTCTTATTAAGGTATAATTTACATGCAATACATTTCACCAATTTTGAGTGTATAATTTTGTGAACACTGACCAATGAACAATCATGTAACCACCACCAAAGTCAAGGTATAGAACATTTGCATCACCCCTAAATTTCCTTGTGCTTCTTTCCAGGCTTTATCTTCCCTACTGATCCAATTTCTGACACTGTGAATTTGCCTCTTCTATACTATCATAGAAATAAAATTTTATAGTATGTAGTGTTTTGTATCTGAATTTTCACTTAGCATAACCTTTTTGAGATTCATTAACAAAAACCTGTATGCAAATATTTTTAGCAGTTTTATTCATAATAGCTCCAAGCTGGAAACAATGCAAATATCCATCAACTGGTTAAAGGATAAATGAACTGTGTGTTATACTACTACACAGCAATGAAACGGACAAACTAAAACACAATAAGGGTCTACTATTTTATGTGTATAATGTTATGGTTTTTGTAATGATAAATTTAATTTACAAAGGAAAGACAATAAACTCATTCAGAATCTTGATACAGCTATATGATAAAACAGGCACTTGGACACTGCACAGCCAGGAAATGACAAATTGCTACTACTCTTGTTTTCCATGAGAGTGATGCCTTTTGCTAATCTATTTTATATCTTCATAACTTCCCTTTCTTATGACTGACATATACTCTTTCGTGAGTTCACTTGCCAGGATTAATGAAGACGCACCCTGATCAATGTAAAATTCCCTACTCGAGTCTGAGATGTAACAATAGTCCTTGGTGTGGGAATTGGTAGAACACTTTGGGAAATTGATTCAACTATAAGAAGTATCTTAAATATAGTCACACTACATATTCACTGAATTCACTTATGGAATTCTGTCCTATGAAAATAGAAGTGCAATCCTATTACTATACAGTGATATTCAGTGCACTTTTATTCATTTTCTTTTATTTTAAGTAATAAAATATTATTAGAACTTTTATTTATTAGAACTTTATTTATTAGAACTTTTTTAGGTTTACAGAAAAATCGAACAAAAGTACAGAGTTCCTATGTACTACCTCTACCTCCCCCCACAGTTCCCTCTATTATTAACATCATACATTTGTGTAGTACATTTGTTACAATTGATGAGCCAATATTGATATGTCATTAGTTACTAAAATGCATAGTTTACATTAGGGTTCACACTTGGTGTTGTGCAGTTCCATTGGTTTTGACAAATTCATAATGTCATATTTCTGCCATTATAGTATCATACGAAATAGTTTCACTGTTGTAAAAGTCCCTGTGCTTCCCCTACTTATCCCTCCCCCTCTCACTCCTAAACCCCTGGCAACCACTGACATTTTTAATGTCTATAAAGTTTTGCCGTTACAGAGTGTTAAATAGTGGAAATAATACAGTACCTAATTCAGGTAGGGTTTTTTTCATTTAGCAATATGTTTTTAATGTCCCTCAATTTCTCTTGGTGACTTAATACCTCATTCTATTTTATTACTGAATGCTATTCCATTGTATTGATATACCACAGTTTGTTTAGCTCTTTATCGAAGGACACCTTGGTTGCTGCCAACTTTTAATCAGTTTTGAATAAGGCTACTATAAATATTTGTATGCAGGTTTTTGCTTTGACATCACTTTTTAAGTGAATTGGGTTAAGTACCTAAGAGTACAAATGTCATATGATATGGTAAGACTAGTTTAGTTTTTGTAAGTACTGTCAAACTGTGTTCCAAAGTGACTGTACCATTTTGCATTCCCACCAGTAATGAATGAAATCCCTTTTGCTCTACATCCTTACCAGCATTTTCATTGTCACTGTTTTGGAATTTAATCTATCTAATAGGTGGGTAGTGGAATCTCATTGTTGCTTTACCTTGCAAATCCCTAAAATATGGTGTTGAGCATCTTTACATAGTGTATTTGCCAACTGTATATTTCTTTGTTAAGGTGTCTATTCAGATCTTTTTCTCACATTTTAATTGGGTTGTTTTTTTTCTTACTGGTAAATTTTAAGAGTACTTTAAGTATTTTGGATGCAAATTTTTTATTAGTTATAAGTTTTAGAAGTATTTTATATCAATCTGTCGGTTTTCATTTAATTCTCTTAACGGTATTTTTCCCAGAGTAGAACATTCTAGTTTTAATGAAGTCCAACATATTAATTTTTTTCTTTTATGGATCCAGCTTTTGGCATTATATTTAAAAATTCATTGCCAAACCGAATTTCATCTGGATTTTCTTGTACATTGTCTTATAGAATTTTCATAGTTTTGTGTTTTACATTGAGGCCCATGATCCATCTTGTGTTACCCTTGTGAAAGGTGTAAGAGGTATAAAGTTTGTGTCTAAACTCATTTTTCTCCATGTTCCAGTACCATTTGTTGAAAACAATTTTCTTTTCATTGCTGAATTGACTGCTTCTTTGTCAAAGATTGGTTGATTGTATTTGTTTGAGTCTATTTCTGGACTTCCTAGTCTGTTTCACTGATCTATTTCTCTGTTATATTCTTGAATACTATAGCTTCATAGTAAGTTTTGAAATCAGATTGCGTTAGTCCTCCAGCTTGATCTTCATCAATATTATGTGGGCTTTTCTGAGTCTTTTCCCATTCCATACAAACTTTAGAATCAGTCATTATCCACAAGTATGTTGCGGGGACTTTTACTGGGCTTTCAATGGATCTACAGATCATTTGGCAAGAACCAACACTTTAACAATATTGAATCTCCCTATATGGACATGGGATTTCTCTTCATTTATTTAGATCTTTAATTTCTTTTTATCAGAGTTTTGTAGTTTTCTTCATATAAATCTTGTACATATTTTGTTAGATTTATACCAAAGTATTTTTGTTTCATTCACACTAATGTAAATGGTTCTGTTTTTATTTTTAATTTTTTAAAAGAAAAGGGGGAAAGAGGGCAAAAGAGAGGGAGAGAAACATTGATGTGAGAGAGAAACATTGTTCAGTTGCCTCTTGTATGCACCTTGATCAGGGACCAAACCCACAACCCAGGCATGTCCCCTAACTGGGAATTGAATTGGGGGCCTTTCACTTTGTGAAATGACACCCAAGCAATTGAGCCACACTGGTCAGAGCAATGGTTTTATGTTCTTTAAGTATATTTTATTCATCATGTTATTACAGTAGTCCCAATTTTTCCTCTTTGTCACCTTCTGCCCAGTACCCCTTTCCTTCCAGCAATCCCTCCCCCTTAGTTCATGTCCATGGGTCATACATACAAGTTCTTTGGCTTATCCATTTTCTATACTATTCTTATATTCTCCTATTTTGTACCTACCAATTAAGCTTTTTAATCCCTGTACATTTTCCCCCCATTCTCCCTCTTCCCCTTCCCAGCTGATAACCCTCAAAATGATCTCCGTACCTATGATTCTGTTCCTGTTCTGGCTGTTTGCATAGTTTTTTTTTTTTTAGATTCACTTGTTGATAGTTGTGAATTTGTTGCCTTTTTAATGTTCATAGTTTTGATCTTCTTATTTTTCCTAGATAAATCCCCTAACATTTCATATAATAAGGGCTTGGTAATGATGAACTCCTTTAACTTGACCTTATCTGGGAAGCACTTTATCTGCCCTTCTATTCTAAATGATAGCTTTGCTGGATAGAGTAACCTTGGATGTAGATCCTTGCCTTTCATGACTTTGAATACTTTTTTCCAGCCCCTTCTCGCCTGTAAGGTTTCTTTTGAGAAATCAGCTGATGGTCTTATGGGAACTCCTTTGTAGGTAACTCTCTCCTTTTATCTTGATGCTTTTAAGAGTCTCTCTTTATCTTTAACCTTTGGCATTGTAATTATGATGTGTCTTGGTGTGGTCCTCTTTGGTCCAACTTCTTTGGGACTGTCTGTGCTTCCTGGACTTGCATTTCTATTTCCTTCACCAAATTAGGGAAGTTTTTCTTTCCTTATTTTTCCAAGTAAGTTTTCATTTTATTGCTCTTCCTCTTCTCCTTCTGGCATGCCTATGATTCGGATATTGGCATGTTTGGAGATGTCCCAGAGTTGCCTTATACTATCCTCATTTTGTTGAATTCTTGTTTCTTCATTCTGTTCTGTGTGAATGTTTATTTCTTTCTTATGTTCCAAATCATTGATTTGAATCCCAACTTCCTTCCCTTCACTGATGTTTCCCTGTAGACTTTTCTTTATTTCACTTAGTGTATCCTTCATTTCTTCCTTTAGCTCAATGAGTTCTTTGAGCATCTTAATCACCAGTGTTTTGAACTCTGCATCTGATAGGTTGACTATCTCCATTTCATTTAGTTCTTTTTCTGCAGTTTTGTTTTTTTCTTTCATTTAGGCCATATTTGCTTGTCACCTCAATTTGGCAGCCTCCTGTGTTTGTTTCTGTATATTACGTAGAGCTACTTTGACTCCCTGTAAAATGCGCTTGTAAATTGTGTGGGGTGGAGCCTTAGGTAATAGTCAGAGTAGAGCAACCCACTTCACCACTTTGTGGCTCTGTGAGGAAGGAGGGCTCAGAGAGGGGACAATACCACTGCCTGGCTTCTGGCTGTTTGCCTGGCACTTGCCCATTTCTGGTCACTTCACCTACTTCTTGTATGTGACTGGCACCCTTTCAGCTCTTGCCCTGGTGTTGAATAACACAGTGGGTGGGTTTGCATACATTTTAAGACTCTGAGGGCCCTTTAAGCAAAGTTTCCTGAAAATCTGGCAGTTTCTTCTGCCGCCCAACTCCCACTGGTTTTTACAGCCATAAGTTATGGCTATTTATCTTCCTGGCACTGGAACTCTGGATTGTGTGGTCTGGCCTGGGGCTGGGATTGCTCACTCCCAAGGTATCCCTCCTGATTTTTATACACCACATGTGAATGTGGGACCAGTTGTGCCTGTTCCCCTGCTGCCATCACCTCTCCACACCGTGCTGCAACTTCTTGTGTCTCCATGTCTCTACACCTCCTACCTGCCTGGATGATTGTGGCTTCTTTAAATCCTTGGTTATTGGAGTTCCATACAGTTTTATTTTCTGAGAGTTCTGGGTATTACTTGCTTTGAGATTTAGTTGTAATTCTTTTTGTGGTTGTGCAAGGAGGTGAAGTGTGTCTACCTACACTTCCATCTTGAACAGAATGGTTTTATGTTTTTAATTTCAAATTCCAATAGTCCATTCTGGCATATAGAAGAGCAATTGATTTGTGTATATATTCACTCATAAGCTGCCACTTTGCTATAATTGCTTATGAGTCCCAGGAGTTTTTTTCTTTTTGTTGTTGTTTTTTTTACCATTTATTTACCTGTCTTGTTTTATTGCATTAGTTAAAACTTCCAGTACAATGTCAAATAGGAGTGGTAACAAGGGACATACTACTTTGTTCCAATCTTAGGGGGAAAACATCTAGGTTCTCACCATTAAGTATGATGTTAACTCTAGGGTTATTTTTGTAGGTGCTCTGTATGAAGTTGAGGAATTTCTCCCTTAAGTTTGCTGAGAATTTTTATTCTCAATGGATGTTGGATTTTTCAAATGTTTTTTTATGAATTTATTGATATGATTATATGACTTTTCTTATTTAGCTTGTTGATGTGATGGATTATATTATTTGGTATGTTGAACCAGCTCTTCATACCTGAGATGAATCTCATTTGATCATAGTTTGTAATTCTTTTTATACAGTGTTGGAATTGATATACTAATATTCTGTTGAAGATTTTACACTTATGTTCATAAGAGACATGAACATAATCTGTCTGTCTGTCTTTTAATCTGTCTGTCTTCTTTTGGTATTAAGGTAATGCTGTCTTCATAGACTGAGTTGGGAAGTATTCCCTCCATTTTTATTTTTTGGGAACAGATTATAGAGAATTGCTATCATTTTTCCTTAAATTTTTGTTAAAATTCACCAGTGAATTCATCTGAGCCTCCTGCTTTCTTTTTAGGATGGTTATTAACTATTGATTCAATTTCTTTAATAGATATAGGCTTTACAGAAGACCTGATTCTCCTTCTGTGAGATTTGATAGTTTATGTCTTTCAAAGAATTGGTCTATTTCACCTGGTTATTGAATCTGTGGGCATATATTTGTTCCTACTATTGCTTTATTATTCTTTTAATGTCCAAGGGATCAGTGGTATAGACCCCTTTAATTTCCTGGTATTAATAATTGGTGTTTCCTCAATTTTTTTTCTTAGTTAGACTGGATAGAGATTTATCAACTTTACTTATCTTTCAAAGAACCAGCTTGTGGTATTCTTACATTTTTATATTGTTTTTCTGTTTTAAATTTCACTGATTGTTGCTCTAATATTTATTATTCAATTTCTTCTGATTACTTTGGATTAAATTTACCCCTCTTTTTCTAGTTTACTAAGGTTAAATCTTAGATTACTAATTTCTTCTGATTATTTTGGATTTAATTTACCACTTTTTTTTAGTTTACTAAGGTAGAGGCATAGAGTGTTGATTTTAGAACTTTCTTCTTTTCTAATATATGCACTTAATGCATTACATTTCCATTTAAACACTGCTTTCATTGCATTGTACCGATTTTGATGAGTTGTATTTTCATTTTAATTTAGTTCAAACATTTTTATTTTTCTCCTGATGCTTCTTTGATTTATGTGCCACTTAGAATTATGTTGTTTAATCTCCAAGTATTTTGGGAAGTCTTTCTTATTGATTTTTAGTTTAATTTCATTGTCGTCTGAGAGCATTCTTTATATGATTTCTATTTTTAAAAATTTGTTGAGTTTTCCGGCCCAGAATATTTTGTCTTGATAAATGTTCCGTTGAGTTTGAGAAGAATGTGTATTCTGCTGTTGTTGAATAAAGTAGTCTATAAATGTCGATTACATCCAGATGATTGATGGTGCAGTTCAGTTCAACTATATCCCTACTTATTTCCTGCCTACTAGATCTGTGTATTACTGGTACAGGAGTGTTGCACTCTGCAACTTTAAAAGTGGATTCATCTATTCTTCTTGCAGGTCTATCAGTATCTGCCTCACATATATTAGTATCTTGACACTCAATTGTTGGTTCATATACATTAAGGATTCCTATGTCTTCTTAGATTACTGACCCTATTTTTATGTAATTCCCATATTTATCCTTCATAATTTTCCTTGATCCGAGGCCTTTGTCTAAAGTTAATATAGCTATTCCAGCTTCTTTTGGTTAGAGCAATAGTATGGTATATCTTTCTCTATCCCTTAATTGAAATCTATCTGTATCTCTATATTTGCAGTGGGTTTCTTGGGGGCAACTTACACCTGCATTGTGTTTTGGATCCACTCTGACAATCTCTGTCTTTTAAATTGGTGCCTTTAGACCATTGACAATTGTAGTGATTATTGATATAGTTTTATTTATATCTATAATATTTGTAATTGTTTTTATTCATTGCCCTATGCTTTGTTTCTCTTTTTGTCTTCTCTTTTTCTGCCCCTTCTTGCTTTAACTGAACATTTTATATGGTTCCACTGTATCTTTTTTTAATATAATAATTATACTTATTTTATATTTTTAGTGCTATCCTAGATTACAATATACATTTACAACTAATCTAAGCCCACTATCAACTCTGTACCACTTCACATGCAGTACAGGTACCTTGTAATAGAATATTCTCAATTCTTGTCTTCTGTCCCTCATAATCTTGATATCATTCATTTTACTTACCCATGAGTTACACTCATCTAAAACATTGTTTCTGTTATTATTCTGAATAAGAAAAATAAAGTAGTTAATTTTACCTTTATTTACTCTTTCTCTGATGTTCTTCCTTTCTTCATATAGATACCAGTTTCTGACCTATATAATTTTCTTCCTCTCTGAATAACTTCTTTAACATGTTTTGTAAGGCAGGTATACGAGTGACAAATTCTATCAATTTATTTTTGTTGGAGAACGTTTTCATTTCTTCTTTACTCTTGAAGACTATTTTAACTGGATACATAAGTCAAGGTTGGTGGCTTTTTTCCTCCCTTTCAGCACTTTATATATTTCATTTTCCTCTCTTCTCGCTTGCATAATATTTGAAAAGAAGTCAGTCTGATGTAATTTTTATCCTTGTTCCTCTATAGATAACATGGGGTTTTCCCCCCTCTAGTTGCATTCAAGATTTTCTTTCTGTCTTTGGTTTTCTTTAGTTTGAGTATGATGTATCTAGCTGTAGAATTATTTTGGAGTATCATCCTTAATGTTCTCTGAGCTTTCTGGATATGTAGTTTGCTGTCTATCACTAATTTTGGAGAAAAAAATCTCAGCCATTATTATTTCACTTACTTATTATGTGTTTCCTTTCCTTCTTCTGATATTCTCATTATGTGTATGTTATCCTCTTATAAGAATATTTGTATGGATATTCTGTCCCATTAAAAGTTTTTTCCTTTGCATTTCAGTTAGAGAAGTTTCCATGGTGTATCTTTAAGCTTACTGCTTCTTTCGTTGGCTGTCTCCAGTCTAATAAGCCTATGAAAGGCATTTTAAAATTTCTGTTAGAGTTTTTGAATTCTAGAATTTCCTTTTGATTTGTTTTAGGGTTTCAACCTCTCTGCTACTATCACTAATCTGTTCTTGCATGTTGTATATTTTTTCCATTAAAGCCCTGAGCTTATCAACCATAGTTATTCTTAATTCCTGGTTTGATAACTCCTAAATTTCTGCTATATCTGAGTCTACTTATGATGTTTGCTTTTGTTCATTAGAATGTGGGGTGGGTTTTTTTTGCATTTTAGCACATCTTGTAATTTTTTGTTGAAAGCTATACATGATGTATCAGATAAAGGGAATATATGATAAATAGGACTTAGTATGACATTTTAGATTTACCTGGGTAGGAGTTAGACTGTGTTTACTATTTGTTGTAGCTGTGATATCAGAGTCTAAAATTTTACTCTAGTGTTTGTGCTTTTATCTTCTCTGTCATCTTTGGGTTTCCCTAAGACATCTTACACTGTGTCTGAGATTTGCAATTCTTTAAGGTGTAATTGCCTGTTATTATACAATTAATTTTATTTTGAATAACATTTTCTCTGTTAAAATTCATATATGTTCATTGTAGGAGTTTTGAGAATCTCAGAAAAACATAACCACTCACAACTGCATTGGTCCAGTATAACCATCATTAACAATTTGGTATTATACACTTTCATCCTTCATTCTAGATGTTACAATTGATAATAACAAAATAATTGAAGACAATCTAAGTGCACTATTATTGTATAATAATTGAGTATAGTATAGTACTTTACTGTTTAATATTACCTACTGAAAAATGTCTATGCAGACTTTCATGACAGAAAAATGCATATAAGTGAAAAAGCAGACCATAACATTGTATATAAAACACAATAATAACTGTTAAAACGTGTAGAAAATCTAGGAAATATATATATTTAAACATTACACAAATAATAATGATTATATTTGGAAGTGACACTAAGAACAATTTGGTTTTTTTTTAATTCTTCTTTCCCAAATGTTATACACACGCAGGCACACACACACCACTATATTCTATATTTTAGCTATAGCAGTTTCATAAAGTGCTAGTTAGATCGACACTCACTACGTTAACAGAGAAGTAGCCCAAATTTTAATCACACTTATTTTTCTATGGTCTAATAAACAACCCATTTTCGCAACTGCATAAAACAGAATGGGAATCATATTATTAGATGGATCTGAATATCAAGCTGCCTTCTCTGAAAAGGAGAAAATTACCTTTAATTTATAGTGAGCAAATAGATTTTTAATTATGACCTGATAACTGCAATATGTTTATCTAAATGATTGTAAGTATAACATCCTTGAGAACTGAAAATATAACAGATAGTCCTTGGTTAATATGCAGGAGCCTTATCTGGTAGACTTTTTGCCTTTGGTGTTGATAGTAAAATGTTCCAGTGGTAAAATTAATTAATTTAGTCAGCATGGCACAATGTATGGTTGGTCAGCCATTAATGTGCATAGGCATTAACTGGAGAACTAGTCAAAAAAGAAAGAGTTTATGGAGCCATACTCAGAGATTCTGAATCAGTAAGCATGGCATAGAGATTGAGAATTGGCATTTATATTTTGAAAAATACTCAATAAGAAAAACATGGGTTTTTTATGTTAGGGAGATATTTATATAAATCCTTGACTGACTCCCCAACTTACTAGCCATGGCGCCACAGACATTATTATTAATAATGTAAGTTTAATATAATAGCGGTCTTATCGTGGTTCTTGTGAAAATTAAGCAAGGTTATTTTGAAGAGAACTTTATACATGATATATGCTCAATAAATGGTATTGCTTAATAGCAGCGATAATAATCATTATTATACCCAATATATACTCATATATTGAAAGTTTTTATGTGTTGAGCATTTTAAGCACTTTTACCACTATGAATTCATTTTCATTTTACAACCCTATGATGTAAGTACTATTATTATACTCACACATAAGAAAACTTAGGCATGGATATTTCAAATAACTTCCTCAAGGTCACCAAGCAAGTGTAGGTGTTGAAAAGAAACCCAGATTTTACACCAAAGTAGTCTGGCACGCTCTCTCTGTCTCTCTGTCTCTCTCTCTCTCTCTCCCCCCACTCTCTCTCTATATATAATTTACACAACAAAAAGAGAACTTATTGCAAATGTAAACTTCAAGAGTTATCTTCAATATGTCTGAATTATTCTCACTTCAATTAGTTTTGTATGCAGATTCCAATAGCAATACAGGTATATCTAAAAAATATTGCAAGTTTGGTTCCAGAACATTGTAATAAAGCTTGCTATTTTACAGTTGTCCCGTTTTCCCCCTTTATTCCCCTCCACCCTGCACACCCCTTCCCACCTGCATTCCCTGCCCCCCTCTGTTAGTTCACATCCATGGATCATACATATAAGTTCTTTGGCTTCTCCATTTCCCATACTATTCTTAACCTCCCCCTGTCTTTTTTCTACCTACCATTTATGCCACTTATCCCCTGCACCTTTTCCCCCATTTCTCTCCTCCCCGTTCCTGCTTATAACCCTTCATGTGATTTCCATTTCTGTGATTCTGTTCCTGTTCTAGTTGTTTGCTTAGTTTGTTTTTGGTTTTGATTTTTTTAGGTTCGGTTGTTGATAGTTGTGAGTTTGTTGTCATTTTATTGTTTATAGTTTCTATCTTCTTCTTTATCTTAGATAACTCCCTTTAACATTTCATATAATAAGAGTTTGGTGATGATGAACTCCTTTAACTTGACCTTATCTGGGAAGCACTTTATCTGCCCTTCCATTCTAAATGAAAGCTTTGCTGGATAGAGTAATCTTGGATATAGGTCTTTGCCTTTCATGACTTGGAATACTTCTTTCCAGCCCCTTCTTGCCTGTAAGGTCTCTTTTGAGGAATCAGCTGACAGTCTCATGGGAACTCCTTTGTAGGTAATTGTGTCCTTTTCTCTTGCTGCTTTTAAGATTCTCTCCTTGTCTTTAATCTTGGATAATGTAATTATGATGTGTCTTGGTGTGTGCTTCATTTGGTCCAACTTCTTTGGGACTCTGTGGACTTCCTGGACTTCCTGGAAGTCTATTTTCTTTGCCAGATTAAGGAAGTTCTCCTTCATTATTTTTTAAAATAAGTTTTCCATTTCTTGCTCTTCCTCTTTTCCTTATGGCACCCCTATGATTCAGATGTTGGAATGTTTAAAGACATCCTGGAGTTCCTAAGCCTCTCCTCATTTTTTTGAATTCTTTTTTCCTCATTCTGTTCTGGTCGAATGTTTATTTCTTCCTTCGGGTCCAAACTGTTGATTTGAGTCCTGGTTTCCTTCCCTTCACTGTTGGTTCCCTTTATTTCACTTTTCATAACCTTCACTTTTTCCTGTATTTTGTGACCACACTCAACCATTTCTGTGAGCATCCTGATTACCAGTGTTTTGGACTGTGCATCTGATAGATTGACTATCTCTTTGTCACATAGTTGTAGTTTTTTTCTGGAGCTTTGATCTGTTCCTTCATTTAGGCCTTTTTTTTTTTTTTTTTTTTTTTTTGTCTCCACACACCTGTTATGTAGTAAGGGGCGAAACCTTCGGTATTTGCTAGGGCGGGGTAATGCAGGTTGATGCGTTGTGGTGCTCTATGTGGGGGAGGGGTCCAAGAGGGAACAATGCAGCCCACTCAGCTCTCTGCCAGCTTCCAGTCCTCTCCACCACTACTCAAAAGCAAATTGGGCCCTTCTGGTGCTGATTCCTGGGTGGGTGGGTTTGTACATGTTCTAGGACCCTGTGGGTCTCTCCAACCAATTCTCCTGTGAGGCTGGGAGTTTTTCCTACTGCCTCAACCCCCACAGGTTTTTTCAGTCAGAGTTGTTGAGGCTTTATTTCCCCACACTGGAACCCTGGGTTGTGTAGTCCCTCTTGCTCCCCAGTTGTTCCTCCTGGTTTATCCACACACAAATGTGGGATCGACTGATCCTCCAGCTGCCGCCTCACCCCATTCAGGTCTTCCAGCCACCACCTTGCCGTGAGTACTCTCTGCCCAGATGCTGTCTCTGTCCCTCCTACCGGTCTGGATGAATGTTTCTTTAACTTCTTGGTTGTCAGACTTCCACACAGTTCGATTTTCTGTCAGTTCTGGTTGTTTTTTATTTTCAAATTTATTGTTGTCCTTCTTTTGGTTGTGTGAGGAGGTGCAGTGTATCCACCTAGGCCTCCATCTTGACTGGAAGTGTCCCCAATTTAACCTTTTGAATTTGCCTTTAATTACTTGGGAACCTATGCAATTTCTCCCAAATCTTAAGATTTATTTTAAAAATATTTTGTGTAATTCATTTCTGCCCAGGTCCATTCTTGTAATGAATCCTAAGATGTAAATTTCTGTCTTCTCTGGATACTTCTCTGTGCCAAAAGAATGTTTTACCAGCACAAAATATTTTTGTGCATTGTTTCCAAGGTCTTCAAAAATATTGGAGTACACCATAGGAGTACCTACTCTTTAAAATGTTTTGAATTTTATTTCACATACATTTATTATGCCAGAATTGCATCAATTCACTCTCCAAATATATACCTATTAAATAGTTGATAAAATTTATAATGTATTCAAGTATAAAGTTTACTTTTTCACACAAAATTTAAATTTATAAAGCTTTTAGAGTATTATTTGGATTTATTTAACTGTCATTTGAGTCTCCTAGATGTGTATGTGTACATATGCAAGGTCTGGCAGAAGTAAGGCCTGCTTAAGTGTGGTCGGTAGGGTAGTAATATGGGTATGATAATTTATAGTTTTAATTTGAACATTTCACTGAAAATGTCATATGATGTGCTTGAGTGTGATATTATTATTACACGTGCTTATGATTTTATAATAAAAGGTTTTGTAATAAAAGGGGACGTTATTTGTGCCAGACCCTGTATATACATTTCATTGAAACTCTCAGTAGGTGAAGCTGTGGGAGTGGACGGGACTGCTCTAGGCAGAGTTTGAGAAGGGATAAGGACCAAGGGAGTGGAACTCTGAGGAATGTCAACATTTAAGCGGCAGAGGAAGAAGAAAGCATGGGGCAGTCTGAGACATGAGTGACCCAGTAAAGAATAGCAAAAATTAAAGGAGATCATGGAGCCACTTGATACCCTGTTTTGGAGAAAGATTTTGTGAATTTAAAAATGGTCATGCCTCCCTGGCTGGTGTGGCTCAGTGGACTGAATGTTGGCCTGCAAACCAAAGGGCCGCTGTTTCAATTCCCAGTCAGGGCACAAGCCTGGGTTGCAGGCCAGGTCCCCAGTAGGGGTGCATGAGAGACAACCACACATTGATTGATGTTTCTATCCCTCTCTTTCTCCCCGCCCCCTTCCCTTCTCTAAAAATAAATAAATAAAATCTTTAAAAAATGGTCATGCTATAATGGCCAGTGAGAGAGGATATAAAATAATATGTATTACAGAGAACACATTGGTGGTTGCCTGCAGTGGTGGCTGGAAGGTAGGGATTACTTTTGTTTGTTTTAGACCCACGTAACTAGTGATGACCAAAAATATAAAGTAAAATGGAAATGCTTTTGTATTGAAATGCAACAAGCATTTATTTGAGATAAATAAAAAAAAGTATAGTGATTCAGGCAGCAGTGATTCAGGCTGAAATCCAAACAGTGTTCTGATCAAAAGACCAAGGCAAGGGGTATCTGTGAGAAAGAAGAGTAACAATCACATCAGTGGAAGGAAGGCAATTCTGTTGCAGATAAGGGAACAAAAGTGATGTTAATTCTAAACAACTATTTTTTTAAATTGTCAGTCCCCTAGCCATCTTTCCAGGAGTCATAATATCTGTATTCTTGTTATCTTTGCAAACAGCTCTTTGGGACATACTGTTGTTTTAGACCCAGTCCCGAGGTTATTTTGCCCTGTTGTGACATTCCAAAGGTGTGAGGCCTGAAATGTGCAGAGCTGGTCCTATGAGAGGGCAGCTCTGGCTCTGTTTTTATTTTGTCCACTTCCTCCATTTTGATCAAGATCCTTGAAGGCATTCCTGATCAATCATTAGAGAGCAGTGTTGATCAGTTATTAAAAGCATCATTTATCTTTCATTGTCGGGATGGCTAATTTGGGGCACGCTACGTCATTATTGGTCCCTCGTGCCAGGTAGGCTCATTTTGGGTATGTCATGTCCCACACAGGAGGGAAAGTGGTTTTTTTGTTTGTTTGTTTTGTTTTAGGAGCCTTAGGCCACATTCGAGCCACGAGAGTGCCAGAACAGAGGAAGGCTTGACGTCATGTTTCTTTCTTTAAGGGCAAACACCTTCTGTAGTTTCGTGAGGTTACTCATGTGAAGTTTCATAGGCCTTAGTGATCATCTCAAACCGTTGAGCCACCATTATTAGATTGGCATTTTTATAACATTGAGCTGTGCAAAACAGTTTTATGAGAGCAAAAAATTCTGTATTAAGAAACAAAATGCTGAGTCCAATTTGCAGAATGGATCGGAACCCGTAGGCACGACCTGGAATCAGCTACCAAAGATGTTAAAGAACCATGAGATTTCAGTGGACACTGTGTTTACTGATTTCGTTTGTGCCGGACTTTATTGGACGCCATCTGTATTTTCACCAGAGGTGTTTTCTCTGAGTACAACAAGAAGTATGAGCAACAAAGCAGGCCCCACCTGGCTTAGCTAAGATATGGTCAGGAGTCATTTTATTGTTCAGTATAACTCATGCAAGAAAATTTAAATATTTTTTCCTGGCTGGCTATTGTTGTGCCAGCCATTTCAATTCCTCAAAGGTTTTTGATAACTTTCTAATTAGGTATTTATTCACTGTAATATCTGCCCAAGGGAAAAAAAAGTATTGCTTCAAATCTGGTACCTTTCCTGGGGTTGACATCACCAGGAATTAAACATCCTTGACTGGGTGTGGAACCAGTTGCACGTTTTAACCTGAGAGGTAGGTGTAAAAATGATGCTCAGTGTTGAGTTGTTTTTGTGGTCAGAAATTACAGGGGGAAAGTAAGTGATATTTATTTTAGTGAATGCTTGGCCTCTCATGTTATTTGTGAGATAGGAAGCAACAGAAATAAAGGGGAAAAAAAGGAAAGCTGAAGGTGTAGATTACACAGGACCGATCTGGAATTTTGGGTTAGTTTGTCCACAACAGATGGCACCTGCTTCACTTCCTAGTAATTTTAAATTTCAAATCCTCTGTTGGTTGAACAGCCCAGTTAGGTTCAAGAGCTTCCTTTAAATAGGAATCGTGAATCCAGGAGTTAACATTTTAAAATTTTGTCATGCACGGCTTAGTTAAGATGCCTGAAATTCTGTAAGGCTGAGATAGGGAGGAAAAGAAAAATGTTTTAATTTTGCTTACATAGGTATAATTTCACAAACTGCCATAGGCCATAGTTAGCATAGGAGAAAAAAACCTTTCTTGTATCTCACAAAGATTAAAAAACAGTGATATTTTACATAAAAAGTCATAAAATTATGATCATCCTTATCTGTTTTCTTAGTCCCATGTTATTAGTCCTTGTTGATCTTAGTCTTTTCTAAATTTTATTTTCAATTACAGCTCACATTCAGTATCATTCTACATTAGTTTCAGGTGTACAGCGTCATGGTTAGACAATCCTTGTAACTTCACGAAGTGATTTCCCCAGTATTTCCAGTACCCACCTGGCACCACACATGGCAATACTTGTTACAATATTACTGACTTAATCTTTTTGTTAGCAGTTTTATGAGTCCAGGTTTTGCGTTAGACTTCCGTAAATCTTTACTCAATTGAGTGTTATGTTTTTAAAGTTATCACAAACCTACATTTTAGACTACTTGTCAGGGATTTTTTTAATATTAATCTCTCCAAGGTGAAATGCATCTGCAAGAACATTTTTTAACCCAAAACATCTTAGTAAAACCACATAATTGTCTGTAAATGTGGAAGACCTAAAACTGGCCATGGTTAAAGATCTGGTGAGAGTTTACGTGCATATACATAAAAATAATGTAATTGCCTTAATTATATCTCCCAATCTTAGTTTCCTTGGCCATATATAAAATTCTTAAGATCCCTTTTCCATAATCCTTTTGCAACTCCCACAAACCTTCTGCAAAGTCTATGTACCTTTCAGCTTTTTCCTCTTCTTTCCTCTTTTATTTTATTTTATTTTATTTATTTTTAGAGAGATGGGAAGGGAGGGAGAAAGAGAGGGAGAGAAACATCAATGTGTGAGAGATCTATCGACTGGTTTCCTTTCACACGGCCCCGACTGGGGACCTGGCCCACAACCCAGGCATGTGCCCTGACCGGGAATTGAACTGGCGACACTTGGTTTGCAGGCTGGCACTCAATCCACTGAACCACACCAGCCAGGGCTCCTTTCTTATTTTAAAACAGTCATTTTATTTTAGGACAAAATTAATTTTTTTCTCCCTTATCCCCCCAAAACTCATGTTTTTTTTATGTCCTTCCTTATCCAAAAATCACATTCTATTTTCCTTCCTCTCAACAAAAGTGCATCTCCATGTCCATAACTTTTTCTGTTGAAAATAAAACATCTGATTTTTTCATATAAAGTCATTTTGTATCATCCTAACTATTGTCTAGTAGTTTTGTAAAAAAAAATCACTTCTTTTGTAAGTCCATTTTGGCAAGGTATGGGTTCCTTGACAAAGGAACAGTCTGCATTTGAAAAAGTCCTCCTTTTTCTCCTCCGGTCTCTGTGGGCATTGTCTTGGTTAGCTCCTGGGTGTTTACATTTCGAAGACATGATAAAATTTACAACTTTAAGAGACAGAGAAATACTGCAACTTTTTTAGCATTATACCAGAGTATGTCAGAATTTTAGGAATTTTATGTAATAAAAGGTTTAGCATCATTTATTTGGTGATGCTTCCCATGTAATCTAACATACTACTAAGTCTAATGATGTTAACATTTGGTCAAGTAGAATCATAAGTCACTGTGGAGCAATATTTAAGTTATTCACTAAATCGTGGTGAGGATTAAAGACTTTTCAGGAAAACACAGAAAGTTAAATGGTTGTGAGTAAAATTTAGCTCTTTTAACGATGAGAAGACTCAGTTACCTGAAGCATTATAGACCTGAGGAGAAAGGACACAATGAATTTTCTTAAGAATGCATAAAATTCTTGCCTTCCCTTTATCATTTCTTATTAAGAGGACCTGGTTCCCGTACCTGGTTCCAGGGGACTCTGGTCCATGGAAATGAGGCCACTTTAGATCTTGCTAGAGATGCCAGATAAGTTAACCTAAAAATAAAAGGCCTTTCAAAGTCAGAGGCAACAAGCATTTACATGAGATTTTTTAAAAATACAGAAGAAAAAAATCGTTCCTCAGGAAGCAGTGATTCAGGCAGAAGCCCAAACAGTGTTCCAATGAGGACACAAAGGCAACGGGTAATTATGAGAAATCGAAGGGGAACAATATATAGCATTGTTTTTCTATTGGTGCAGGTAAGCTGGCATGAGTGGTGCTGATTCTGAACAATTTAAAAAATTTTTTCAGCCCAGCAGCCATCAGTCCAGTAGCCCCTACCAGCCTTCTTGTTATGGTTGCAAACAGCTCTTTGGGCATACTGTTGCTTTAGGCCCAGTCCAATGGTTATTTGGCCCTGTTTTAACCTTTCAAAGGTTTGAGGCATAAGACATGTAAGGCAGTTCCTCTGGGAGGGCGGCTCCAGCTCCCCTTTAAAGTGGCTCTGTTCATATAACTTTTTATACTAGGAAGTTCATGTGAGGCTCGTATACATTAAACTTAAATCTAAACTCATAGAGCAGGTGAGAAGTTGCAGATATGCCCCCCATCACTTACCCGAAGACTGCCTTCCTCCATTCCCCTCTTCACAATGCGTCTGCTCTCTACCCTGGTGATCTGGAGGCAGGGGCTGCAGCCATCTCCTGCTGGGATAGCCCTGGGCATGTAGCTAGGGGGCGCCTTCTATGAGACCTGGTTGAGGTTGCCGGGGGCATGGGGTACCTGGGGTGTTGCTGGTGGGCCACTTTTCTGGGGCTGCAGAGAACGTGGGACATGGTGATGCAAAGGCCCTGGGCTCTGGGGTCTCCTTAGAGGCCTAGCTGCTGGGGTCATAGGCGTCGCATGGCGAGTTGGTCAGAGTATGAGGCTCCAGGGTGCTTATTGGGGTCTGGGTGAATGGGATTGCAGCAGGTGCTCCCGGAGTTGGCCTGAGGTGCAAGGCTCTGGGGTTCCACGGGGGCCTGGCAGGCTGGGGCAGTGGCTAATGCTGACTGCGGCTGCAGTGGGTGCTGGCTGAGTTGGCTGGGTTGCAGGGAGCCTGGGGTGCTATGGTGAGCCAGTGGGCCTGGGCTGCAGCAGTCGTGGGGCAAGGTGGCCTAGGATGAGGGACTATGGGAGTGTCCTGAGAGGCTGTCTCCCTGCGGTGGCCACCAACGCAGGGCAAGGTGGTCCCGGGTGCCCTTCGGAGGCCTTGCAGCATGGCTGGAGCACCATCTAGCGGAAGGAGGAATGTCAACAACGGCGTTTGCCAGCTCCTCAGTTCCAAGGTAGATCCTGTATGTTCCCCACATATTTATATGGCAGGCAGGTGTCTCGGGGTTAGTAAATGGATTTCCTTCGTGTATAGTCTAGTTGCTCTTTAAACCGCCATGTTATCACTGTGCCTTATAGCAGGCAACTCTGCCCTTGCCGGCCCCTCAAGTGACATCCCTCTCCACCTTTGGGGTGAGGTTCCCATGGTCACCCCATCTCAGTCTCTCCTGCAACGTCCCTGTGTAGTCCGTCTCCCATTTGCTGTTCAGGAGGAATTGCTCTACGTGTAGGTGTATAGTCTCTGCGTCCTACCCTGCTATCTAGGAGCCGAATCCAAGATAAAAAATTTTAATTCAAGTATCAAGTAGCAGCTCCTTTAACCTGGAGCCAAGCCCGGCATCACCTGGGTCACCTGTGTTTCCTCCCTCAGCAGAGCACTCCCTGCAGCGTATGGTCATTGCCGGTTTCGTGTCACTGTCCACCAGACATTGGGCTCCTTGAGAGCAGGGACCATCTTCTTCACTAGGACACAACTCCTATGCCTGGCAGAGTCTGGTACAAGTGGGCACTCAAGTATGTGCTGAATGAGTAATCTCTGTTTCTTCTACTCCAATTGATTGAGGGTATTTGGCCATACCGAATGACGGAATACACACTCTCCTAATCTCTTATGCTAGTCTATAATGTGCTGTAAAATGCATCCATTTAATACAAGAAACGTACTTTGATTTTGCTATTGATAGTCCAATTTTCTGAATTTGTAAAATGAGGTTTTGAAGACTCCTGTTGGCTTTGAATTTATTAACCACCCACTCCTCCCAAACCCAACCCCTGCCTCCCTCTCACCAACCCCACTGTATGTTCAAAGGAAAACCAGGATAGGGGGGTTGAAGCTTCTCTGTCTGATGGGAAAGGGCCAGAGCTGGGCTAAACCTTGCTTGTGCAGCCTTCTGGGAATCCTCCATAGGCCCCCCTGGATGGACTCACCCAGGAAGCCCAGATGGAAACTATGGACTGCATGTTTCTCTTCAGCTCCGCAGGCACGCGCAACAATAATTATACCTGCTTCCATGCCCATTTTTTTCCTTCAGCTTTTCCCCTAGCTTTATTGAGATATAATTGACATATAACATTGTATAAATTTAAGATGCATGATGGGGCAATATGATACATGTATTTATCCTGTGATGTTTACCAAGATAAGGATAATTAACACATCCTACCCTTGACATAATTACCATTTTGTTGCTGTTGTTGTATTGAGAGCATTGAAGCTATACTTTTTTTTTGCTCTTAAAATCTTTATTTTATTGGGGTTCAGTTACAGTTGTCCCTCTTTTCTCCAAATTTCCCTTCTCTGTTCCATCCCCCCCACTCCCACTGTCAATCCCCCCAACGTCTGTGCCCATGAGTCCTCTATTTATGCTCTTATAGTAACGTTCAAGTATACCAAAGAGTATCTTTAACTAAGTCAGCATGCTGTAGATTAGGTCCCCAGAACTTATTCATCTCCTAACTCAAAGTTTGTACCTTTTGACCAAGATCTACCCATTTCCCTGACCCTCTACCCCTCATGTCCACCTTCTTTCAGATACCTAAATGGTATTAGATCAAATGCACTGAAAGAAACTATTTCCAGAGGAGGCCAATTCTGTGGGGGTGGGGGGAGGGGGGAGGATGAAAAAGGAAGTGATGGGGACACTTCTTCCCTCTCCGTGTATTCTCATCCTTAGAATATCCTGAGAAGTTCAATCCCTAAGCCCAGAATTAGTCTTCAGTATGATGTTTGCTGGAACTGGTTCTGATAAAAGGACTGAAAGGACTGTCTCGGCACAATTTTGTACTGGCAGGCTTTAAGAAAATCAGAGAACGGTGATAACAGATAAAAGCAAGATGAAACGATTTATTAAGGAAATAACCACTCAGGTGAATAATACCACACAATGTTAGATAATCTTCAATATCAGATCATCTTTGTTTTTGCATTACACACAAATCTTTAAACTGCTGCACCTCATTCACCTGGGGATGTAGAATCATAGTTGTGACCATGATCAGACAATTTAAAAGAATGGAATCAGAGGCGTATGTGTGTGAGCGTGTGTGCATGTGTGTGGAAACCACCGTGGCAGACAGTTAAGAGAGAGGAGTTTAGAAATATACAGATCTTGTCGTTTATCCTCAAACCTTGGGGAAGGGGCATGTATTTTTCTCAGGGCACAAACCTAACAGACAATACGAATGTTTGGACCGCATGACGCCGAAGAGCGCCATCTCCTGGAGGGGACATCACCTGCAGTCCAGACCCGGGAGTCCCTGGGAGGCAGCGCGGCTATTACCAGAACTGAGCAGCAGAGGAGGCTTTTGCGACTGTGGCTTCCCGCTTGGAGGCGCTGGTCTTCTCGGCAACGCAAGCGGGTTTCCCAGCAGGGCCTTTCCCGATCTTGCCCTTTCCTCCTTCTGGTTTCTGGCCTTGTTTGCCAGGCGGCTGCGGTGGGCGATGGCAATCACACCGGTTGATGGGGCAGTGGCATGTGTAGCGTGGCCAGGACCCCTGCTGCAGGCCGAAGGCATTGCTCCCGCTTTCCTTTTCTGCCTCCAGCTCCTGGGAGAGGTCGAGTAAGGGCTTCGGACCAGGTGCAGTGCCTCGGCCCCTAGGGCGGCTCAGCTGATAGCTAGGCCCATGCCCCCTGCGTGGCAGAGTGCCCACGGACCCTGCAGGTGGGGCAGGCGCAGCAAAGGTGACAGGGCGGTGGATGGCAGCCGGGGCCCCGAGGAAGGATGGGAAGGGCCACCATTGCTGGGCATGGGGGCGGCAGGGTGGGCGGCAGGGTGAGCGGCCGGGCTGGCGGTGCTTCTGGCCCTGGGCTGCGGCGAAGCCTTCTCTGCCAACGTCGCGGTTGATGTTCTTTTTGGCGTACCGTGCTTTACGGCAAGGCTGCAGCCTATCACGGCGGATGCAGAAGCCAGGGCTGAAGCGGCTGCCCTTCACGCGGGCGCCAGCTGGCCCGGTCACGTTGGCAGCCTCAGGGCCCCGCTTACCCTGCACAATGTCGAATTCGACAGCCTCCCCGTCGTCCACGCCCCGATGGTACTTGCGAGGGCCACTCCGGGCGATGGCCGAGTGGTGAACAAACACTTCTTCCTGCGTGTCGTGCCTGTTGATGAAACCGTACCCGTGCTTCACATTGTACCACTTGACGGTTCCGCTCACCTTCCGGGCGATGAGTTTCTTGGCACCACCACTGGCTTCCGGAGCTAGGGTCTGGCGGCCGTCTCCGCTTCCCAAGGACAACATGTCTTCCCACTTGGCTGGGCGGGAGACCATGGCCGCCACCTCCCGGAGGCCGGCCCCTCCGGCATCACTTACGAGGCTGTCCTCTCTCTCCATTCTCAGATGCCCCTAGGGGTAGGGGTGCAGTTCTAGAGGCAGAGTACTTGCTATGGGACAGTCTCTGCTCAGAGCCAAGGACTCGGACCGGACCGGGCCCTGAGACTGATGGGCGCAGTCTGCAGTGTCTCCTGGGAAACAGGGCGTGCCTACGGGTGACGTCACAACTGGGCGTCCTGGACGCAGCTTTAGTGAGGGGGCGGGGCCTAAGAGATCTGCCACGAGCTCTCGGGGCCGCGTCCCAGTGCCTCTTGGTCCCTCGTGGCCAAGGGGCACGCAGGAAGCTCTAGGGAACGGTCCTCTTGAAGACTGTCCTGCTTGTTTGAGTGCGTGCGGAGAGAGGATGCACTTTCCGTCCCCTTCCGTTGCTTGGGGAGATGCACAGCCTTCTGAGGACACCATCTAGTTGCTCTCTGGCAAAAGCCCGGTCCTCCTCCAATGCCTTGGGGGCCCTCGCTGGGAGGGAGGCATTTTGTGTGATTTCAGGCAACGTGGCAACCGCATGAAATGAAGACCCTATCAAAGAAGCCCGCTGTCTTTCAGGTTTTCAGATTTTCTTGTATTTTTCAAACAGTATTTGAAAGTTTATAATGAATTTAGTAGTAGCTAATTATCATCCTAACTTCACAGTTAAAATGACAACAGGAATGACATTTCCCCATTTTTGACCACCAGCAAAATCTTGGTGGAGTTGGATCTACACTCCCAGTGCCCTAAATCCTGATCCAGTGCTTTATTGAAAACCTGTGGTAACTATCCTAAATTTTAGGCAGAAAAAAATGTTATTTTCTTCTCTACATGGAGCTATAGATAATTTTTTAATTAATCTTTAGTTATTTTTCAACTACCCACAGGGCAGCAATAAGAAATACTACTATGTGGAATATCAGTCCCTTTGAATCTTACATTTGAGAGAGTCTTTTTCCCCCCTGATTTTCTTTTTGCGCTTTATTTAAAAAAACCCACAACCAGAATTGTTGAAAGCATTCAGTAGAAATGATATGGTATTTGCCTGTGCTGAAGATGCAGAATCTTTGCTTCTTTCGTTTCCTTTTCACTGAAGAAATATGATAGACAGCAATGAAATTTACCCCAGGTCATAGCAAAATTATTCTTCATGATATTTTTTAGGCAGGAAGAAATGTGCCCTTATTGAAAATGCCACCCTATAGATGAACAATCTGATACAGTGACTAGTGTCTGTGAAAAATGTCTCCAAACTGCTAAATTCTGTGATTATTTGGATAGAAAAGTGGCAGACAGGATATAGAGGGACCTGTCTTTGATCCTTTTCTATGGAAGGGCGTCAAGGAGATTGAAAAATTATGAAGGGAAAGTGCCTACTGTGCTCTGACTTTGTTTTTGAGGCAAGTAGGAGGGGGCTAACCTGAGTCACACCAGCTCATAACCCCCATCAGCGATTTTTTTCTAAGAGATGACATGTGTCACCTATTACTTCAGAAATGATGTTTTACCCCTAGTGGCCTATTAGGTAAAAGGCAGAGATTCATTCATGATTTTATAACTCTCTTTATTACTCAATTTTGTTGTTATTCTCAAGTACTACATGGACCTTGCTTAATGTCCATTGTACCTTCTATGCCTCTCTCCTCAGTCATTTCACCACTTTCTACCCTGGCTGAGACATTCTCTCTCCAGCTCTCTCACTCTCTCCATTTCTTTATTCCTTTATGTTGTGTACCTCAACTCAACCTTAGCCTAGAACTACATTCCCAATCTAAATCCTGTTTTGTTCATTCTATTCAAAAGGTCCAGTGAGTTCCATCTGAATCACATTTATCACAGTGTGTGTGTGTGTGTGTGTGTGAAAAGTTTAAATATACAGAAAAGTGAAAAACCTGAGATGCTAATATTGACTCCCATATATTTACCACCAGGAATTAATAAATGTAAACATTTGATTCAGATTTTGTTTTAACAAAATAAAAACAGTGTAGATAGAGCTGATCTCCTCTTTGTAGCTCTCCACAGTCCAATTTCCCTTTTTTTACTAACCCAAGGAATTAAATCCATCTAGTACTTGAATCCATCTAATACTTAATTTTAATTCATCTGTCAGTAGTTGCCTCTATAGAAAAGGCAAATATTTAGCATTGGCCAGCTGTCAATTTGTTCTTATTTACAATTCTACAAACATTTAAGAAGTTTATATTTTTTTTCAAAATCTGATAGATGATTCTTTTGCTTTTCGTCAGATCCCAAGTGAGATTGAGCATCTCATCTTTTGTTTATTCTCGGACATTCTATTTCTCTCTTCTGCAATTTTCTATGACATCTCATGAATTTGGTTTTCTTTCTATTCCATGTGCTAAGAACTATTTTAAATGAATGTCACAAACAGCTTTTTTAAATCTGTGATTTGTCTTTTAAGTCTCCTTATGCTGTCTTTTATACAGACGTTTAATTTTTTTGACACGACTCCAATCTTTTTCATTATGTTTGTGTTTTGTGTCACATTTAAGAGATCCACAAGGTCACAAAGTATCATTTCTATTTTCTTATTATAGTTATAAAATTTATTTTAAACATTTACATAATTAAGTATATTTAATTTATTTTTAGTATGGTGAGGTACAGATCTTTTATTTTTAACACAAGCCTGTCCCCTTACCTAGCTGTAATGCCAACCACATCATGTACAAATGTGTACAGATATTTTTCTGGTTCACCTATTATGTTGCATTGATCAGCATCAATATTACTAATATATTTTTGCCCTAAATCTCAAATATATGTAAGAATGACTCTCAGCCCTCAATATGAATTTTTTAATCTGCCTACCTAGTGTCAAACATTTTCTCATAGGATTTTGACTAGAATGGCTTTGAATTTACAGATTAATTTGTGGGAGAATTTTTATTTTATGATATTGAATGATCCCATTAATGAATGTGGCTTATTCTCCACTGTTCAGGACTTTTATGTTATTAGAAAACATAATATACCTGTTTCTTTAAAGGCTTTTCTTACATGTTTTTTGTCTTACTCCAAGGATGTTGCACTTTAAACTATTATAACACTGGATCATTTTTTTCCATTACATTTTTAAATTGATTATTGCTGGTGTATAGCAACACTATTGGTTTTTATATTGGCTTTTCTATGTATAAAACACATAGGTTTCCTATGTTGACTTGTGTTTAGCAACCTTGCTGAACTTTCTTTGCAGTTTTACTTGTCTATGATTCTCTTTGTTTCTCTATGAGGAAATCTTACCATCAGCAAACAATGACAGTTTTTCTCTTTTTTTTCAATTTTAGTATATCTTCTTTTTCTTATTGTGTTTCACTTAGAACTTACAGTACAGTGTTAAATAGTAGGAGTGATAACAGTAATATTTGGTTTTTTCCTGAATGTAATAGACATGATTTTAATGTTGTATCATCACATGTTTTGTTACAGGTTTTTTACATAGATGTTATCTATCAGATTAAGAAAGTATTCATCTAGTTCTAGTTTTTTAATAATTTCAGTTGTAAAGATTGCCGGTAACTCATCAAAAAAATTTTGCCCTCTGTTGATAGCGTTTTCTTCTGTAACCATCAGTGTGATAAATAACATGGATTTTTCTATATTGATGCATCCTTGTATTCCTAAGATAAAATGTCCTTGATCATTGAGCTTATGTATACTTGTGCGTGTGCACGCACACACACAGCTATATTAAATTTGATGATATACTTAGGATTTTTACTTCTATGCCATATGCTTATTTTTGTACTGATCTTTTCTTGTTTGGTCCAAAGGTTATACTAGTTTCATGAAATGTGTTTAATAGCTTTCTCTATTTTATCCCTGGGATTAATTTGAATTATACAGGAACTATCCACTGCTTGAAAGTTTGATGAAATTTGCCTGTAAAACTTCCTGGCGTTGGTGTTTTATTTTTTTTACCTGGGGTGGAGGTAGAAATTGACTGCCGGTGTAATTTAAGGGATTATGGATATATTGATATGTATTTACTTAAATCTATTTTAATTAATCCTTTTTAAAAATTTAGCCAAAGTGCTATTAATACTATTGTGATTATTTTAAATTTCTATAATTGTCAATTTTCCCTTGTTCATTTTTTGCCTCCTTCCCTTTTTTATTTTTCTTGCTCTAGTTCACTAGTTTTTAAATTTTTATTAGTCTTTTCAGAGACCTAGTCTTTATTGATTTTTCTCTATTTTTCATTGTGTGTATCTTCTGGCATCTATTTTGGCTGATGTGATAAATCAGCCTGATAATAGTCATTTTGTTCTAGTTAATCTGTCTCTTTTCTCTGGTGACATTTCAGATTAATCTTTGTTCTTTATATTTTTCAGCTCCCCTACGATGTATGTAGCTGTGCCCTAGATACTGAGAACAGAATGTTGAATATCATCTCCTGCTCATTTTGTCTAACATTAGGGTAGACAGCAGGAGGATAGCTGGTTTTTGAATCAATCATTCATTCACCTACCCAACATCTGGTAACTAACTATTCATGCCTCTTTCTCCTCCACTACTTGGTCTCAGTTGTCTGACTCAGTGGAGGAAATAAATAGGGGCTGGCTGAAGCTATACCAGTGTGGAACTAGTGTGCACTTCCCAGGTATTCTGAATATCCCCAACACTTGTCTTCTTAATTGGTACAATCTACCATGAAATATCTGTGGCTCTCTACAGGCAAGGCCAAAAGACGGGTGTTTTCATTTTTCTAAAATCTTAATGGCACTGCTGTGCAGTGCCATTAACAGCAGTGCCATTAATCACAGTTTCTCTGCCAGTGCCCTGGGCTGTCATCTTGAGACAGATTCAAGAAAGTGTCCATCTGGTGAGGAATCAAGTTCCCTTTCACTCTGCAACTTGTGCTTAGAGAACACAAGCGTGCTACCACCTGGCTTCCCAAAAGTCTGCAAAGTGGCTGTCAGGACTTCTTTTCCAGCCAAAATCTGTGCTAAGTGGTATCTGAGTCTAAATTTCCTGGGCAGTCTTCTCTGTTACAGAAGTTCTAGCATCTGTGTAAATGCAGACGACTTTTTCTCCAGCTCCCTGATGTGTATTAAAGAGGCTTATCTAGTATGCACTTTGGTTTTCAGCAAGAAAGAAAGCCTCTTCTAAGCTCACAAAGATTCAGTCAAAGTCACTTGTATGCTTTGAGAGCGCAAGTGCCTTCAGGCATTCCATCAGGTTCTGCAGTTTCTTGGCCTCAGATGCCTTCCATTACTGTAGCATCTTTTCTATCTACCCTGAGCAAGATCCAAAAGGCCCCTCTCCCTAAATAAAATTTTCATTGCTACAGATCTCCTCAAGTTTGAGTAGGTTATCATTCCCTCACACAAAATAGTCTGTCCAAATAATATAATCTATGTCTTAAGCAGCATGTCCAAGCTAGGGACAGTAAGGGATCTTTTATACCCAGGGACTGCCAACATCTGCTACCGTATCCTCTTTCCTCTCAGGAACAGGGGTGTCCAACCCGCAGCCCGTGGGCTGCATGCAGCCCAGGATGGCTGTGAATGCAGCTCAACACAAAGTCATAAATGCACTTAAAACCTTTTTTTTTTTTTTTTTTTTTTTGCTCAACAGTGTTCATTATTGTTTGTGTATTTAATGTGTGGCCCAAGACAACTCTTCTTCCAATGTGGCCCAGAGACTCCAAAAGGTTGGACAGCCCTGGCAGTAGGATGTTTTTGTTTTGTTTCTGGTTTTAGTTTCAAGACATTTAAAATCTAATATGGGGCCTTAAATGTGAGCAGTCATACCTTCCCCCTTTCTACATATTCTCCTGAAAATCATAGAGAAGTTCATCGTCATAAGCAAAATCTAGTCTCAATGCATTCAGCCTCGCCTCTTCCTGAGGATCCCTTCTGAAAAGCACCCTGCCAAGGCAGGTCAAACACGCTCTGGCTACTCTGTCAAACTCAATGCTATCACAGCCAACTCTCGTATATAGAAGTAGCAGTGACTTCTGAGAGGCTACATTCATCTCTGCATACAGCTCATTAACAATCACAGCCATGGTCTCCAAATGAACCTTCTCCAATTCTATGAGTGGTATGTAATGAGGTGAGCTATGATGGAGGTGGGCAGGCATTCTCCGAAATCCAAGGAGAGGTTCTCCTTAGGGGGCAAGTTTACATTTCAGTACAAAAGCTCAGTTGTGGAAGATATACCACATCCTTCATTTAGTTCAATTACTATATGTTTATTTTAGATGCTCTGTCTTGCCAGCCAGGAAAAGAAATCCATTTCAGTTATTCTTGAGGCCCATACCAATCAGGGTAGTTCAGAGGTCTTGAGGTCTTCTATCAAGAAACTGGAAAGGGTTCTCTGATCATTTAGCCCACTGTGGCCACATGGACTCACCCCTACTTGGGCATTCATTCCTCTCTGAGGTCTGCCGACCCCCCTTCCCCAGGGAGATACCAGGGATCAGAGTGTAATTCCCCACTTTTCCTTAATAACTAGCCTTCTGCCTATTTCCCAACCCCATGCCATCTCTTTCTGTATCTCTATCCCACTCCTCACCCCATTCCCCAAATCCAACCTCCCTCTCTATGCTGGCTATTTAGTTAAAGTCTCTCCAATGGATTTAGATTTTTGAGAAACAAAAGCTAGGAAAAGAATCGCCTTAGAAACAATGTCTCTGGGTGGGTCACCTTCCCTAGGTTACTCCTCAACTTCAATGAACCTCCACAGAGGCCCAGAGACACAGAACCAAGCTGCTTTGGCTTCCTCCTCTGTAATAGCTGTTACCATGTGCATGGCATATGCTTTATGTACCAGGTACTGTTTTAGGTGCTTTGTTTTATCCATTCATTCTCACAGCTACCAATGTGATATGTCCTCATGTTATAGAAGAGTCAACTGAGACACTGAGAGGAGAAAGAACTTGCCCAGGCTCACACAGCTAACACGTGGTAAAGCCAAAGCATTCAATTCCAGGTGTTCTAGCTCCACAGTCTATTCTCTGAACCACTGACCTATTGCAACAACAGCACACACTTCATTAGATGATTGAGCAGATTTCACTGAGTCTATATTATTGATAAACGTTACTTAACTAGTAGGTTAACTATTGTTACTATTGCATGTTTAGATGGATACAAGGAAGGGGACAATCCATACAGGAATAAATGTAAATTACTATACTATACTCAGTAAATGATCCTGTACTCATACAATGACTGCTCAATTCTTATTGACAACATGTACTGGAGATTTGCTAAACTTTTTTTTTGTGATTCCTTGAGTAAGTGTTTCACAGGGGGGAATTTCCTGTGATTTCTCAGATTGTTCTTCTTTTATGGAACTACTTTCTACACAACACAAAAATTGATTTTTCCCTATGCTCTTGAGTTAAGAGTAAATACAAATTAAAAATATGAGGTTTAATTCTCATTGTTCAAAAATAAGAGACAATCCTTCCCTTTTCTCAGATGATTTACTTGAGAAAACTTATAAGTTCTTTCTCTGTTTCTTTGAAATATATGCAAATCTTTTTAAAAGCTAAAAAATACCCTTGCCGGCTTTACCACCCTTTTTCTCAAGGTCCTGGGACCCACCTTTTAAAAGATGAAGATCAAGAAAGATGGCATGTCTGCCTCCCAATTTCCGTAGGACAGAAGGAACCTGACTTTCCTTGGTGCCTCTCTCCAAGTTGCAAAAGTACCTCTTGTTATACAGGTATGAGAAGTGTATTTTTCCTTTGGATAAGGCCAAGTAGCTAACACAGATGACCCCCAATTAATACATGAATTTTAGGTGAACTATGTGTGACAAAATGTGCTGTCACATCCTCTTACTTGAGGACCAGTTATTGTTTATCTCGAGAACATGTATGTAATGGGCTGAATCTCCTTGGGTATAGGGAGAGGTGAGATTTCTTCTCTGTCTACAATTTTCTTTAGCAGATTTCAGTCTAGTCTGTGATGCATATCATATTCCAGCTTAATGCTTATTCAATAATAAAATAGTGTTTTTCCTCTTCTACCTTTGTGGAGGGGATTTCTGGGTTGGAAGATTTTTTTTAATTGATTTTTTTAATTATTCAAGTACAGTTGTCCCCATTTTCCCACCACCACTTTCCCCCACCCCACCCACCCCACCTCCCACCCTCAATCCTACCCCTTCTTTGGCTTTGTTCATGGGTCCTTTATATATGTTCCTTAATGACACTTCCCCTTCTTTCCCCTTTTAACCCCTTCCCCTTCTACTCTGGTTACTGTCAGTTCTTTATTTCAATGTCTCTGGTTATATTTTGCTTGCTTGTTTGTTTTGTTGATTAGGTTCCACTTATAGGTGAGATCATATGGTATTTGTCTTTTACCACCAGGCTTATTTCACTTAGCATAATGCTCTCCAGTTCCATCCATGCTATCGCAAAGGGTAGGAGCTCCTTCTTTCTGCTGTGTAGTATTCCATTGTGTAAATATACCATAGTTTTCTGATCCACTCATTTACTGATGGGCACTTAGGTTGCTTCCAGCACTTGGCTGTCATAAGTTGTGCTGCTATGAACATGGGGGTGCATAGGTTGTTTTGAATTGGTGTTTCAGGATTCTTAGGGTATAGTCCCAGCAGTGGAATTGCTGGATCAAAAGGCAGTTCCATTTTTAGTTTTTTGAGGAAATTTCATACTGTTTTCTAAGGAATACACCTAACCAAAGAGGTAAAAGACCTGTACTTAGAAAACTACACAACACTGAAGAAAGAAATAAAGGAAGGCACAAACAAATGGAAGCGTGTACCGTGTTCATGGATTGGAAGAATTAATATCATCAATATGTCCATACAACCCAAAGCAATTCATAGTTTCAACATAATCCCTATTAAAATACCAATGACATATTTCACAGATACAGAACGTACATTTCAAAAATTTATATGGGACCATAAATGATGCCGAATAGCTGCAGCAACTTTGAGAAAGAAAAACAAAGTAGGAGGGGTCACATACCTGATATCAAAGTGTATTATAAGCCCAGTGTAATCAAAATAGCCTGGTACTGGCATAAGAACAGACACACAGATCAATGGAACAGAATAGAGAGCTCAGATATTTTGTTTTTAATTTTATTTCCTTAACATTTGTCCCTACAAAGGGAGTGGGGACAGTCAGTCCATTGTAAATTGGACCTTGATAGAATTTTTGTCAGAGATTGTGTGATGTCTGTTAAGATCTCCCAAGCCCAGTTACGGTCCCTATTTGTTGTTTTTATTACCCAAATGTTCTTGAAATAACAGTCCCCCTATTTTTCTCCAGGGAACCAACTTTTCTGGAACTGTTGTTGCATGTGCTTTTGGTGACACTGATTCCAGTGGTAGGAATGTACCTGTGACTGTAACAAAAAAATCAGAGCATCTCCTGCTGTGAGCGCTCGTTTGTGGATGGATATGTGTGGCCCAGTTAGCACTTCTTAGAGTCTATAAGCGTCAGAGGATTGAGTCTTCTTGCCTTCCCATCAACTATCCCATGGCTTATACTCCCACCCGTGACTAAAACATGTCAGTTGCTACTGGCAGTTCCACCCTAGAGATGTCTTTTCGACCAGCTGACATCTAAACAAAACATGGGCTGGGTCCATAATGGTCCTACATCATTTCTCTTTTGTGTGTTTCATTGCCTTATAACTTCTTATGAAGGCACAACTACATGCATTTTCCAGGTATGTTTCCTTATGGTTCAGGATGTGTCTGCTCTCCCACTCACAGTAATGGTGTCACTTTTGAAACCCACCTAGCCAAAACTGAAACTTTCTATATCAAGTCCATCCAAACCCTATGTAAACTTACATAATTATATTTTCCCAGGTCTTATGTAATCACCTTGTTCAGCTTACCTGGTCGTCAAGGAAGTAGCCCTCTCAAAATGCTCATCTGTTTGACTCTTTATGTGATGCTTTCCTAAAGCACTTCTCAGTACTTTTCTGCATCTGGGCTCCCACTCAGAGTCATTCTCATTTGCTCTCTGAGCTCTTTCCTCATGTATTTTGTTAAATTTCTTCCATCTCTAATTACACTCTGTAGTCTAGTAGCAACCAAAATATCCCCCCTCTTTCCCATTCTCAGCTTTAATAGCACTTGGTCTTGGATTATCTCATTTTCTCTTTCCTTTCTATCTAGTTCTGGCACTGACATCTCTGAGGCAATGAGATTCACATCTCTAACATTCTCCTAAGGTGGTGGCTTTTTCTTCAGCTCACACGCAGTATGACCCCTTTGTCTTCCTTTCTTTTTCTTGCTCTTTTTATTCAGATTGTAAATGCAAATTACACTCCTTTCCAAATGTTCAAGCAAACATAATCCTACAATGAGAGCTTGCTGGGCATGTAACTTTTTAATAATTTTTCCAGTTTTTTTTTTCAGAAAGAGATCTCATAAATCCCTTTGTTTTTAAGAAGTAAGTCAATATTTTTACTCTCTCTGAAATACTTCAAAATAGTTCTCTGGGGCAAACAGAATTAGTTATGCAGTATAACCATCCCATAGCCTTGGAATGATATATATGATTCATATATATATGAATCATTGTACATAGAACATAATGACACCTCAGTCCCCTTCAAAGTAGGCATCTTGGGACCTCACACAGTTCTCCCAATCGCCATCGGCTGCCCCATCGTACTTGCCTGAATCTCATTGATGCTCTGAAATCTCTCCCCTTTCAAAAGTGATTTTAGTTTTGGGAAAAGCCAGAAGTCACAGGGTGCCAAATCTGGGCTGTAGAGGGGCTGAATCACCTAGGTGATTTGAAGTTTTGTAAAAAAAATTCTGTAGAAGATGTGATGTATGACTAGGCGTGGTGTTGCGATGAAGCTGCCAATCACCAGCTATCCATAGTTGTGGCCTTCTGAATCATCCGAATAGTTTCCAGAGAGGAATGTTCAAGCTTAGTGCAAAATCTGATGCAGATCCATTGCTCTACTTGCTCAGTCATTTTGAATGCGTGGCCACACGGGACACATGCTCACTCAATGGTGTCTACCATGCCCCACTGACAAGTACAGTGAAGTTGTTATTCTTCACACATGCATATTCCAGTCCACTGTCCTTGGCTGCCAGGTTACATCGATGTTGTGCAAACCATTTTCGTTATATTAACAATGGCTGGACTTTTTCCAGACAGACCTTGTGTGTGTGTGTGTGTGTGTGGTATGTGATATATAGATATAGATACAGATATTCTTGAAACAATAGGAAGTTGCAAATAAAGTACAAAGAACATTTTTTACCTCAATCATTTGAGAGTAAATAGTTGACATAATTTCCCATCTCCATGAATACTTTAGTGTGTATTTCCTACAATCAAGTATATTCTACATAGCTACAATGCAATCACAGAATTAGGAAATTAACTTTGGTATATGATGACCATATAATCCTTAGACTTTATTCAAAATTGCCAAATAATCCACTGCTGAATGTCCTTTATACTGAAAGGATCCATTTCAGAATAATGTGTTACATTAAGTTGTATGTTTCATCAGTTTCCTTTAGTCTGAGACAACTTCTTGGTCTTTTGACTTTTATGGCCTTTTATGCTTTTCAGTATTACAGGCTGGTTATTATATAGAATGTCTCTCTATTTGGATTTTCTGATGGTTTCTCGTGGTAAGATTCAGTTTATGGCTCTTGGCAAGAATATCACTAGGTGATGCTGTGCTCATCTGAGTGCAGCCTATCGGGTAGTACAAAATTTCTATTTAGTCCATTACTGGTAATGTTATCTTTTTAAAAAACTGTTTTATCAATTGTGCAGTTGTCCCAATTTTTCTTCCCTTGCCCCCCCCCCCGCATCCAGCATCCCTTACTCCTCTCAGACAATTCTCCCACCTTTGTTCATGTCGATGGGTCATGTGTATAATTTCTTTGGCTATTCCATTTCCTATACTGTACTTTACACCCCCATGGCTAGTCTGTGACTACCTTTCAGTACTTCTTAATCCCCTCCTCTCTTCACCCACTCCCCCACAGCCCCCTCCCATCTGGCAACCATAACAACGCTCTCTGTGTCCATGATTCTGTCTCTGTTCTTCTCGTTTGCTTAGTTTGTTTTTAGATTCAATTGTTATAGATATGTATTTATTGTTATTTTATTGTTCATAGTTTTGATCTTCTTTTTCTTAAATAAATCCTTTTAACATTTCATATAATAATGGTTTGGTGATGATGAACTCCTTTAGTTTTTTCTTGTCTGGGAAGCTCTTTATCTGCCCTTCCATTCTAAATGATAGCTTTGCTGGGCAGGACAATCCTAGCTATAGGTCCCTGCTTTCTATGACTGAATACTTCTTTTCAGCCCCTCCTTGCCTGTAAGGTTTCTTTTGAGAAATCAGGTGATAGTCTTATGGGAACTCCTTTGTAGGTAACTGTACTTTTTTCTTGCTGCTTTTAAGATTATCTCTTTATCTTTAACCTTTGGCGTTTTAATTATGATGTGTCTTGCTGTGGACTTCTTTGCATCCATCTTGTTTGGGACTCTCTGGGCTTCCCGGACTTGCATGTCCATTTCCTTCACCAAATTAGGGAAGTTTTTCCCATTATTTTTTCAAATAGATTTCCAATTTCTTGCTCTTTCTCTTCTCCTTCTGGCACACCCACGATGCAAATGTTGGTTCACTTGGAGTTGTCCCAGAGGCTCCTTACACTATCCTCAGGGGTTTTTTTTGTTGTTGTTGTTGTTTTTTGTTTTGGACTCTTTTTTTCTTCTTGTTCTGATTGGGTGTTTTTTGTTTCCTTATGTTCCATATCATTTATTTGATTCTCAGAGTCATCCACTCTACTGTTGGTCCCCTGTAAATTATTTGTTTCTATTAGTATATCCTTCCTTTCTGCCTGGCTTACTTTTATGTTGTTGAGATCCTTACTAAGTTCCTAGAGCATCCCTGTAACCAGTGTTTTGAATTCTGCATCTGATACATTGCTCATCTCCATTTTATTTAGTTTTTCTGGAGTTTTGATCTCTTCTTTCATTTGAACCATGTTGCTTTATCTCGTTTTGGCAACCTCCCTGTGTTTGTTTCTATGTATTAGGTAGAGCTGCTGTGACTCCCTATCTTGGTAGTGTGGCCTAATGTAATAGGTGTCCTGTGGGGTCCAGTGGTACAGCCTTCTCTATCACCCAAGCTGGATACTTGAGGTGGACCTTTTGTGTGGACTGAGTATACCCTCATCTTGTAGACGAGTCTTGATTGCTGTTGGCACATTTATGGGAGGGATTTACCCAGGCCCGTCAGCTGCAAGGACTGACTGTGACCTCTGCCTTCAACCTCTGCCCTCCTCAGAGCATCATCTGTGCAGGGACAGAGTAGTGGTGCTCTGATGTGGTCTGTAGCTGTCCACTGGATGTACTGGCCCTGGCGTTTCCTGGGTGGTGCAGATCAGGGGCAGTCACCACCTGTGTTCTTCCCTGGGGCCACTCAACATGAGCTGCAAAGCAATCTCCAGGTGTCTGCTACTTGTGCTGGGCTTAGAGGTTCCCAGGTAGGGCCAAACTCTGATTCAAAGCTGGCTGCTGCTAGTGCCAGTATTGGGGCTGCTTAGCGAGAGGTACGGGGCTGAGCCTCAGGTACACACCAGGGCAGGGCAAACAGTGTTAGCCAGTTGATGGAGTCTCAGATATGGCACCTGCCTGCCACTTCTGTGGCTCTGTGGAGGGCTCAGAAAAGGCACAATGGCCTTTGCCCTCCTTTCTGTCTGGGAGAAAACTGTCCTCCAGCTCTCACCATGATGCCAGACCCTTCATTTCTTCCCTGTATGCCACTGGTTCCTTTTAAGCTGCTACCCTGGCTCTGGGGCTCAGAGGGAGTGAGTCTTAGTAAGTTTGGCACAGGTCCTTTCAGAGGAACTGCCAGGGAGTCCAGTAGTTTTTTTCACCAACTCCAATCCTGCTGGGTTTTACAGCAGAGGTTGTAGGGACTTATCTTCCTGGCTCCGGAACCCTGGTCTGGAGTGCCTAGTGTGGGGCTGGGACTCCTTATTCCCGAGACATCCCTCCTGATTTTTACCCAACACATGTGGGTGTGGGACCTGCCCATTCTATGTCTCTGCATCTCCTACCAGTCTGGATGGATGTGGTTTCTTTAGTTCCATAGTTGTTGAATTTCTATTCAACTCGATTTCTGACAGTTCTAGTGATGGTTGGTCTGTAGTTTAGCTGTAATTTTGATGTGGTTGTGCAAGGAGGTGAGCCGTGTTTACCTACACCTCCATCTTGACCCGCCAGCCTGGTATTGTTACCTTTGATCACTTAATTAAGGTTTCTTAAGTGTTAAGTCTTCCAGGCTTCCCCAATGTAAAGTTACTCTTTTGTCCTTTTTAACTAATAAGTATTTTGTGGAAAGATATTTTGAAACTGTCTTAGTCCATTTGGGTTGCTATAACAAAATACCAGAGACTGGGTGGCTTATAAACAACAGAAATTGACTTCTCACAGTTCTGGAGGCTAGAAGTCCAAGGTCAGAGTGTTAGCATGGTTGGGTGAGGGCTCTCTTCTGACTTGCAGACTTCTTGTTGTATCCTTATATGGTAAAACGGACAAGGGATGTCCCTCAGGTCTGTTTTATAAGGGTACCAATCTCATTTATGAAGGTTCTGCCCTCATGACCTAAACACCTGATGTCAACACACTGGGCATTAGGATTTCAACACAGGAGTTTTGGGGAACACAAATATTCAGACCATAGCATAAACTGAAACTGGAAAAGACACCAGTGTTTGGGCTGCCTGTCACTACCAAACCCAATAAGCAATGACAGAGATCAAATCTTTATGGGAACTTTATTCAGATGGTTGGTGATCTGAGAAGATGATGGGTTCATACCCTAACAAAACAGTCTTAACATTTTGTTTCCAAGCTAGTGTTTTTATAGCAGGGAATAAACAAGGTGCAGTGAGGGGGTTTGAACTTCAGGGAGGATTAGGTGAAAGAAACTGCAACATTCCTGTCCTGGGCAGTTAGCTGTTCCCAGGGGCAGGTGTCATCTGTCTCTCCCTGGAACACAAAGGCCCGGATGCCTGGACTTGTCCCCAGGCGGTGGTCTTTAACAGTGCCCCAGGAGGTCAGCTGTTTTCCCAGGAGCCGGGATGAGCATTATCTGTAGTTTCTGAAACAAAAGCTTTAACATATACATTACTTGCTAGGCTTATAACTTTTTACCTTAAACGAAAATTTTCCAACTCTTAAGTCCCCTATCATTCCCACTGCTAGTATTAAACTATCTCCTTTCTATGAGATCGGCTTCATATGGGAGTATTCATTTTGTTGTTGGGCATGTAACTTGGCATTGGACTGTCCAGTGGGGCGGTTTAGGAATACACCTCATTGCAGACCCGCATAAGGGGGCCCACTGTATGCAACGACAAGCTATGATACTGAAGGAGATGACAAGGATAAAAACAATAAATGCCTCTCGAAGACCAGTGATACTAGGCAGCCAGGAGGTTAGTTTAAACAAGTTAATAACAAAGAATCCCTCTCTCTGTTTTATATTGGGCACTACATCATTTACTTGCTTATGCTCTATGAGCTGTGAACTATCATTTAGGTTAAAATAACAGTCCTTTAAATTCTCCACATCCATGATTATGCCTTAAAAGAAGGCAGTCTATAGCTGCACGATTCTCCAGTACTGCTTCTCTGACTTGTCCTAGTTCTTGACTAACGGCACTGATGGCTTGCGAGGTGGCATTCAAAGCTTTTGCCATAGCGCAGGCTAATCTGCTCATTTCTACATTCAGATAGGTTACTGTGGCTGGCATTACACATATGGTTAGAGACACATATTCAGCAGGGCTAAAAAGGCATAAGTCACTGACACAATGGTGTGTAAGGGAGAGGTCCCGTCGAGCCCGGGTCTGGTGGGGCTTCTGAGGCGTACACAGCGTCAGTCTTCCCAGACAGCGCGGTCCCCCAGAGCTGTTTGCTGGAACACAGGAACAGACAGTCATTCTGCATATCAGAAACCATCCTGTTGGCAGTTTAACATACGTCAGTGGTGGGGGTGCAATTCATCTTCACACCTGCTGAGAGCACAGAACAGTTTTAGTACAGTTGACAAATTTGCACACTCTCTAGCTGGGGTTCTGTTAGCGACCTTCAATGAAAACATTTCCCTGTCCTTTATAGTTACCACTGGCCCCCAATGATAAATATCAGAGTAAGTCATTTTCTTTTTGATACGCTCAAACACAGTATAATTTCCAAGGCTTTCCAAAGGAGTACAAACACCTATAAGACATGAAGTGAAAATATGTTCAATATAAGTTCCTCCTGCAAGGCAAAAGTCAAAAATATTCAGAACACTTTTTGCTAAATATACCCAAATATTTTCATCTTGTTTGAAAGGAGTAGGTTGTCCATAACAAGGGGTTTAAACAAGAGGTAAAGAAAAGAACATAAGTCATTGTTTCCGAAAGATGACTTTCAGATCTTCCTCCAGTGCTTTCTTTACTCTGGTGTGATGAGTCCAAGGTTTTATTTCTGCCCGCTTCACCATGGTGGGGGTGGTGAGGAGTACGTCCCAAAGTCCAGTCCACTTTTCTAGTTGGCTCTCTGGAGATGCAGTTGTCCAAATCTTGAGTAGCACCTTACCTGCAGGCTCCAAGGAATGCAGCAAAACTGTGTGGGAGAAGTCTCTAATACAGGCAAGGTCATTCATCACAACTAAGGTCTGACTTAAATGTATATATTTCTTCACCTTCATTTCTTGATCTATATACATGTCTCCCACCCCAATTGTGGCCTGAAATGGCCACCCGTACACAATTTCACAGGGACTCAACTGAATCCCGCTTTGAGAAGCCACCCTTACCCTGAGCAGGGCAATAGGCAAAGCTTGATCCCAATGGAGATGAGTTTCTTCACACAGCTTGGCTATATTTTTCTTCAAGGTGTGATTCATCTTCTCTGCCTTCCCAGAAGCCTGGGGTCTCCATGCCGTGTGGAGTCTCCACTTATTTCCTAAAATTTACTAACCTTCTGTGTGATTTCTGAAAGAAAAGCAGGTCCGTTATCACTCTGGATGCTGCGAGGGAAGCCAAAGTGAGGGATTACTTCCTTCAGTAATGCTTTCACTACCTCCAAGGATGTCTCCATTCCAGTAGGATAAACTTCTACCCATCCTGAAAAAGGTGTCAACAAAGGCTAACAAGTATTTCCACTCTTAGAGCCTTGGCATCTGAGTAAAGTCAATTTGCCAGGCCTCAAGTGGACACTGTCCTTGGTATTGCTTTCTTTCTCTCCTTGATGGGGATCTGTTTTGGGGTTGTTGTTCTGGCACACAGCACATCTAGCAATTACTTTTCTTATGGCTTTAGAAATTCCAGGAACTGTGAGCCACAGTTTGACATAGGTGGTTAATGTGTCTCCTCCATAGTGTGTGGCCTCATGCAAATGCTTCATGACTGGCTCTACTAAATGTTCAGGAACACAGTGTAGCTCCTTTCTTATGCTTTTTCCATCCACTATCAGGACCTTCTTCATCAAAACCCCAACCCTTAGCTTTCTCTAAGTCTCCAGTCCAATATTCAGGGTCACATTGTGACAAGTCCAGAACAGGTACCGAAGGCATTATAAACATTCCTTTAGCAGCCTCTTTTGCTGCCCGTTCAGCCACATTGCTTCCTCCAGCCACTTTACTGTCCTCTTTCTGATGCCCCGGGCAGTGCAGAACTGCCACTTGTAAAGGTACCTGAACAGCCTCTAATAGTTTTAAAACTTATGCTGCATGCTTAATCTCCTTTTTATTTGGAGGTTAACAGTTCTTTTTCTCCCCAGATGAAACCATGTGCAGGCAAAGTTAGGAAAGCTTACCTTGAGTTGATACACACATTCACTCTTTCCACGCAACAATTTCAGTGCCCTCGTCAATGCAATCAGTTCAGCTCTCTGAGCAGAGGTTCCCGGTGGCAAGGCCTTGGCCTCCACTACTCCTTCAAGAATCACAACTGCATACCCAGCCTTTCTGCTTCCTCTGTCCGTATCACTGCTTCCATCTGTACAGAGTCCAGTCTGCTTCTTCTAAAGGATGGTCCTGTAAATCAATTCTGCTAGAATACACTTCATCAGTTACCTCAGCACAGTCATGTATTAGCGCAGCCAAGTCAGGCTCTGGGAGAAGAGGCAAGGTTTACCTTACTTACAGTTTTGAGGGAGACGCTGGGATTGTCATGAAGAATGGCTTGGTGCCTGCCCATTCTCCCAGCAGTGAGCCACATGTTTCCCTTTTGCTCCAGCAGGCTCAGCACCTGCTGGGACACATAACTGGTATAGGCTGTCCCAAGGAAAACTTTTTCAGCTTCCTGCAAGAGCTCGCAGGTGGCTGCCACTCTCAAGCAGGCTGGCCACCCCTGGACAGTGTGACCTACTTTCCTTGACAATTATGCGATGGGCCACATATGTCACTAAGCATTTGGGTGAGGAATCCTAGGGCAATGCCCTGTCTCTCACACACATATTATTGAAAGGGCTTCAGTAGGTTTGGAAGCCCCAAGGCCAGTGCAGAAGCCAGGTCCATCTTCAGGGACTCAAAAGCCTGAGTGCACTCCTTTGTCCACTCTGAAGGGCTATATTCCGGTCCCTTCAGAGCCTCATACACTGCTTTAGCAATGAGCCCAAAGTTTGGAATTCAAATGCAGCAGTCACTTGCCATCCCTAGGAATCTCCTTAGCTGTTTCCTGGTGTTGGGAGGCGTCCTCTGTGGACTTCTGCTGCACCGCCTGCACCATACTGACTTTTCTGCTCAAGGACGCCTTTCCCCATCCCCTCAAGGAGGCATCTCTTATAATGCTCTAAGACAGGAAGGCCATCCCCATTAGGGTCCCGGTTGGACTAGGTTAGAGGTGTTGCCCTGGGAGGGCCCAGAGCCCCATCTGGATTTTCTTGGTGTAACCTGCCAGCCTCTTCATTTGCCTTATCTAACCCCAGCCTCCGCTCATCCCCCATAAGCTAGGTGTTTAATAAGGCTTGTATGTCTGGGATGATGGGTGGCAAAAACTGATGCAACCAAACCAGTCATTTTAGTAGGGTCATCTCTATACGAAGGGCTTGAGCTTTTCCAGTTTAACTGATCTGATGTAGAAATGGGGTATGTGCCCAATACTATCCAGCAGGCTGGCCCTCTGGCCCTACTCCCACTGGAAGTCTCTGCAAGGGATATTGCCCTGGCCTGGTAGGGGCTTGTTCTCCACCAATCTTGGTTCCCTGACTGGTTCCAGAAGGCCATGCCAGTTCAGGCGCACTTTCCCCAGTTCCCTCAGCCAAGTAGACCCCCTGGGGCTGTGGGAACTCTGACCAGCTCACAGCAGCCATAATATCTAGATTTTCCTGGTCCCTCTCCTCTGACCTTCTTTCTTTCACATGCAAATTCCCTTTTCTCTGAACCATTAACTTGTTTTCTTTTAATTCTGCATCTTTCTCATGTAAACTGAAAAAAACCTTCCAAGTAAGGCATTTTGTCCCACTTCCCTTATTTTTGACACAACTCTAGTTATAATATAATACAGTAATTTAAAGACCCGTTCAGTGACCAGACTCAGTAGAGTCTAAATTACACAATACACAAGCCCAACAGTATTACAATAAACCACATTCGCTCTAGTCATACGTTTGTAAGTTGACAGATTAGCCAGAACTCGCCCCAATGGGCTGTTTCCCCAGAATGGAGGCTTTTGCTCCCATTCTACCAGGCAGAACTCTAAACAATGGGTACCCAAAGCAAATCAAAAGACATCCTTTTCCAAACAGACCTCCTCAGACAAAGCTTACCCAAACCAAATTGGACGTCATTTTTTCAGACTGAGCTCCGTAACCCAGAAAGGTACCTTTACCAGATGACCTAAGTTGTGACCCGGGATTTTAACCTGAACCAGAAAATACAATGATTCCATCAAACGTGATAAATGACAAGAGGTGCCAGGAGTGAGGGGCAGAATCCCCAAGTGAAATCACTTGGCAGCTGCTTGGGATTCTCCAAATCTAAACTCCCGGGGCCTCTCAACCCAGGCAACCAGTGGGAGTCCCCACCAAATACAAATAAGACTTACTGGAGAGTCAGAGTCCCAAAGTCTGTGCCGGAATAGAGTCGCCAAAATATGAAACCAGATAAGACACCGGCGTTTGGGCTGCCTGTCAGTGCCAAACACAACAAGCAATGAGTGATTGAATCTTTATGGGCGTTTTACTCAGATGGCCAGCGATCCGAGAAGATGCGGGTTCACACCCTAACAGACCACCTTGCCTTTTTTACCCTGGGCCAAGGTTTTTATAGCAGGGAATAAACAAGGTGCAGTGAGGTGTTTGAAATTCAGGGAGGACGAGGTGAAAGAAACTGGGCAGTTAGCTGTTCCCAGGGGTGGGTGGTCTCTGTCTTTCCCTGAAACACAAAGGCCTGGATGCCTCCACTTGTCCCCAGGCGGTGGTCTTCAGCAGTGCCCCAGGAGGTCGGCTGTCTCTCCCAGGAGCCAGAATGGGGTTATCTGTAGGATCTGAAACAAAAGCTTTAACATGCACATTACTTACTAGGCTTATAACTATTTAATTTAAACTAAAATTTTCCAACTCTTCAGTCCCCTATCAGTCCTGCAAAGTGAAATGTTGCTGGTTCGATTCTCGGTCAGGGCACACACCTGGGTTGCGGGCCAGGTCCCTGGCTGGGGGCCTGTGAGAAGCAACCGATCGATGTTTCTCTCACACATCGATGTTTCTCTTCCTCTCTATCTCCCTCCCTTCCCCTCTCTCTAAAAATAATTTAAAAAAAAAAGACGTGGAAGCTTATTCTCTCACCTTCTAGAAGTCTTTACTCACATGTCACTTTCTTAGTGAGTCCTTTCCTGAACGCTGTCAAATGCACTTTCCTTATTCTCTCTTTTCCTTTCTGTTTTATTTTGTCTGTAGCACTTATCACAATCTCTTATACTATGCATTTGACTTGTTTTATTTGCTTTCATCCTCAAAAATAATGCGAGTCCCTTGAGGGCACGGATCTGTATCTTTCCTATTCACTGTCATATCTTCTATGCCTAAAACAGTATTTGGCACTGAGTAGCAAATATTTATTATTGATAATAATGGAGGAATAATTGAGTTTATTTTCTGATTAGTTTATGAAGCTTCCGGTGTGCCTCAAACCACACTTTCCCACTTCCCCAGTCCTGCTCTTGTGTATGATACCTAACTTTCGGCAAAACAACTATACCTAGATAACTTATTAGAATATTGCTTTGTCTTACTGTTGCTGAAGGACTTTGGAAAGAGTGGGGTATAGAGGCATAAACTTTTCCCTTCCCTTTAGGTTCTTTGGCTAGTCTAATAAATAGACTCAAAAACCATCAGGCAATTAAGACTTATGTGTTATTGAAACTGGAAAAGACATCTGCATTCGGGCTGCCTGTCACTACCAAACCTAATAAGCAGAGACAGAGATTGAATCTTTATGGGCACTTTATTCAGATGGCCGGCGATCTGAGAAGACAGCAGGTTCACACCCTAACAGACCATCTTAGGTTTTCTTTCCAAGCCAGAGTTTTTATAACAGAGAAGAAAGTGAGGTGAGGGGTTTTGAAACTCAGGGAAAATTAGATTTAAAACACTGCATTATTCTCATCCTGGGTCGGTAGCTGTTCCCAGGGGTGGGTGGTGTCTGTCTCCCTCTGCAAAGGCCCAGATGCCTCCACTTGTCCCCAGGCGGTGGTCTTTAGCAGTGTCCCAAGAGGTCAGCTGTTTTCCCAGGAGCCAGTATCGGCGTTATCTGTAGTTTCTGAAACAGAAGTTTTAACATGCATTACTTACCAGGCTTGTAACTATTTACCTTCAACTAAAATTTTCCTATTCTTGAGTCCCCTATCAAAATCATGTAAATATCTTGTTCTTCATTAAATTCTCAATATATTCATTTATTTGCATTATTTAACTTTATATCATATTATTGATTCCTATTACATTCAAATTATAAGCCAAAACTATTATTATAAACTAAAACTATTATTATTTATTTTGACACTCAGATTGTCCTAGCTTTGGCCAAGAAAAGCCCCTTCAAATTTCTTTAAACTTGATTCTGTGCTGTTCTACGTGTCCCCATCATTTTGTTTTGTTTGTTCGTTAGCATTTCCTTCCTTTCTGATACAACATGTTTCAGGCCCATCTTGGCTTTCTCTTTTTCAGCCCCAGAATCAGCCATTTCAACAAGGATCTTTGGTTCCTTTAGGTAGAGGACGGTATCAGAAACCCAGATATGAGCACCGGGTAGGCTCCCAGCTATCATAGTATCACTTGTCTCAGGATCTCATAGTGTACACACACATACACACACACACACACACTAACACAAGCTTATGTATTATTTATATATCTATAGGTTCACATATCCATAGGTTCACACCAGTATGTGCAATTTCAATTCAATGCTACAGGGTTTGCTTGGGTTTTTTTCTTTTCCATATTTGTGACTGCCTTCTGTGGTCCCATCATCTTTAATGTATTTATTTATGTGGCCAACCCCTCCATATGGAACCAGTCTCCCATCACTGCTACCTCAATCCCCTCCTCAGCCAGGATGTCTTCCCCACCACTTTTGGGCTCCAACACCCTGTGCAGGACCATCTTCTTGCACAAATGCCCCTTTCATCACATTTACGATCTAATACGTTAAACCAGACATCTGCTGATGCCACCACTCCGCACAGCTGTTAGGTTGGAGTCACTCAAGAAACCAGATGGACACAGTGAGCTAGGGAGCAGGGTTTATTAGCGGGGACTAAGGGGAAAGTGGAGCGAACCAAGGGAGGTTAAGACTCGTTTGGTTATTCTTAGGGCAGGGTTTTTAAGTGCAAAAACCCGCAAAGGGTAACTGGTTGGGGTGTCAGAGTCTGACTGGCTAGAGCTGGTTGCTGGGCGCCATTTCTGCTGACCATTGTTCGTGATACATCTCGTCAGGCTCAAGTTAAAGCTGCATCCTGTTATGCCGGGTAGGCTGACCCCAGACCCCAATCCTAGCCGGGCATCTGTTTGTCCTGGGCTGGTCGGCAGGCAGTTTCCCAGGCAGGCATTTTCCCAGGCTACAGCCTCCCACGGTACAGTTTTCCCACCTGGTGACTTTCCATTCCTCCTAGGCCTACCTAGGTCTGTCAACAGCAACCTCCTTCACCGTGCTCCATATCTCATACTTCACCCTGGGATGCCTTTTCCGGTGGAAACTTGTCTTATCCTGCTGGGCTCTAACACCCTACACTGGATACCCCCAGGCTGCTCTGTGCACGGATTCTCTGATTACCTTACTCACGCTCTGACTCCCCCTCCCCCAAATGCCTGGTTTCCCTCCTCACCCTGTTGGCTCACTAACATTCAAGTCTAGGGCACTCTACTTCATCTGTTTATTGATGAACTACAGCACTCTGTGTGTGGCTAAACCCATGGGCTGGGTATCTGAAATCAGCACTTGTTATTGGTGCTCCTAATGGTCAATTCATAGTCAACCTTACAGAGCGTGGATGGTCAGGAGTCTTTGGATGTACCATACATGTTTAAGAGGTCAGTTATGTTACGGTTTCTTTCTTGATCCTGGAGGCACCTATAAACTAGATAAAGAATAACAGAAATTCAGGTTGATGATTTCCTGAGGCGTACCAATATGCCGCAGCCACAATACGACGGCTAATATACACACTTGTAAAAAGTTTCGAATCAGCTCCCAAATGCTTTAGAGATTAATTCGATGCTTGCGTGTTGCAGATAGAAATCTAACATCTGGAAATGGCCTATCAGAACATTCCCAAAACAAAAGGATTTAAAGTACAGTTAAAATGAAGAGAGAAGCTTAAATACTGAAAGCATTGATGCCATGCCTACGTTCCTCAAATTATTACAGAATAATGCTTCCAAAACCATCTACATTTTAGTTTAGTGAAATGCTTTTACATAACAATTGAAATCATTCTTACAGTTCCTAAAAGGGATAGGAGCAGAAAAACAAGAATTAGGCAGAGATAGAATATTGAAATATAGTGTGTTTTCGGTAACACAAAACATAAATACCTGGTTCTTATTCTTCAGTGATGAAGGCCATTTAAACCTTTTCCAGATTAAGTCATTTGTTTTGCAATAATTGTATTGTTTAAAGCAGAGGTTGGAAAACATTGTCTACAGAGGACTAGATAGTAAATATTTTAGCCTTTCTGGGAGACGTATGGTTTCTGTCATACATTCCTCTTTGTGTGTGTGCGCGCGTGTGTGTTTAACTACGGTTAATAATGTAAAAACCATTCTTAAATCATGGGCTATACCAAAACAGGCTGAGGGTAGGTTGGCCTGCTGGCTGTAGTTTGTTGACTCTTGGTTTAAAACAATGCCCAGAAGTTCTCCAAGTGTGATTCCCGGAGCAGTATCTTTAGCATTCCTTGGGAACTTTATAGAAATGCAAATTCTCGCCACTCCCCCTGCCCCAACCCACTGCCACTGGATCAATCTCTGGCAATCCGTAATTTAACAAATTCTCCAAGTAATTCTGATGCTCCCTCAATGTTCGCGTCATGGATTTAGATTCAAACAACAGTCATTTCACCAGGTATTATTTTAGATTCTGGAGATATAAGGATGAAGAAAATCAAACTTTATAGGCTAATAGCGTGTACTTTATTAACAAATAATTTCTTGCCAAAGGAAAGTGGCAGATTCAAGATTCACACTGAGGACGTTTGACACAACCTCTTACTCAGTGCCTGTCATCATGCTGCTTCACTGAGGACAAATATTGCCCCGGAGATAACTTTTCTGTGACGGTAATGGTTTTCCTCGTTTCTTACTGGGAATCTTCCTCCTCTTTTCCCATGTCCTCCTGCTCCTGCTTATCTCACAATTGGGGACATTTGACACCGCTCTACCTTCAGGATCTTCCAGGTTCTGGGACCAATTCTGACTTCTGTTAACTGTAACTTTAAAAACTGAGGCAAGCATTTGAGTGATTTTACATCAGTCTGCAATTGCTCCTTCTGAAACCGGAAAAGACACCGGCGTTCGGGCTGCCTGTCACTACCAAACCCAATAAGCAACGACAGCAATTGAATCTTTATGGGCGCTTTATTCAGATGGCCGCTGATCCGAGAAGATGGCAGGTTCACACCCTAACAGACCATCTTGTCTTTTCTTTCCAGGCCAAGGTTTTTATAGCAGGGAATAAATAAGGTGCCGTGAGGGGGTTTGAAGTTCAGGGAGGATTAGGTGAAAGAAACTGCAACATTCCTGTCCTGGGCAGTTAGCTGTTCCCAGGGGCAGGTGTCATCTGTCTCTCCCTGGAACACAAAGGCCCGGATGTCTCCACTTGTCCCCAGGCGGTGGTCTTTAGCAGTGCCCCAGGAGGTCAGCTGTTTTCCCAGGAGCCAGGATGGGCCTTATCTAGCTGTAGTTTCTGAAACAAAAGCTTTAACAGATACATTACTTGCTTGGCTTCTAATTTTTTACCTTAAACTAAAATTTTCCAACTCTTGAGTCCCCTATCACTTCTTCCATCAGAGAGCTATAGTTCTAATAACCAAGTTTCCTCTCCTGCTAAAGTTCTCGTACCTGAATATTTTATCTTCTCATGTCATTTCCTGAGTTCTTTACCTTCTCACGTGCTGTGCTACCTATGTGCCTTTATCATTACAGCCTTTATTTATTTACTTATTTTTAGTTCCCCCCATTCCTGGCCAGTCATATCAAGAAGTCTGGACATCACATTTAGCTGCAACCCTTGCTGAATAACAGAAACTTGGTTTGATGACCCACGGTACCTACTGAAAGTAAGAAAACAACCCTTAGCACCTAGGATAAAGGGACAAACAGAACGGAATGGTCCAGAAAGTTGCAACATTATTAGAGAGGCCTGGGTCCACTAGAAATTTGTTAGCTCAGATCTGTGAAAGGTTTAAACTAGACCTGATAGAAGGTCTCTAGCTCCCTTGTCTCCACACATTGCTTGTTTTCCTTGTGTCTCCTTTCTATCATTTTGTTGCTATCTCCCCAGCCCTTAACCTTGACTAATAGAACAAAGGCAGGACTTTCAAACAATAGTTCTTGACAGCGGTATGAGATTATACAAATGCTCTTGAGCAAGAGACAATCTGAAACAATTTCCAAGTGTTCCAACCATCAGTCTCATAGCAGTTAAGGATGAAAACTGTTACGTGAGCCAAAACACAAGGACATATATCTTTCTTCCTTGCTCTATAAAAGTACAGTCCTGTTTTGACGGGCGAGTTGGGTGAGGTATCTGGTTTTCAGGTGCTTCCTGATGTGACTCAGGTGAATAAAGTCTATTATTTCTACTTGAGTCACTTAAACTATTTTTTTCCTTGATAGGCAGACACCAGTGCCATGGGGGGGGGGGGGGAAGAATCGGCAATTTCCAAAATGAATTAAAGCATTTTGTTATTAATTTCATGTCATGTGCTAAAATTAGTAGTGCATTAAACAATTAACATTATGCTATACTTCAAGAGTTATTTCCAAAATGATGCTGGCATGGAATATCTACATTTACATTCCTTTTCATCAACACTGCTGATTCACAGAACTATACGCACTCAGTATAAAGTGCGAGAGGGGACAAAGTTACAGTTTAAATAACCCGCCCACCAGCCACTTGAAAATGCTTATTCTTTGAGTCAGCATAACATGGTTAAGTGTTACTCACTGTTTCTTAGGACCCTCCCATTTCCTAGGTGCCTCTTAGGATGTGATCAACTCACCATGACAAGTAGGATTCAAGGGTTTAAAAACAAGCACGTTGCCCTGACAGGTGTGACTTAGTAGATTGAGCGTCATCCCACAAACCGAAAGGTCGCTGGTTCAATTCCTGGTTAGGGCACATGCCTGGGTTGCAGGCCAGGTCCCCCATTGAGGACATGCGAAAGGCAACCAATTAATGTTTCCCTCTCTCTCTTTCTCCCTCCTTTCTCCTGTCTCTAAAAATAAATAAATACAATCTTAAAAAAAAATAAGCATGTCACATAATATTGCCTCAAAATGCAAGGCGACTTCATCTGGTTCTCAACCATAAAACCAGGGAGCTCATCCAGTGAGGGAGAACGAAATGGCTGTAATTTTGGCCTTATTAGCTTGCTTTAGAACTTAGCTTCTGCCATGAGATGCAGCTGTACTAGACAGTATCCGGTACTGAATGCTAGTTCACATTCTCAGTGTGGAATAACGCCTAGCAAACCCACAGTTTATCCTGTGATAGACTTTTCAGTTTAGAAAACTATATTCATAAGTCAGATATTACTTAGGCTTTGAACTTAGCATATGAATGTGTCCAAACATGGCTTCCCCATAGAAAATGCAGGGCCTGTGAAGTCTAAGAACTGCTTCCTTTTTCTTAGTGACTACTACAGCCATGGAATGAGGGAAAATCTCCTTAGTTAAAACAGCAGTTTGTACAGGATGTCAATCAAGTATCATCTTTTTACTGCGCTGATTATCAAGAGTTAAGAAAACAAAATAATATCCGATACTGGCAAAGCATGGATAAATCAGTACTCTCACACATTGTTGTTGGAAATACAGATTGACAAGCTTTTTTTGAGAACTGTTTGACAGTATCAACAATTCACATGTAGAAACCCTTTGTTGGCCATTTCTATTTCTCCAACATTTTCCTACAGAAATACTAGTTAATGTGCCCCAAAGTGTATGGGCAGGGATTTCTACTGCAGCATTGTTTATAATAAGAAAAATGTAGGAAACAGCATACATCTTCAGATAAAAGAATGACTAAATAAATTAGGGTATATTCATTCTATAACATTCACTGTCTCATGAAAAAATAAAATGAACTAGCCCTGGCTGGTGTAGCTCAGTGGATTGGGCATGGGCTACAAATCAAAGGGTCGCTGGTTCGATTCCCGGTCAGGGCAGATGCCTGGGTTGCAGGCCAGGTCCCCAGTAGGGAGCCACATGAGAGGTAACCACACATTGATGTTTCTCTCCCTCTCTTTCTCCCTCCCTTCCTCTCTCTCTAAAAATAAATAAATAATTTTTAAAAATGAACTGGATCCACGTATCCCGACATAGACAGTTGCCCAAGATACATAGATAAGTGAAGAAACAAGCTCCAGAATCCTGTAGACTGCTACACAGCATCCTCCCTAAACTGCTTGCTTTCTATTATCTCCTCAGGTTATCTTTATTCCTAGGTTGTACAGAATTCACATATGGATCACTTAATGTTATAGTTCTCTGTCTCTCAGGGAAATTAAACAGCTGTTCAACTATATGTCATTCTCCTTCTGTATGTGTCTGTATGTGTTACAGAGAAACACCAAACCCTGGCAAATTATCTCAATAAATAGGAAAGAAATTCAGATGTGTTTTTGTGGGGGGAAATATAATTTTAAAAGCGAACTTTCGTATCCGAAGTCAGACGCCTTAGGATACACAGAGCAGGATGACAGGTAGTGCGGGGGAGGGGTGGAGCGGTGGAGGGATTGAGCAAAAAGGAAAAAGGACCCATATGTGGTGATTGCTGGAGGAGGAGGAATAAGGGGACTAAATGGTAATGGGAAAAAAATGCAATAAAGATAAAAATATACAAAATTTAGGCCTGAAAAAGAAGAATAAAAGTGAACTTTCTTAAAGAAAATAAATTACAAAAGTAACACATGAATTTTACCCCCTCAAGTGAAACATGTCAGAAATATATAGAGTTATAAAGTGAAAATACCCCTTTACTCTATCCCAAATTTAAATTCTCCTCAGAGATAATCACTTAAAATATGCTGGTTTGGACTATTCCAGACCTCTTCCTAGGCATCAATGTACCGTATTTTGCCATGTATAATATGCACTGTTTTGCCAAATTTTTGAGGGAAAATTAAGGATGTACATTATAGATGGGTAGTACCTGAAATACCTTGTATCTGTTCTTGTGTTTTGCAATTATTGTTAATTTCTTGTAGCATAACGTTCAAAAATAAATGCTAAAATTCCTTTATAATACAAAAAAAACGTATCTAAAAATAAATAAATAAATAATCGAATTAAAGAATTAAAACAAAAGATTTTTTTCCTGAAAGCTTCGGCCAAAGCATGGGTGCACATTATACATGGCAACGTCTGGTGCATATACCCACATCTAGGTAACTGTAGTTCTCTATAGCTTAGTATTTCTTCTTTTCTTTTTTTTTTTTAACAAAAACGCGATATTTCATTTGCAATGCATGAGAAATGTTTCTTTTCTTTTTTAACAAAAATGACATTATACCACATGATATTCTGATTTGTAACTACTTATCGTATGACTTCCTTATTTAGAATTTCATCAAAATACTATATTACCCTTTTCCTGAAGCATTTCATGTGTATTGTGCAGCCATGTGTGTAACTAACTATAGGCCCGCATTCTGAGAAGTGCGCCGTTAGACAATTTTGTCATTTTAGGAACATCAGAGGGTGCACTTACACAAACCTAGATGGTACAGCCTATTGCACGTAGGTGCAAGTCTGTACAGGATGTTCCTGTACAAAGCAACACAAAATCAAATCAAGCACGAGAGAAAATGATGCAATCAAGAGATGCAGTAAACACCAGATGTGTCAGGCAACCGCCAGCATAACACAGCATACTGCTCGACAGCAAACGTTTTTAGAAGTAGAAAGAGCTCGCTCACAAATAACGATTAAAAGGATAGTATAGTAAATACATTAACCGGCAACGTAGTCGTGTATCATCATCACCAGGCGTTCGTTCTGCAGCGTGCATAATTGTCTGTGCTGTACTTTATGGCTGGCAGCACGGTAGGTTTGTTTACACCAGCATCACCACAGATGTGTGAGTAATGCCTGGCACTGTGGCGTTATGATGCTCGTGACATTACTCGGCGATAGGAAGTTTTCGGCTCCATTATAATCTTATAGGACCGCCATTGTGCACGTGGTCCATCCTTGACAGAAACATTGCTACGCAGTGCACGACAGTACCATGCTCCGGTATGAAACATAAGTAGATGTTTTATTTATCACAAAGACTAATTAAAGTAATTTGAGAAATTAAATTTACACATATGATCTAATATGTGTAAAAACCTGAATTGGTTCAGGTCTTACTAATTTGACCTCTTCCTTTATGGATAACATTGTTATAAGGTTAGGAATAAGGACCTCTGCTATTCACTTTGTAACCCTCCAATAAACTTGGTACTGTCTCATAACCTGATTTGGGGGGAAATATTACATTGCCAATAATATTGGTTAGATTGTAGCATTTTCCAGAATTGCCAGGACGCAGGGATTTGGTCACTGAAAATATCAGTGTCTCAACTATAGTATGATGAATTTTATTTCAATAAGGTTTTCATCCCTGACTCCAGAAAATCATATTCTGTCACCTCTTATGTCCTTGGGGCTTTTGAACAACTGTACTTTGCTAGAAGAGAGATTTAACATCTGAGTTTAGGACAAGTGACTGGAAAGGAAAGAATACATACAGAAGCACAATCTAAGTTCTGTACCCCATGACCTGATCTCAGAAAGAAGTGTAATAAGGTTAAAAGGAGACACTAAAGAATATTAAAGCCAGTGGCAAACTTTCCCAAAGCATACTGCTTACTTTCTGACACAATTCTTAAAGGGAAAAATAACAGTATCCATGTGATGGTATTTTCAGAGAGGCCTTTGGGAGGTAATTAGATTTAGATGAGGTCATGAGGGTAGTACCCTCAAGGTGGAATGAGCGCCCTAATAAGAAGACGAAAAGGCAGCAGAGCTCCCTCTCTGTCATGTGAGGATGCAGTAAGAAAGCAGCCATCTGCAAGCCAGGAAGAGGGCCCTCACCAGAACCTAGCTGTTCTAACACCCAGATCGGGGAAGTCCAGCCTCCAGAATTATGAGAAATAAATGTCTTGTTTAAACCCATACTCTATTGTATTTCATTATAGCATCCCCAAACTGACTGAGACATAATATTAAACTACAAAAAAGGATGAGAGAGCAGAGTATTCACTCAGAGGGCAATTTGAAGAGATTAGTCAAGTGATTCACGGATCCCCACAGCCATCTCAGCAGGAGCCAAGCACAGGTACGGAATTATCTAGGAAGGACCTTTGCAGGGGCCTCCTCTCTAACGGCGTAAATCTTCTTGACAAACATGGAAAACTCACAGTTTTTGTGAATGTTAGAAGAAATAATGTCATCTGTACTAAAATAAATGAAGAGAAAATGAAACAAAATAAAGCTATCAGATTCCCCAAAGTCTACAGGCAAGAAGCATGCTGTTAAAACTGCTTAGCTGCAAACACAGGCTATTGAGGCAGGAGAGTAAGCAGCTAGGAAAATCCCTTCGCAGGTAGAATGGGGAAACTGAGACAGACAGCTGAACATACTGGCTGAGCAATTACAGCCAGATACAGAAGGTCACCTCCCTAGAGTTAACATACTAGGCCTCAGTTGTGTTTCAGCTCCAGGCCCAGAAAGGCAGCAAAACCAAGTGGGTGATGCCAGGACCAGCTGTAGTGACTAAAGACCCCTGCCCTGTCATTGCATTGACCAATCAGTGAAGATCACAACCCTGGAAGGGCACACCTGGAAAACTGATGAATATTCTACTGAACCCTCTCCTGGGACCTTCCCTAAGATTCCCACCTGCAAGAGAGAAAAGCCTCAAGATAAAGGACTAGGTTGTGCTCTCCCTCTGGGAAACAGCCAGCGTCCTTTCCTTTCCTTTCTTCTTCCCCTCCCCACTGCCCAACTTCTCTCTTCACAGGCATGCATCTCCTAAACTCTAAGCCGAAGTGTCCAACCTTTTGGCATCTCTGGGCCACACTGGAAGAAGAAGGGTTGTCTTGGGCCACACATTAAATACACAAACACTAACGAAAACTGATGAGCAAAAAAAAAAGGTTGTAAGTAAATTTATGATTTTGTGCCAGGCTGCATTCATAGCCACCCTGGGCTGCATGCAACCCACAGGCTGCGGGTTGGACACCCCTGCAGGCAATGAGCAACTAGCAGTGTGTCTCAGGCTGACCCCCTGAACCTGTCCCCAAAGCCGCCTCTTCTCTGACCTCCCAGTGAGCTAAGGCAGCCCAGCCTGGGCTCTCCTGTTGCTTCCTCTATGCTAAGCCCTTCCCTGTTTTACTGTCCCCAGCATTAACAAATGTACCCTCATAGTCTCCTGGACTCCAGTTGTGAAGTCTTTCCTGCTGAAGTCAAGAACCCACACACTACCGGCTGGCCCTGGACAGATCCACTCAGGGCCAGGCACCTGTCCTGTAACACTATGATTCCTAAAACGGAAGGATGATTTCAAAGGCAGAGCATAGGCCCCTGAGGTAGCAGCCATAGGTTCAGAGAGAGGAGCCAGGAGCCCTAGATGATTATTCTCAGGCCTTAAAACTAGTGTAGTGAAATAAGCCAGGCGGTGAGGGACAAATACCATATGATCTCACCTTTAACTGGAACCTAAACAACAAAAGAAAAAAGCAAACAAAATATAACCAGAGACATTGAAGTTAAGGACAATCTAACAATAGCCGGGGGGGGCGGGGACAGTGGGTAGAGGGGATTGCAGGAACTACTATAAAGGACACATGGACAAAACCAAGGGGGAGGGTGGAGGTGGGGGAGGGAGGTGGGTTTGGCTGGGGTGGGGTGGAGGGATGGTGAGAAAAGGCAGACAACTGTAATTGAATAACAATAAAAATTTTTTAAAAACTAGTGTTGGCTGCCAGTTGGATTTTAAATTTTCTTGGGACCAGTGACTCCTTTATTCCTTTTATTTTCTCCCATTTCGAATGGAAATGTGTGGAATTGTTATGTTATACCTGCCCCATCATTATCTTTTGGGATCAAATGGCCTGTGTTTTAAGTTTCAGAGGTTCACAAATGGAAAGAAATTCTGTACCAGGACAAATTATACCAATAGTCTTACCCATACCAAATTAGGTGATTCAGATTAGGAGATTTGTGACATTTGATATGATGGAGGCAATTTGATGACGGTTTAGAGTTTAGTTGATGCTGTCATGAGTTGACAGTTTTGTGGACCTTGATATAAGATGAATGTAGTTTGCATATGAAATGGATGTGAATTTTGAGAGCCTAGAAGGGGGAAGGCTGTGGTAGGCTGACTCTCCCAAAGATGTCCATGAACTATTCCCTGGAACACGTGAATATGTTACTTTATATACTAAATCAAACTTTGCAGGTGTGATTATATGAAGATCTTGAGAGAGGAAATTATCCTGTGTTGTCCAGGTAGACCAATGTAATCACAAGCATCCCTGTGAAAGGATCAGATTCATTTAGAAACAGATGTAAAGATGAAGGAAATACATTGAAGTGAAATGGAGAAAGGGCCAGGAGCCAAGGAAGGCAGACAGCCTTTATCTAGAGCAGGGGTGTCAAACTCATTTTCACTGGGGGCCACATCAGCCTTGTGGTCGCCTTCAAAGGGCTGAATGTAATTTCAAGTCCTTAATTGTTAAGGAGCATTTACATTTATACAGTCCTAAAATTATTTTGTCCCTTTGACGGCAACCTCGAGGCTGATGTGGCCCCCGGTGAGAATGAGTTTGACACCCCTGCTGTAGAAGATGAAAAAGGTAAGCAAAAGGATTCTTCCCTGAAGCCTCCAGAAACAGCACTGCTGTCACCTTGATTCTAAGAGTTCAGACCTCCAGAACACTAAGATAATAACTTGTGTTGTTCTAAGCCACAAAGTTTGTGGTAATTTGTTACAGCAGCAAAAGGAAACCAGTAAAGATTTTAATATATTTCAATGGGATTTTGTGAAGGATTAGAGAAAAGAAGCATGTGTGTTTTATCTCCCATGTTTTCACTAGAATTCAATTATATTATTAGTATTAGAGAATATATGAAAAAGTCCTGACCAGTGCGGCTCAGTTGGATGGTTGTCAACCTGCAAAGCAAAAAGTTGCCGGTTCAATTCCTGGTCAGGGCACATGCCTAGGTTTTGGGCCAGGTCCCCGGTCAGGGTGCACATGAGAGACAACCGGTCATTTCTCTCCCTCTCTATCTCCTTGCCTTCCCCAGTCTCAAAAATAAATAAATAAATAAAATCTTTAAAAAAAGACATTAGAAATATTTTCTCATCAGTAAAACCCTACCTGTCCTTTATAATCTAGCTAGTGTCTCACCACTTTTGTAAAAACCTTTTTTTAATATTTTTAAAATTTATTTTTAGAGAGAGAGGAAGGGAGGCAGAAACAGACGGGGAGAAACATCCATGCGTGACAGAAATGATCAGTTGTCTCTTGCACAGTCCCCTGACCACAGATCTGGCCCAAAACCCAGGCATGTGTCCTGACTGGGAATTGAACTGGCAACCTTTCAGTTTGCCCAGTCAGGGCTCTTATTTTTTTTTAAACTTCTCTAGCACCCAGCAGTTTATACTTTTTGAACCTCTGTACTATTTGTCATTTTTACTGCTTAATTTTATATTTAGCTATATATTGGATTAGCTTAATGACTAAAGACATCCTACATTAATTTCTTCGAACATTTGTCAACATATTTAAACATATTGAGCATTCCTAGTACCGGGCACCATGTTCAGTGTTGAGATGAAAGATTTAAAGAGAAATCCCAAAGGAAAATCCTGCCCCGAAAAGCACACGTAACAACCACTATTCTAATTTCCTAATTAACTGGTAAATGTCCGTCACTAGATTGTAGGTTCTCTGAAGGCAGGGTATTTCGTATTCCTTTAATATGCTCGACAAGGTACTAGAATCTCAGTAAAATTTTATTCATGAAAAAAAGGGGAGAGGAAGAAAAAAGGAGAGGAAAGAAATGTAGTAACCTCTTCCAGGACTGGAAGGGATTCTTTCTCTTCTCCACAATCAGAATGCCGTCTTTGTAAATATCTTGCTAGGATAATCTATTAAAATAATTTATTCCTCTTTTTGGACAATTCTAAATAATCACAACATGAGCCTACCGTCCATCGTATAGGTTAAATTAGAATGAGTCTCCTTGACTCTTGATCTGTGTGTTATCATTAAAATGAAAATATCTGCAAGCATTTTGTGCTAATGGTAGTTTAGAATTTTTGATTTTACCTTTTATAAAGGTGATGTGTTCAAAGTCAAATTGCCTAAACTACATTTTATGTTTCTTCCCTTGACCTTTAAGAAATTCAGTTAGGCGATTAATGCCTATAATTAACGGAGTCAGTGATTTTAGCTCTTGCACAGCAGAATCTCTAAGATGCCTCGTACCTATGCAACACAGAACAAAAATTACATTTAATTTTCAGTACATGTCTTTGGTTCCCATGGAAACAGTTCAGTCAAAGAAGTTTGAAGTGTTACATATTATTTAATATCTTATTCTCATATAAATATTGCCAGAAGATATGTCATATCTATTCAAGTGTAAAGTATCATGGGAGTTAAGCAGAGAAATGTATTAAGATGAAACTCATTGTGGCCTATTGCTGTTGACACTGCTGGCCTGGAAGCAACTTCAAAAAGAATCTCAAGGACCATCTTGAAAACATAATCAATACGTTTAGTCGAAAGGGTAGGGATTTTATTAGGATTCTTATAATCACACTAGACTCTTATACTTTGTAGAAAAATACTTCAGAACTTGAATGTAGCTTAGGTTTTTAGGGCATAGCAATTTAAAATTGGCTTATATTTATTCACTTAGATTTATATGGGGGCCAGTAAAACTAAAGGGATCCAGAATAAAAGAGGTTATTGGCCTTACCTTGTAAAGTTTCAAAGTGCGAACCATTCCGATAAATGCGGGTTTTCGCTTCAACCAATTCCATGTACTGTTGGCCACATACAATTTCAACTATTAAGCCTGATCATCTAGATGTTTCAGGTCACTAAGAATTCTCACTTGGTAAGTCTACAGTAACGCTGCTAGAGGGAACTTGGGAAGATATTCAAACATTTTTCCTTTCATATATATATATATATTTGTTTGTTTGTTTAAATCTCAGAACACTGAAGGAATTTGCTGGGCATCAGGAAGTCTATAAATCACACTTCCTTCTGCCACATGGTTACATTCAGTGTCACATGCAATTTCTACTTATTGCTGCTACGTAGCAGCCTGACCATTCGCTAATGCATTAACCCCTGTGGAATCTTTCCAGGACTGCTTAGCTTTAGAATGTGAAAGGCTAAGGCAGGGACCACACCCACCCACCTTCTAGTAGTACCTTAAACTCCAACATTTGCTTCCTAGTATATCACTCTTCGGAACTGTAAATTCCCTGAGGCTAGAGGCTATGTTTTCTTGTTTTTTAATTCACCCTTGTCTAGCCTATCTGAGATGGAGCTCAATAAATTAATACTAAATACATAAATTCAATCTGAAACATGCTTTGCTTAGAGAAGTATTCTCTTTTTTTAAGATTTTATTTTTAGAGAGAGGAGAAGGGAGAGAGAGAAAGAGGGAGAGAAACATTAATGTGTGGTTGCCCCTCGCATGCCACCTACTGGGGACCTGGCCTGCAACCCAGGCATGTGCCCTGACTGGGAATAGAACAGGCGACCCTTTGGTTCACAGACCGATGCTCAATCCACTGAGCCACACCAGCCAGGGCTAGAGAAATATTCTCGCATTAACAATACATTTACTGGGTGCTTATGCTAAATAACACTGGAAATAATTCTTTGCATGTATTTGAGTGTATTAGCAGGTATTTGCATGGCACATTCTAAATTCCCAAATAGTCTCTTGCCATACACACACAAGTGTCTAAATGACTTTCTGTGAGAATAATGCATTTTAAGTAGCTCAGAGGTTAAGAGATACTGGTAGAGTATTGCAGAAACATCTATGTGACTTATGTTATCTAAGAAAAGATAATTTCAAAGTATATCCTTAAGCAAATATTGCCATGTCTTTTCCAGTGCAAAGTGCTGTGATGTACAAGCAAAGTGGGTATACTGACAACATCTGATGGGACCCACGACCCTTGCTGCTCTGTAAATCACTGCCTGACCTTGTCACTAAACTTCTCTTTGTGCCTGTCAGTGCAGCTGTAAAACTGCAAAAAGGCAATCTCCCCTACAAAAGCCTTCCTTAACCAAGCTGTTCTGAGAGAGATGTATCTTAAAAATAAAAGTAATTGTAAAGAAAATGCCATAAGCAATGCTGTCAATCTCAGTAGCAAAAACTCCCCAATACAATTGAAGTTTTTGACACCAAAAAAAAAAAAAAAAGGTTTAAAACGTTCTTGAATCTCCTCTCTCCCTATTCTATCCCCTTAGGATGGGATCAATCCCCTTTGGTAACATCAAACACCATGGAGCTCAATCGAAGAAACAAGCTGCCACAATTGCTAGCAACCCAAACTGATTTCCAAAAACCACCACACCAAGGCAAGAAACTTCACCGTCTGTCAGTGCTAAGGTTTCCTCTCATGCAACAATGGCCATTCATGGAAGGGAAATGGTGATGTGAACTCATGAAATATTTAGTTTGTTGACATTGACTGAGATAAAGTCGGTCTGTGGTATCTAAAAATCTGTTCTTTTATGTAGATCCAGTACAATTCATTGTAGGTATAATTTAAATCTGTCTCTGTGTGATCTTATACTTTATCTCTTGAACCACACACCCCCACGAAAGTCCTTCCCAGTCTTTCCCTGATGCTGGAACTGAGTGGATCATATTTTGCTCTGATTACTGATCAAATTTCTATTTACTATTTACTTCATTTGAATAAACTTTTTTCCATATAATCGTGGCAGGAAATAGCCAGGACAACTAGAAGCGGGGTCCCTGAAGTTCAGTCTCAGTTATAAGTTCTGCTTCATTTGGTCAAACCCAACTATGTTGTTGAGTCACGTCATTCTTCTGGTCGTAAAAGTGCAAATACTTTGCTTTCTTCTTTTTCTGTCTGCTGTTTTCCCATATTTTACCTATACATACTCCTGATGTCACTGATCTAACACATTCTATTTCTGCCACAATAGTGATGTAGTTTCCTTCTCCTATACCAGAGATTTTTACTCTACTTAAAAACCTGTCTCATGGCCGAACAACCATTAAATGAATTCTGATGTCTGGTGAGACTCACTCAATGAGGCCCTATAAACGGAGTATTAAATACTGTTTGTGAATTAACCAAATTCTTCACAGAGCAACTTCTGATGTATTATACATCTATCACTTCTGCAGACCAATCTGTTCAAACTGCCTTATTCTGGAGAAATCTAAGAGCTTCATTGCATTTCTCTTTTATGTCATACTATGGACAATTTTTTGATAACTTTACAAATATTTTTAAAAGATTTTATTTATTTATTTTTAGAGAGAGGGGAAGGGAGGGCGAAAGAGAGGGAGAGAAACATTAATGTGCGAGAGAAACATCAATCAATTGCCTCTCAAAACAGCCCTAACCAGGGACCTGTCCTGCAACCCAGGCACGTGCCCCAACCAGGAGTCAAACCAGCGACCTTTTGATCTGCAGGATGACACCCAACCCACCGAGCCCCGCCACTTAGGGCGTAACTTTACAAATATTTTTGATAAAATGAATTGTCTTCTAGCGTTTAAAATTTTAGTTCCATTGGCTAGATAAAATATCTTTTACCTGAACATTCTCATAATACCTTGCACTGTTTGCTGATATTTTGGAGGTAATATTATTCACATATACGGGTTGATTTTTTAAGGTCATTATTGTCTCAAGAACAAAAATTGGCCTGTCTGTGTTATACATACTGGAAAGAGTCTGAAGTATGCTTGAATGATGCAGGGTTTTATTTCTTTTGGAAAAATGTCATTTTTGTTTAATTTTAAAATGTTCTTTTTAATGTAGACTAAAATTGAGAAATAAATTAAACAGAAAAAAAAACCTAAATGGGGGAAAATGTACCATTAGATTATTTCAGAAATATTTGACCTCTAAAAATATGTCTGAGTCACAAAAATACAGAATGAAAGTGCGATTTGCACGAGGTACACTTTACACCATGAGCATTTATTTTGAAGGGTAAGTCATTTTAGATGAAATGATAAATATAGTCACCAGAAGAGACTCTATCCACTAATGAATATTTAGCTAAAAGAAATCTAAATGCAGAAACATAGTTGCCTTTCATTTCAAAGTGTGTATGCGTTATAAAGCATTCAGACAGACAATCTACAGATATAATTCAAAGAATTATTTGGCCAAAGGACTTGAATGAAATAGAATATCTTAACCATTAAAAGTTAATATTTTGGTATAATTCAGGATTCTCATATTGCTAGAGTCAAGGAGCATTTTTTTTTTATTTTAGTATCTCCTACATAACTTTGCAAACCTAAATATGTGCTGATTCAATGAAGTCATTTTCTGCCTTTTTCCTGTTAATTTGCATTTTTGCTTTGAAATTCAATGGTCATCCTAAATAAGAAAAAATACACAGTAGCTTGGCAAACCCATTAAAATCCATCCCCTTCTTCTGAATGTTTTGTTGAATTAATTAGCTTATTCATTGATCAAGCATATGATGAGTGGAAACTCATATGATGAGTTGTTATATACCAAGCACTATTTAAGAACTGACATGGAGATGAATAAAGTACAAGATTTCTCAAAATACTCATAGGCTACTGGGGGAGGCACAAAACCAGATCATTAAAATATAACCCACAAAACATCATGCATAATCAATGTGATGTACTTTCATCAACTTTGGGTAAAAATCAAATCTGTTTTTTTCTAAGTATCTATCATACCATGTAAACAGAAATTCCCTAGCTTCTCCTTTGATCCCTGTCTATTCCTTTAGTCCCATTTTAATACTCAGTATAACTTAAAGATCATTTTTCCTTCCAAATATCAGGGAGAGAGAGAACTGAGAAAAGGCATTTTAAGTCTACCAAGGTTTTCACTTACATTGTTGCCACAGGGACCTGGCTTTCTCTAACACGTTTGGGTTTAAAGCTGTAGTTCTTTTGATTCATACTTACATATGTTCAGCTATTACTCCAGAAACATTGGCCCAGAGATTCTTCCTGTGCTCCATCCTGCTCCACGTGTCAACCCTGGCCATCAGCCTAAACAACTTCTACACTCACAGTGAGATTTAATTTAGAAGTTTTGATATCCTTTGTTTCCAATGAATCTTTTTTTTAAATTTTTATTGTTATTCAATTACAGTTGTATGCCTTTCCTCCCCATCCCTCCACCCCACCCCAGCTGAACCCACCTCCCTCCCCCACCTCCACCCTCCCCCTTGATTTTGTCCATGTGTCCTTTATAGTAGTTCCTGTAATCCCCTCTCCTCACTGTCCCCTCCCCACTCCCCCCTGGCTATAGTTAGTAAATAGCAGTCCAATCAACCAGAGAGTTCATATATTATCGAATCTGGAAAAGTAAAGGATGAAAGTTATAGCACTTTCCTCTTAGATGTCTACTTAATCTCTGTGGAAAACTGATTAACCTCTTTCTAAGATGATTTTTATTTTTCAAAGGATGTTAGGATATTAAGCATCAGCTACCTATAGAGCCTTCAATTTCTATTACAATGGCAGTGGCTCAAAGTCCCCCAACTTCAAAAAAGTCTAACTACAGGTGACTTGTCTCCACCTCTAGGTACCAAATAGTGTCTCATTTATATTTATTTTTTATTTGGATTCCTGGCAGATGAGTACATACTCTGTAATATGTATACAAAGTAACCTGGAAATATGGGGAAACCCCTTCAATTTAATGAGAGACCTAGAGTAACACAGTAGATCAATCAATAAATATACATTGAGGTACCTACTGCTTTTGAAGGGCATAGGGTGATAAGTGTTTGAGAAACAAAAATTAGGGTAAGGAAACAGAGGCTAACTAAGGGTAGAAGGAGGCTGTTATATAGAGTATTGTCACAGAGCACTCAGCACAGACTTCTCTGCAAGGTGACCATCGAGCCAAGATCTGAAGTGAAGGGCAAACCACGACAATCCCTGTGCTAAGAGCAATTTATGTAGAGGGAATGGAAAGATAGGAGCATGATTCGTTTGAGTCAGGACAATCAGCCAGCTGTGGGTAAGGTAAGGATGGGGAAGGGGTATTTAAATATCAATTAAAAAAAAACAGGTTTAGAAGAATGCAAGTGGCATTAGTCTTCTCTTGCTGCTATAGCACATTATCACAAACATAGTGGCTTAGAACAGCAGAACAAATATATTATAGTTCTGGGAATCAGAAGTCTGACAATGGGTCTTATGGGGCTAAAATCAAGTTGTCTACAGGTCGGCATTCTTATCTGAAAGCTTTAGGGGAGGACCCACTTCCTTGCTTTTTTCAGCTGCAGGGGTGTCCAACCTGCAGCCCGTGGGCTGCATACGGCCCAGGATGGCCATGAATGCGGTCCAACACAAAACCATAAATTTACTTAAACCATGATGACATTTTTATGTGATTACATGTCACAATGTATTTAATGCGTGGCCCAAAACAACTCTTCTTCTTCCAGTGTGGCCCAGAGACACCAAAAGGTTGGACACCCCTATGAGTCTACCTGCATTGCTTGGATCATAATCACTTTCCTCCATCTTCAAAGCCAACAGTGTTACCTCTCTCTGACCATTCCTCTGTAGTCACATTTCTGTCTGATCTCCTCTTCTCATCCCTCTTCCACTCTTTAAGGGCATCCCTGTATAATCAGGATATCCTTCCTATTTTAAAATCAAGTGATTAGCATTCTTAATTCCATCTGCAAACTTAATTCCCCTTTTGCCATGAAGTCTAGCATATTTACAGGTTCTGAGGATTAAGACATGGACAGCTTTGAGGGACTATTTTCCTGCTATCATATAAGAAAGGGTTGACATGTCCTATAATTAAAAAATGTAAAACTTTGGTCCTGGCTGGTGCAGCTCAGTGGATTGAGCACCGGCTTGCGAACCAAAGGGTTACTGGTTTGATCGCCAGTCAGGGCACATGTCTGGGATTCGGGCCAGGTTCCCAGTAGGGGGTGCGTGAGAGGCAACCACACATTGATGTTTCTCTCCCTCTCTTTCTCCCTCTTTCCCCTCTGTCTAAAAATAAAATAAAATGAATAAATAAATAAAAATTTATTTTAAATGTAAAACTTTGGCAAAAATACTATATAGAAAATGAAAACTAGAAAAATTATTGGATCTCAGATGGCATACAGAGGACAATTTTCATACTAATATGTATTTAAGCGCCAATAGCCTAAAAGAAAATGGCCAAGGGACATGAACAGGCAGTTTTCAGAAAAAGTGGAGAGAAACACATAAAAAGATGCTTAATGCCGCTCCTAATTAGGGTTGCCAGATTTAGCAAATAAAAATACAGGATGCTCACTTAACTTTGAATTTCAAATAGTGTATTCTTCAGTATAAGTATGTCCCAAATATTACAAGTGCCATACTTATACTAAAATTATTTGTTGTTACCGGAAATTCAAATTTAACTGGGCATTCTTTGTTTTCTCTGGCAACTTCATTCATAATGGAATAAGTATAATATAAATTAAGAAAGCAATGTGATTTTATTTTAATAGCATCTGGAAATAATTAAAAAATGATTGTACCCTGTATGGTTAACATTGTCCGAGTTCTGAATCAAATTAGGCTTAGTCAAGGAATACCCCAGTTAACTCACTTCCCCAGGGGCTCATAGCCTAGAAGTAGTTTTATTGTCCTAAACCTGAGTTACAATGTACCACAATTGAGCACCTAGGCACTATTTTGCCTATAAAAACACAGTTTTCTTGTTTGCTCTGTCAAAACAACCAGGCTCTGCTTTGCTATTCTCCCCATACCCTGATTTATTTGGAGCCTGAAGTCATTTTCTGAACTCCAGACTTTAGCTTATCTGGGAAGCACTTTATCTGCCCTTCCATTCTAAATGATAACTTTGCTGGAGAGAGTCATCTTGGATGTGGATCCTTGCCTTTCATGACTTTGAATACTTCTTTCAGCCCCTTCTTGCCTGTAAGGATTCTTTTGAGAAATCAGCTAATAGCCTTATGGGCACTTCTTTGTAGGTAACTTTCTCCTCTTGCTGCTTTTAAGATTCTCTCCTTATCTTTTTTAAAAGATTTTATTTATTTTATTTTTAGAGAGGGGAAGGGAGGGAGAAAGAGAGGGAAAGAAACATCAATGTGTGGTTGCCTCTGGCATGCCCCCTTACTGGGGACCTGGCCCGCAACCCAGGCATGTGCCCTGACTGGGAATCGAACTGGCGACCGTTTGGTTCACAGCCTGTGCTCAATCCACTGAGCCACACCAGCCAGGGCTGATTCTCTCCTTATCTTTAATTTTGGGTAACTCAATGATGATGTACATTGGTGTGTTCCTCTTTGGGTCCAGTTTCTTTGGGACTCTCTGAGCTTCCTGGACTTCCTGGAAGTCTATTTCCTTTGCCAGATTAGGGAAGTTTTCCTTCATTTTTTGTTCAAATAAGTTTTCAATTTCTTGCTCTTCCTCTTCTCCTTCTGGTACCCCTACAATTCAGATGTTGGAGCATTTAAAGTTGTCCCAGAGGTTCCTAACCCTCTCTTCATTTTTTTGAATTCTTGTTTCTTCATTCTGTTCTGGTTGGATGTTTCTTTCTTCCTTTCGTTATAAATTGTTGATTTGAGTCCCAGTTTCCTTCCCTTAACTCTTGGTTCCCTGTATATTTTGCTTTATTTCAGTTTGTGTAGCCTTCATTTCTTCCTTCATTTTGCAACTGAGCTCAGTCAATTCTGTGAGCATCCTGATTACCAGTGTTTTGAACTCTGCATCAGACAGGTTGTCTGTCTCCTCATCACTTAGTTGTTTTTCTGGAGTTTTGATGTGTTGTTTCATTTGGGCTATATTTCTTTGTCTCAGTGTACCTGCTACATTGTAGGGGGCGGAGCCTTAGGTATTTACCAGGGCAGGGAAACACTCTTAGCTTCACTGTGGCATCTTTGAGGGAGGGGTCAGAGAGGGGAAAATGCCACTTGCTCAGCTCATCCTATTTTCCATCACTTTCCTCGTTTCCCACAAGCGGATTGTGCCCTTTCAGGCGCTGATTATCAGGTGAGTGGGTTTGTGTACATGTTAAAACCCTGCGGGCCTCTTCAACGGACTCTCGTATAAGACTGGGAGTTTCTCCTGCTGCCGCAACCCCACGGATTTTTTTACCGCCAGGGGTTTTGAGGCTTTAGTTTCCTGCACTGAAACCCTGGGTTTCATGGTCTGTGTCACTCCCCTGTTTCTCCTCTCAGCTTATCTGCGTGTGAGTGTAGGATTGCCCACATGCTCCACTGTCTTGCCTTGCAATGTCCTCTCCACCCTGGCTGCCCATCTCCAACACTCCTACCCGTACGGATGAATGTTTCTTTACCTCCTTGGTTGTTAGACTTCCATGCAAATGATTTTCTGGCAGTTCTGGTTGCTCTTTGTTTTTAAATTGGTTGCTATCCTTATATTGGTTGTACCAGGAAGTGAAGCATTTCTGCCTATGTCTCTATTTGTCTGGAACCCAGAATGGCTATCATCATTAAATTAACAAACAACAAGTGCTGGCAAGGATGTGGAGAAGAGGGAACCCTAGTGCACTGTTGGCGGGAATGCAGACTGGTGCAGCCCCTGTGGAAAACAGTATGGAATTTCCTCAAAAAATTAAATATGGAACTGCCTATGACTCAGTGATTACACTTGTGGGAATATATCCAAAAAAACTCAAAACACTAATTCGAAAGAATATATGCACCCCTATGTTCATCACAGTATTAGTTATAATAACCAAACTCTGGAAGCAACCCAAGTGTCCATCATGAGAGGAGTGGACAAAAGAACAGTGGTACATATATACAATGAACTGTTACTCAGTCATAAAGAAGAATGAGATTTTGCCATTTGTGACAGCATGGATGGACCTTAAGGGTACTATGCTAAGTAAAATAAGCCAGCCAGAGAAAGACAAACACCATATGATTTTACATGTGGAATCTAAAGAACAAAATAAATGATCAATCAAAAGAGAGACTCACAGACGCAGAGAACAGACTGATGGTTGCCAGACAGCAGGGGTGTTAGGGAACTGGGTGAAAAAGGTGAACAGATTAAGAAATACAAATTGATAGTGCAAACTACTCACAAGGATGTCCATTACAGCACAGGAAATATAGTCAATACTATTATAATAACTATGTGTGGCGCTAGGTGAGTACTGGAAATATCAAGGGGGTCACTTTGTAAAGTATGATTGTCTAACCACTGTGTTGTACACCTGAAACTAAAATGAAATAATATCGGGTGTAAACTGTAATTGAATAATAACATTTAAGAAAAGAAAAGGGAAACAAGTGTCTAAGGATTGAAAAAACTATTATAGTATTATACTCAGTTCTGCACCTTTTGAGAGCTAAATGTGGAAAGAAAGCAATATAGCTCTCACCACCTGATTATTGAAAAGCAGAGTTTTTCGTGTATAAGGAAACGTGCCCTCTGCAAGTCTACCCCTGCTCCCCACCTGCTAATAAACGATCTGTCACTAGTCACCTGACAATCTGAACTTAATGTTTCTATCAGGAGACTAAATCACAATAAAGGCCCAATTTCTATAGATTGCAAAGTGTTATTGCAAGAGGCAAATGATCAAATCTAGAACAAGTAGCTTGTGAATTGAAAATCCTTTATAAGTGGGAATTGTTAACATAACCACTGAACTGTAGGTGGGAGACACCAAGCGCTCTTTGACATTCATTTCTAAGAGAAAATTGTACTGCATGAGTATTTTTATAAAGAACACTACATCGGTATTTTAACAGTCATTTCAAAGAAGATATAGAAATGTTTTCAATTGGTTGACTGTGTTGAGCAACATATAAGCATAGTGCTAAATTAAATAGCAGATGTTTGATGAAGATTTGAAAACTGTGTAAATGAATAAAAGAATGTAGTAATTAACTCTGTGTATGTATGTATGTATGTGTATATATGTACTTCACATGTGTGTATATAGGTATGCACACATACATATATATGAATTAATGATTATGTGTTGTAAGTGGAAGCCTATAGGCTTATTTGGGTATTTCTCAATCAGCTAGATGCCTTGAAATTATTTTGGTTCTTTAGGGTTGAAGTGCTTTGATATATTCTTAAGGTTTGTTTCTGGTAGTAATTTATCCTTTCCAGGACAGTGTATTTGTGTACTAGAGGAAACACAGGCTTTTTTCAAAATTTCATGCTAAAATTAGACCTAAATCTGTATAAGACTACTCTCACAATGTTATATTTCTATTAAAATAAAATTTTATTTTACTTTTTAAAAAATTTATTTCTTTACTTTTTAGAGAGAGCGGAAGGGAAAGAGAAAGAGGGAGAGAAACATTGATGTGAGAAATAAACATTAATCTGTTGCCTCGGTGGCCCAACTGGGGACCTGGCCCATAACCCAGGCCTGTGTCCTGGCTGGGATTTGAACCAGTGACTTTTCACTTCACAGGCCAGCACTCAATCCACTGAGCCACAGTAGCCAGGGCAGAATAAAATTTTATAAAGCTTTCTAGGATGACATTTTTTCTTTGTAACATCCAGATTATTAACACTGTTGTTATAAGTTAATAATTTTTAACTCTCCAGAGTGTTTGTGATATTGCCATAGGTGTTTGGGAAGAGGACACAAAGATTAATTACAAAAGTCACATCCCTGTCCTTTCACCCTACATTTTTTAGGCAACATCAATATAAGCTCACTAAGAATAAGAGAAACAAAATTGAACAAGATATGGACACTGTGGTTTCATTTTTTAATGTCTAAAACACAGAAAATAATGAGGTTTATAAGGAAAAATGCAATTTCAAGCAACAGAGGAGGTCTCATAGGAAATGGCTGATAAAATGATGCCCTGAGATGCCTGCCTTAGACTGTTGTTACATCATCTCTTCAAATATATTTATCGAGTGCCTACTTTGTTGCCAGGCATTGCTTCCAGCACTGGGACTACAGTAGTGGAAAAAGAAAAGACAAGCTGTCCCTATGGTGTAGGCTCAGTGTATTGGGCGTGGGCCTGCGAACCAAAGGGTCGCCAGTTCAATTCTCAGTCATGGCACATGCCTGGGTTGTGGGCCAGGTCCCCAGTAGGAGGCAAGCAAGGGGCAACCACACATTCATGTTTCTCTCCCTCTCTTTTTCCTTCCCTTCCCCTCTCTCTAAAAAGAAATAAAATCTTAAAAAACAACAACAACAAAAAGAAAAGACAAGGTTCTTGCTTACATGGAAGCTTATATTATAGAAATGGAAACTGAAAATAAATAAATTTAAAAACAATAGCTTAAGTTAAAGGTAACAAAAACTGCTAGTTAGTTAGTAATGGTTAATGATAGCTTAAATGTAAACAAAAGCATGAAACTTGACTCACCAAAATAACTAGAAAATATATTCTAAATTCTAACAAAGAAGCTCACTGATTAGTATCAACGTGCTAATATTACACCTTGTTAGTAAATAAAAGGAAACTTTAAATAAGGCATTATTTTATATCTGTTAGCTGAATTTTAAAAAATTGATCTTTACTCAGTGTTGGCAAGAATTCAATAAAGCTGGGAAGCCCCAACAAGTTATCAGTAGAAATTTGATAGCACAGTAGAATGCTATGATATACTCAAAGTGCTAAGAGCAAAATGCTGCCAACCAAGAATACTTACTTGACAAATTGTCCTTCAGAAATGAAGTTGAGGAAACAATTTTCCCAAACAAATTCTGAGGGAATTCCTTACTACTGGACCTGCCTTACAAGAAATGCTGAAAGTTCATCAAGCCAAAGTGAAAGGATGCTAATTAGTAACATGCAAACATATGAAAATATATAACACTGTAAAGATATTTATAATCAAATTCAGAATAATACTGTAATGTGGTGATGTGTTAACCACGTAACACTTAAATAAAGGTTGGACAAACCATTAAAACTAACTATATGAGGTTATAGGAGACCATTCTGCGTGGCGTGGGCCCAGCTCCCACTTGAAAAGGCCAGTGGGGAGCGAGGCCTGGCACACAGGACCCACGCCCATGGATAGGTTCTCCCGTGGGGAATCAGGCCTGCATTGTACCTAGGCCACTTTGAGAGTTGCTTTTTGCTAAAACTCCCTCACCCTGAATTGAGGCAGCAAAAGTTTACTGCATATCTTTAAAGTAACTTCCTAAAATCTATGCTAAACCTCCCAAGGACGAGTGTAACCAGTTCAACCACTTTTCCCTTTACATTTGCAAATATCCTTCCTTTTTTATGTAATTAGCAACATCCTCTCCTTTGTTTTCTGTAACTACCTAAAGCTAACCTGTGCATAGTAAATGAGGACCATCCTGAATGTAATGTGCCCAGAAAAGCAATAAACGCCTGTCAAGGCAAGGGTCGGGCGCTCTCCTCCTCTTGAGAGAGTGGCCACGCTGTCCCTTTTCCTCCACAGGACTCAGTAGTCCATGTGAATTTGTCTTGTCTCAGCCACAATTCCACAGACACTGCGGGCCGGCGTCCACATCACAAGGTCTGTCCAGAAAGTATCTAGCCATGTACTATGAAAAATAGACATTTATTGAAGAAAATACAAGAAACACTGTACATAGGACAATGACACCTCAGTCCCCTTCAAAGTAGGCACCTTGGGACCTCATACAGTTCTCCCAATTATCATCAGCTGCCCCGTCGTACTTTCCTGAACTTCGTTGATGGTCTGAAATATCTTCCCTTTTAAAGGTGATTTTAGTTTTGGGAAAAGCCAGAAGTCGCAGGGCACCAAACCTGAGCTGTAGCGGGACTGAGTCACCTGGGTGATTTGATGTTTTGCCAAAAAACTCTGCATAAGATGTGATGCATGAGCAGGCATGTTGTTGGGATGAAGCTGCCAATCACCAGTTGCCCATAGCTGCAGCCTTCTGAATCATCCAAACAGTTTCCATGGAAGAATGTTTAAGCTTAATGCAAAATTTTATGCAGACTTGTTGCTCTACTTGCTCAGTTATTTTGAATGGGGCACCACACAGTACATGTGCTTACTCAACTGCATCTACTGCTAGTATGACAAAGTTGTCATTGTTCACGCATGCACATTCCAGTCCATTGTCCTACGCTGCCATGTTGTGCAAACCCTTCTTGTTGTATTAAGAATGCTTGGACTTTTTCCAGACAGATCTTGCAGCTAAAATAATTTGTTAATTAATTCATAATAAAAAAGATGTAATTTTGATATTAATAAAATAAAAGAACGGAAGTAAAGGGGAGAGTAAAAGGTAAGTTTCTGTATGCAATCAAAGTTATTAGCTTAATATAGGCTATTACATCTATAAGGTGTTTTATGTAAGCTTTATCGTAACTGCAAAGCAAAAACCTACAGTACTTATACAAAAGATAAAGAGAAGGTGATCAAAGACTATCACTATGGAAAATCATTAATTCACCAGGAAAGGCAGCAAAAGAGGGAGAAATGAACAAGGGAACTACAAAACAGCCAGGAAACAATGAGATGGCATTAGTAAATTCTTACCTATCAACAATTACTTTAAATGGATTAAATTCTCCAATCAAAAGCTATAAGTGGCTGGAGGCATAAAAAAAAGACCCAGGTATATGCTGCCTAAAAGAGAGTGACTTCAGACATAGGCTCAAAGTAAAGGGGTGTTAAATGATATTCCATGTACATAGAAACTAAAAGAGAGCAGGGGTAGCTATATTTATATCAGAAAAAATAGACTCTCACTCAAAAGCTGTAACAAGAGACCAAAAGGTCATTATATGATGTAAAAAGGTCAATTCATCTAGAAGATATAACCATCATAAATATGTATGCACCCAATATTGGAGCACCTAAATATATTAAGCAAATACTAACAAATATGAAGGGAGAAATCAACAACACAACAATAGTACAGTACTTCACTCTCCCCCTTTCAACAATGGATAGAACATCCAGACAGAAAATCAATAAGGAAATGTTGGACTCTATTCCAGATGGGTCTAACAGACATATACAGAACCTTCCAAACAAAAGTGGAAGAATACATATTCTATCAAGCACACAAGGAATATTCTCTAGGAGAGATCATATGTTAGGTCACAAACTAGTCTTAGCAAATGTAAGGAAGTGAAATCACCTGAAGTATCTTTTCCAACCCCAATGGTATGAAACAGGAAGTCAATAATAGGAGAAAAACTAGAAAATCCACAAATATGTGGATATTAAACAACACATTCCTAAAAAATCAATGGGTCAAAGGAGTCAAAAGGAAAAAATCTCAATACTAATGAAAATGCAAATACAACGTATCAAAATCTATGGGATGCTGCAAAAACAATTCTAACAGGGACATTTATAGCAATAAAACACCTACATTAAGAAAAAAGAAGAGGAACCTCAAATAACCTAACTTTATACCTCAAGGAGCTAGAAAAAGAAAAACAAAGTAAGGCCAGAGTAGGCAGAAGGAAGGAAATAAAGATCAGAGCAGAAATAATGAAATAGAGACCAGAAACACAATAGAAAAAGATCAGCAACATCCTGCCATTTGTGACAATGTGGTTGTAGCTTACAGCAAAAGAGACAAAAAAAGAAACAACTTAGGTGTCTGTCAACAGATAAAGGGTCAAAAACTGATATAGAATAGAATATATAATATCTAATGGAATATTATTTAGCCATGACAAAGAAGAAAATTCTGCCATTTGTGGCTACGTGCATGAGCCTTGCAGATATTATGCTAAGTGAAATAAGTCAGACAGAGAGAGAGAAATCCTGTATCGTCTTACTTTTATGTGGAATCCAAAAAAGCCAAACTCATAGAAACAAAGTAAAGTGGCAGTTACCAGGGGCTGGGGTGGGGGAAATTGGGAGATATTGGTCAAAAGATACAAACTTCCAGTTATAAGATGGATATGTTCTGGAGATCTAATATTCATCAGGGTGACCACATTTAACAATATTATATACTTCAAAGTTGCTAAGAAAATAAATCTTAAATGTTCTCACTGCGCACGCATACACACACGCATACCTAAGGTACTATGTGCAGTGATGTTAACTAACCCTAATGTGGTGATTATTTAGTGCTAAATATATATATCAAATAATCCTATTGTATACCTTAAACTTAGATGGTATTATGTCAGTTATATCTCAATAAAGCTGGAACAAAAAAGAATTCAGTGGAGGCTAGTATACTTCTGTGGTAATGGTATAAAATGGTGTAGCTTTTATGGAAAGTAAATTAGCAATACTAATTAAGCCACAAAATATGCATGTCCTTTGACCTAGTGATCCAAAATAATCCAAGAGAATAAAGAAAAAGTCCTAAGTCCAACTGTGTGACTCAATGGATCACTTGTAACAGGAAAAAAACAGATCTCATTGAGATGTTCAACTGGAGAAAAATGGACAAGTAAATTACAGTGCATCAATACTGAATAGTATACAGTCATAAATATGATCAATAACATTTTGGCACAAGGCTCATAATTTAGAAAGTTTTAAATATGAACTTACTCAATGACATATTAGTGTCATTTAATAGGTTCCAAATTCACACATACAAATTATCTTCTCCCGATCCCCCATTTTAATTTTTTCATTCCCATTCTGTTCCTTATAGTGACTAATGGTACTACCATCCCCTTAGGCACCTAAGCTAGAAATCCGAAAATTATTTTTAATTCTTCTGTCCTCATCATCCCCATAGACAATCAGTCATCTACACTGTCTGACATACAGTTTTTTTTCTTTATGTCACTTTTAATTAGGCCTTCATTGTCTCTCAGCAGCACTTTAGCTTGTTGTTCTGTTTGGTTTCTCAATCTAGGTTTTCTCTCTCTAGACCTTGAAAAAACCTGCTGCCAATTCTTGTCCCAGTATATAAACTTGATTATGCCATTCTCTTGTTCCAAATCCTTCAGTGACTTCTCATCTCCTATAAGAGATTTGTTTAGTACCTGATTCTAATCTGTATAATTTGGCCCGGATGTGGGAGCATGCTGGAGCTGGCCCCTACCACTTTACAGGAGCCCCATATGAGCATTTCTTCTCAATTCTGTTCAGTGACATATGCTAGAAGCTTGAAATTGGCCATGGTGATGATATTCGCATCATACAAATTGGCAGATCATACATATTCAGGCTTTCTGAAGAGCTGGGTGTTAATTTACCAGCATGCCAATGCCCCAAACCTATTTTTCCAGCTTTATCTCTCATTCTACTTCCCTAATGAAACCTCTTCTTTGTTCATTCCATTTTATTTTCCATTACTTAACTTTCCCAATTCTTGGCCTTTGCTCAATCTGTTCATTTTATCAGGAACACTCTCCTCCTACTCTTGGTCCTTACCTGTCTATGAGCATCCTACTTATCCTCCATACCCAACTTACTAGGGGGCACCTTTTGTTTCACCTCTTCTACATGAGTAAAATGTTTCCCTTTGAGGAATTTTTTTCATCTGGGGAAACAAAAAAAGTTGCTCAGGCTGAGATCAGGTGAATAGGGAAGGTGGGGCATGGGGGTCATGCCATTTTTGATGAAAACCTGCTGAACTCAGTGCAGTGTGGGAAGGTGCACTAGGAAATCAACCATCATTAAATGGGCAAATGTGTACAATCTTAAAAAAAAATTCACTGAGGCCAAACGCAGCCTCTCATAACAACACCAGCTGGTACCCTGATACAGATAGGTTTCTAGAACACTCACCTAGCAGGGGAAGCCTGTACTACAAGGGGCCCACCCTTCAGAAGATAATTCTAGTTTTGGGGGGTCCCCGCTCATACATCTTCCTCCTATAAATGTTATAAAACATCCCTCCCCAGCCACCAACCTGCAATGTATCTCTCCTATACTATAGAAGCAGAATTGTTGGTCTTGTTTGCTACTCACTGTGTACATAGCTGCTTTCTTTACAAGTGTGTGACTGGACAGCCAAGACAGTTCTATATCATCTTGCTTTCCTCCACAGCACCCAATAGAATGCTTTGTACCATAGAAAGTGATTAATAATAATAATAATTGGATTAGGATGGACTAAAAAGTATGACTTATGATCTCATTATGATGTGCACTTGAAACTCTTCCAAATGACATAAAGAAACATAATGGAATGGTTGAAAAACAAAACAAATATTTCCTTTTTAAAACACTATGCTGATCATTTCTCATGGATTCAACTAGCATATTTTTCCAATTTCCATGATGCAATGTGATATTAAATATTTTTAGTGAATTTGCTAAAAAATTCTTCATATGAAAATATTTTATAAGCAATTCGGCATCTATCCAGGCTTATGTAATTTACCTCTCTCTTTCATTTTAGCTATTATTGATGTCATCATGATTTTTAAACAATTTAGACTTACCATTATTCATTTTTCTACTCGTTTTCTTTGTCAGTTGGTCAGTCAGCATGTCTCTTATTTATTACAATGACATACAGCTTCAGAAGTACAGAAAATTGATTTATAAATGGATTTTTCATATATTGGCCTTTGGACTCAACTACTTTATCCACTTGTGAGTATGGACTATGCAGTTTTTAATAGAAAATAATTTTAATTACATTTTTTTCTCATTGCGAAATCAATAGGTTCTCATTAACTAGAAAGCAAAGATACAGATAAGCAAAAGGAAGCAACGAAAATGACCTACTATTTCATCTACCCAGAGATAAATACAAATGTATATCCTTTCCCTTTATGTGCATTTATTTACTCATTCATTCAATCATTCATTAAGTATTTATGTGCCAAGAACATTTCTAGGTCTTAGAGATAGTTGAATAAAACAGACAAAGCATTTGCACTATTGGAACCTAAACTCTACAGACTAACACAAACAATACATAAATTATGCATATGTTTACAAATATTAGATAGCTTCTAAGACATAAAAAGACTAATTCGAGTAAAGGAATAGAACGTGGGTTGATGGGCACTATATAATGTGATTAAGGCCTGCCTAAGAGGGTGACATCTAAGCAGAAATCTGAATAAAAAGAGAGACAGCCATGTGGTTGGATATCTGAGGGTAGGGCACTGCAAGCAGAGTACATAAATGAAAATGCAAAAATGTAGAAATGAACTTATTTTTAAGGAGGAATAAAAATGTCAAATATGTTTGGAGCACAGAGATCGAAGGGATAACTAATGAGAGATGAAATCTGGAATATACTTGGCACTAGAATTTGTAAGGCCCCATCTGTCATTTTAAGGAATTTTGTATTTTAACTATTCATAGAAAGACATTATAGAGTTTTAAATGGAGATGGGGCATAATCTGATATATGTACACATATATATTTTTTATTGAAATATATATTTTAAGGATTTTATTTATTTTAGAGATAGTGGGAAAGAGGGAGAAAGAGAGGGAGAGAAACATCAATGTGAGAAACAAGAATCAGTTTGTTTCCTTTGACGTTCAAAACACTCATCAAACAACCATAAAAACACATTCCATATCCATGATTCTGCCTCTGTTCTTCTTATTTGTTTAGTTTATTTTTTATATTGAATTATTGGTCAATTATGAGTCTGAGTAAGTCTGTGTGTGGGTTCTTTAAAAGGAACTGCTTGGGGGAGTTACGGCCAAGATGGAGGAGTAGGTAGAAACACTTCGCTTCCTAACACAACCAAAAGAAGGATAACAACCAATTTAAAAATAAAAAACAACCAGAACTGCCAGAAAATAAAACTGCATGGAGCTCCAACAACCAAGGAGTTAAAGAAACATTCATCCAGACTGGTAGGAGGGGCAAAGAAGGGCAGCCAGGCAGAGAGGACCCACGGCGAGTCGGTAGCTTGTGGACCAGGAAACTAAACACTCAAAATCTCTGGCTGTAAAATCCTGTGGGGGTTGAGAAGGTGGGAGAAACTCCCAGTCTCACAGGAGAGTCTGTTGCAGAGGCCCATGGGATCCTAGAATGTACACAAACCTACCTGGGAATAAGCATCTGCAAGGGTACAATCTGCTTTTGGGAAGCAGGAGAAGTGACAGAAAGTGAGGCTAGAGCAGAGCGAGGGGCATTGTTCCCTCTCTGACCCCTCCCCCACATACAGCACCATAACACAGCAAAGTGGGTTACCCCAGCCTGGAAAATACCTAAAGCTCCACCCCTTAAAACGTAACAGGTATAGCAAGATAAAGAAATATGGCCTAAATGAAAGAGTACATCAAAACTCCAGAAAAAGAACTAAGCAACAAAGAAACAATGTGTCAGATGCAGAGTTCAAAACACTGTTAATCAGGATGTTCACAGAAATGATTGAGTTCAGTCACAAAATGAAGGAAGAAATGAAGGTGATACAAAGTGAAATAAAGGAAAATGTACAGGGAACCAACGGTGAAGGGAAGGAAGCTGGGACTCAAATCAACAATTTCTAGCAAAAGGAAGAAATAAACATCCAACCAGAACAGAATGAAGAAACAAGAATTCAGAAAAATGAGGAGAGGCTTAGGAACCTCTTTGGTCATTTATTTGCTTAGAAAATTGTTCGTTTCATTGAGATTTTCAGATATATTAGCAAAGACATAAATATTCTTTACTTCCTCAAATCTCTTAAATGTAATTATACCCACTTTTTCATTTCTAAAATGTGTAATCGGTTTTTCTGTGTTTTGTATTGTCAGCTGGATTAGCAAGGCTGTGACTATTTTAACTCACATCTCTCACACTGTGTGTAAAAGTTATTAACAGCAATAAAACCTGGAATCTCCATCATAGTTCTATAGTCAGTAAAACTATGTCCTTTGAATGTATGAATTCAAAGTATTTTTGAGCTGACACTCTATCCAAAATTTTGGAAGAGAAAGGCAACAAAAACAAAAATCTCACATGCATATAGCACTTTGTAGATTATACAATGAGCATTCACATTATTTTCTTTGATTATCTTAACTAGCCCACGAAGAAATAATTTTCCTCAGTGTTTTACAAGGTAGAAACTGGGACTCAAAATTGTGAAGTCCTTTGTCTAATATCATTACAGTATGTGGCAAAGCTCCTGCTGTTCTTCCCCAATAACATTCTGCTTTCTGCATAAGGAAGTATGTATATGCTGCTGCTCCTGTGTGTGTATTCGTGTGTACACATGTAGATGTTTCTAGTTATTTCTAGTTTTCTTGTGATTTTACCATTAAAATATGGATTGTGATTATGGTTTATAGAACCACAGTAAGGATAAAAATAAAAGGTCTCCAATGCTGTATAAAATAATTTTCATGTATTAAAACATCCTGAAATTTCTATTCTTTTTGCATTAAAAACTTATCTATTATAAAAAGCTTTTGGATATTAAATTCCTAATTAGGTATAATAAAGCTATCTGTCATGAAGTCAGATTAATTTGAAATAATTATTTAAACCATTGTACACCTGCTTTACATGTGTTTATTTCCCAACACACCTGAATGGAGACATTTGTGAGTGAATAAAAAAATTATTCAGAAGCATACTGCAGTAAAATATGATTCTCAAGACAGAGAACACTGTAAAAGAAGAAAGTGAGGGACAAAAAGACTTCCTCGATTTTTAAAAAAGATTTTATTTGTTTACATTTTTTAGAGACAGGGGAAGGGAGGGAGAAAGAGAGGGAGAGAAACATCAATGTGTGGTTGTCTCTCACATGTCTCCCAGTGCAGACCTGGCCTGCAACCCAGGCCTGTGCCCTGACTGGGAATCAAACCAGCAACCTTTCGGTTTGCAGGCTGGCACTCAGTCCTCTGAGCCACATCAGCCAGGGTGAGGTGCTTGATTGTTATCAGCTCCATACATACATTTATTCTTACTGAATATTGGAAAATACTGGCCTCGGCACATGACTGGGTCTCATACATCCAGAGGTGTAGTAATGAATCAAAATTAAAAATACCCTTTTTTAAAAAGTCACTTTTAAAATTATAGCCTTCTTGTATCTTAAGGCACAGTTTGTTTTCCATGCTTGTATTCAGGTTGTTGCAGTTCAAAACTTCCACATATGACTAATTCCATAGAAATTAATTATTTTAAAAATATTATATACCAGACAGGACTGGTCCTTATTCAGACATCACCATAAATAGCATCAAACAATAAAGTATTTTTATTGTATTTTGGAAAAGACACATCACATACTTGAATCTGTGAGTCAGAGAGTACAGTTTGAAAAGAACAAAGCAATTTACAAAAATTCTTTTTGCCATTCTAAAGCTATTTTTAAAAGTAAAACACATGCCTTCATGTCACATCACGCCACGTACATCTGCCTTGTTTAATTACATATAGAGAGTAAAATGACCTACAATTCTTTGTATTCCACACAGAGATATCACTGATGTCCTTTTAATTGAAATCTTTGCTTCCTTTGTTTATCAATCTTCAGGACGAAGAACAAGACCCCCTCACTTATGCATTCAGTAGCTGGAAGCCAATATGTTGTGTAAACCTGCAAGGGTAGGTTTATTTATGTGGTGATGGGCATTGTACCACAGGAACTATATTAACTGAAACGACTGCTTTGTATAAGATCAAGAATAGGGAATAGTCAGCCTCCCTAGTACTGCGTCACAGCAGGAGTGATGGTAATGGCTGAGAGTTCTCAGAAACAGTTGATTAGGCTAATTTCTACTATTAAAATATTCCTGAAAACACACACACACACAACCACTTTTCTAAAAAATTCATATTTACTTAGTCCTGCCTGTGCTTTTTGCCAATAATTCTACCAGCTGGCCTGTGGGAGATGTTTGCAAAAATGTTTGCATTTCCCTTCTGTCCCCTCCAAACCTTTGTTTCACCACAATAATGAAGGGAACAAATGTTCACATTTTCCAAAGGTTTACCATTTTCAAGAGAAACACAAAAGCTCAACTGAAATGAGTGTTCATTTGCTGGGAGGTAGCCAAATACAAACAGATGTTCAGCTTTTGTAAATTGACATTTTTTTTTCTTTCTGAACTTGATGCTACTTAGAAGAACACATTTTGATTTTAGACATGGATTGATTCTTAGCATCAGAATTCTGCGTTATGAAAGGGATAATTAACCAGCCGTATGCTGGCTCCTCCAACAGGTGGTGCACTTCCTGATATTTGATATTTTGAGAACAAAATTGTGTGGCCTCCCAAGTGGCCATGTAAAGAGCAGGCCTAGACAAGAGGCCCGGACCCTATCCCTTTGTCATTAGCTCCTTGTGTGACCGTGGGTGATCAGTCATCTTCCTTCTCTAGGTCTTAGTTTCCTAGGTGTGTAAGGAGCGATACTATCTAAGATTTTGCAAATCTAAAACCTCCTTTTCTGTCTTAATACGAGGAAAATATTGACAGTTTCATGTTCATTAGAACTAAATTCTTAATGGATGGGTTTGTGTTTATTCTCTTTATCAACACGGACAACATCTCATTTTGTACCTAGCACATCTACTAAGTAATTCTGAGGCTTAAATGACTTAACAATTAGTACAAATGTTACTGTATTTTTCGGACCATAAGACACACCTAGGTTTTAGAGGAGTAAAATAGGAAAAAAACATTTTGAAGCAAAAAATGTGGTAAAATATTTAATAACATAAATAACATAATATTTCACCAATGTAAATGTAAGCTACATTTGGACTATAAGAGGCACCCCCCTTTTCCTCCCAAATTGGGGGGTGTGTGTGCATCTTATAGTCCAAAAATCCAGTAAGTTTTTAGGAGCGATAGCTATCATTTCTGCACAGTATTATTTGATATGCCAAGAAATTGGAAATCGTACATAGAATTCTGAGGAAAAGATATGCTCCAAGAAGTGAAAGTGGTAAAAAGTACAATTCTGTTAGGTGCACTATTATCCAACACTAGTGTCTTCGTACCATGATCTAATCCTACCACCGTTACCTTCTCACAGTACACGTTGCAGTAAACATTTCCTTTGGACCTACTGTGTATCTGGCCTTGACCCACAATGATGGTATAGGCTGCCTCTAACGTGAGAAGTTCAGAATATCATATTCTATTCCTGACTCCAAATTTTGCTATTGCTTCCAGAGTAATTCAACATGAACCTAGTGATATTTATGGAGATTTTATCTACAAATAAATCTTCTTTTGACACCCAAAACGGCATAAACCTTATTTAGCAAGGGGATTGGGAATGCAAAATAATTGAATTTTATCATTTATAATAAATGTATATTCAGTGCACTAAATATTAATCAGAATGTCCTTTAAGTTTTATCCCAGAGCTAATCAGCTGGACACAATAAAGACAGACACAAAATTAGCCATGACCTGTGTGGTTCAGTTGGCGGGGCATCATCCTACAAAGCAAAAGGTTACTGGTTAGATTTCCAGTCAGGGTACATGCCTGGGTTGTGGGTTTGGTCCGCAGTCAGGGCACCTACAAGAGGAAACCGATCAATGTTTCTCTCTCGACGTTTCTCTTCTTTCTCCCGGCTTTCCCATCTCTCCAAAAGAAAATGAATAAAATTTAAAAAGATAGACACAAAATAGTATTTTCCCCATATATCAGTAATACCAGTTAAAATACATTTTTAAAATGCCATTTATAATAACAACCTAAATTCTGAAGTTTAATAAATAATGATCTTAATAATAAATGTTTGAGAGTTACATGAAGAAAGCTATAAAACTGTATTGAAATGATCCAGAAAACTTGAAGAAATGGAGAAGCCTATATGGTGCTGAGCTGAAGGTCTGCATCTTATAAACCTGTTTGTTTCCACAGTAATTAATAAATTTACTGAAACCCCAATCAAAATCATAATTGATGTTTTTAAACTTGACAGTTGAATTCCAAAGATCATCTGGAAGAGCAAATGTGTGAGACTCACAAAAATAATATTTCTCACTATCTATCTAATCAAAATAGGGGGATGGGGAGAAAAGGCATACAACTGTAATTGAATAACAATAAAAATTTAAAAAAGAATAGGGGAGAGAAGCCTGCCTAGTACAAGGCGCTACAGTGTTATCACAGCTGCGCTCCGCGTACTGTCACATTGCTCTTTATTTGCTAAATACATGAAACAACAGAAAAGCTATGAATCGGTCTGCAGCTCATGATGAATTGTTGGCATGGGTGCACTCTCTTCAAGGAGAGATGAAAGGGTAGTGGCCCTTGGTGACCAGCTTCTCTTTTTCCAGGGACCAAGAAATGAGCTGCATGTAATCTTGCTCACCTGTTGCTTTCGGTTTTCAATTACTCTGTAAGAGAGGTAAAAATGAAAATTCATCCTGGAATTTTAATCATTGTTCTATAACTTTTTAAAACATGATTTTATAGATTCGCTGTGTTATTTAATTCATCTTTTTGTTTGCTTGCTTGCTTGGCACTGACCAGACTGGAAGACCCTTGCTTTGTCTTTCTCTTATGTCTGAGCCCTGAGATTTCAGACAGTATTTGAAATAAATCCTCTGAGCAGATGTCTCTTAGCAGGCAGCAGAGTCACCTGGCATGGCGGCACAGCCATTCTTTCACTGCACAGCACTAACCCACTATAAGCTCACTTTCCACAAAATCAGTAATAGTCTGTGTGGTTTATTGCGTACTGTACCTATAGCTTAGCTGTCAGGCCTCGCACGGGAGAGTTCTCATTGGCTTGGGCACAAATGATGGAGCAAATATAAATGTCATTCAAGTATGCCAAAGAAATTACCATTCTTATTTCTTTTAAATCAGCTTAATGCTGACATGGAGGCCACATGTTTCTGGGTTGGTATGAAATTTCATTTCAATCATTATTGCAATGCCCTCCCCTACCCAGAATAATAGGAAAATCTGGATGGATTTAGAGTTTATCCAGAAAATAATAACTATAACCAGCACCACCAGCACAGCTCGCATGTATATAACAATGGCTTTTGTGCCAGGAATTGTTGGATGTGGTTTCTATATATGAATGTGAGGGATTCTAACTCAGGTCTGTTGGGCTCTGTTATGAGCTGGGTTGTTTCCCCCACCCCCATATGCTGGGAGTAGTTTGTTTGTTATGTAAAAGAAAAAAGTTAACAGGAACTACTATAAAGGACACATGGACAAGATCAAGGGGGAGGGTGGAGGTGGGGGAGGGAGGGGGGTTGGATGGGGTGGGGTGGAGGGATGGGGAAAAAAGGCACACAACTGTAATTGAATAACAATAAAAAATTTAAGAAAAAAGAAAAAAGTTATCATTTGTATCAGTCACTACACATTTATGATTCTCCTAGAAAAATGGGCTGCTTTTTTATTAATATTTTTTTATTTTAAATATTTTATTTTATTTTTATTCATTTTTCTAGAGAGAGAAAGGGAGGGAGAAAGAGACAGAGAGAAACATTGAATGGTTGCCTCTTACAGGCACCCCAACCTAGAACCAAACCAGCAACCCAGGCATGTGTCGTGACCAAGGATCGAACTGGTGACCTTTCACTTTGTGGGATGACGCCTAACACATTGAGCCACACCGGTCAGGATGTAGGCTTGTTTCTTTATTCTGTTTTCTGAACCTTACTGTAAGCTTAGAGGAATGTGAAAACCAACAGGATGTGGTATGCAAGATATGTCATTCTTGTAATGATTTAGCTCTGAGCGGCTATTGATTGAAAGTTCAATCTATAGATATGGGTGATATGTAGTTTGTTCATTGTATGTTCTGCTCAGCAAATTTTAAAATATACTTTAAGGTACTGCTGATTGACAAGTGAGATGTTATTTCTATGCGGGAGGAAACTGTCTCACGCTGCTGCCAATGCCAGAACACTGATGGACTATTTTAATTACATATATAAAGAGATACCTGATAACAAAAATTAGCTGCGAGAAGGTGGGATTGAACTATTTGCAAGTGTATATGTAAAGCTATCTGGATGGTTCAGACATGGTTTTAAAGATGTGTGATTTTTGTGTGATTTTGGGAACAAAAGGGTTGCAAGGTTATGAATTAACTTTCCAACCTGTCAGTACTGTATTACAGAGAGATTTGGAAGGCTCAAAGCAACATTTTATTCTCAGTTGAAAATCCACATTGAGGGCACATTCCCATGGTTCTATTTCTTATGTGGTCAGCACAACGGTAGAACGTGGCACACAATTTTTATGGTATATTTTCAAATTGTTTCTTGATGAAAACCAAGTTGGAATTTGGAAGTTAGAAGTGTAAAAGTTTTGCCCTGGCTGGCATAGCTCAGTGGATTGAGTACGGGCCTGTGAACCAAGGGGTCACCGGTTCGATTCCCAGTCAGGGCACATGCCTGGGTTGCGCCTGGGTTGCCGGCCAGGTCCCCTCTGGGGGGCACGTGAGAAGCAACCACACCTTGATGTTTCTCTCGCTCTCTTTCTCCTTCCTTTCCCCTCTCTCTAAAAATAAATAAATAAAATCTTTTTAAAAAAGTGTAAAAGTTTCCAAGTGTTCCTATAAAGGAACTCATGAACTGAGAAGATGTAAATGATATTCTCTCACAATCCCAGTAAAACTATTGCCTCCTTGAATTAGTTTAAAGTGAGCAGCATTTTCTATTTTCAAAACCTATAGCCTCTGTCCCACCTTTAACACCTTGACTTTTTTAAAAAAAGATTTTATTTATTTTATTTTTAGACAGAAGGGAATGGGAGGAGAAATAGAGGGAGAGAAACATTAATGTGTGGTTGCCTCTCATACATCCACAACCCAGGCATGTGCCCTGACTGGGAATCAAACTGGCGACCCTTTGGTTTGCGGCCTGTGCTTAATCCACTGAGCCACACCAGCCAGGGCTGACACCTTGACATTTTTGTCCCTATGTTACATTAATTGACTCATTGATTCATTCAACAAATATCAGTTGAGCACCTGTGATATTCCAGGTACTACGCTACACCTTGAGGATTCAGCAGCGAATGCGATAGATACAGGCTCAGCCCTGATGTAGTCATGTCCTTCTGGGAGAGACTGGAGTTACTTAGTCAAAACAATAAGTACAAAATGACAACAAAGACAAGTAGCATGATGGCAAGTGACATGGGGTTAGCAGAGTTTATAACAGGATAATTTGATCTAGGGATTTAGTAAGGAGTCCCAGAAGTAAATGTCACTTTATAAGAAGACTGTTCTCTCATTATGAGAACTTTTTCTGACTGTTGAAGAAGACTACATTTATATATATATATATAAGTGGTTCACACACATTGATTATAATATAAAAGTTTGAACTCAGGTGTCAAAATTAAAACATAAGATTATAGTGAGAACCATTTTATTGAAGTTTACACACAGAAAAGTGCACTGTATGTCAATTTCAATGAACTATCAGAAAGTGAACAGATCCATGTAACCAGCGTTTAGATCAAGAAATAGGACCTTATCAGTTCCCCAGAAGCCTCCCTCACGCCGCCTCTTGCTATGTCTTTTCAAAACAGTTTAGTGGGTGCGTGTGCCTGGGAAACTCAGCCCACAGATGCCTGATTGCCCTCGGTGTGCTTGGGCAATGCAGGCCCTGCTTGCCTGGTCCCTCGTGATGACACTCAGGATGATAATAAATTGGTCCCACAAGAGGCAGGTGTGATGGACATGTATCTGGCATAGCCTAAGTCACCATGCCCATGTAGTTGACGTGGCAGCCCTCACACAACCCATGGCTATTTCTCCCGACCTGACAAGAAAAGACTATTTCCTTGAAAAACCATGAGCTCTCAGACTGGATTCATCTATCAGTTTTGGCTGGTGGTATGCATTTAACTCTACCTGGAGTGAGGGATATTTGTAATCCTTAACTCCTCTATTTGTCTAAGAGCCTCCTCTCTTTACTCCATAGGGCCTTGCTTGGGAAGTTGGAGGCAACATCACAATGTGAACAATTTTTATCCACTCCCTGTAATTTTGTTCTCTGGTTGAAAGCTTACTCATTAGAAGGAAAGCAGTGTGCTCCTAGCTCCACCAATGCAACTGGAAAATTAGTCCTTAAGCAGTCTGATACACCTAGTCAGGTGTTTCAGGGAAAAATTCTTAGGGTATGATACCTTACCTGAGATCTGAAAGATGAGCAAGAGTTAAGGACACAAAAAGGGAGAGTCTTTTAGGCCATATTGTGATTCCCCCCCCCTCCCCACTTTATATGAAGGTGAATGGAAGCCTCCCACTTATTTGAGAAAGAACATTTGTGTGAAATGATCAAATTTGCATTTTGAAGCAGATCAATCTGGCTAAGGTATGAAGAACAGAATATTGGTGCTTGAGTGTAGAAGCACCAATAAAGCTAACAAGTATTAAATACTTACTGAGTGATTTACATATACTAACTATTTAACACCCTGTGAATAGATTCTATTCTTCATTCAGCAGATATGGTCACACCAGTAATAAGTAGCAAAAGGCAGGATTTGAACCCATGCACATGGACTTCAGCATCCATGAATCTAAAAACATGGGCAGAACTGGCTTAAACTCCTTCACAAGTGTCTGCTGACACTCAACATGTGGGAAGCTCAGGAACTTTCCCCATTAGATAGGTTCCTCTATTTTTCTGGTGCATTTGGAGAAGAGGGATGGGTGAGCATGCAATGGTATGCTCACCCATTGCAATAGGTATGACTATACAATTCTTTTTTTAAAAGGTTTTATTTATTTATTTTTAGAGAGAGGGGAAGGGAGAAAGAAAGAGAGGGAGAGAAACATCAATGTGTGGTTGCCTCTCACATGCCCCCTACTGGGACCTGGCCTGCAACCCAGGCATGTGCCCTGACTGGGAATTGAACCCGTGATCCTTTGGTTTGCGGGCCAGCACCCAATCCACTGAGCCACACCAGCCGGGGCTAACTATACAATTCTTTTCAAGGGAGGAGGACACTGGTACAATGACTGTAATTTGTGTCTTTCTTCCCCATGTTGCTTCAACTTTCTTTTTCCTACCTAATACAGTGATCCTAGGGTGAGGGTTATAACTACAAGTGCTGGAAACAGAGATGGTTTTTAAATAATAAACTATAACTATATTTTTAAACATCTATGCCAAAATTCCTAAGGGCCTGATGGAGCAAATTGTGCCTTCACTCTGGCCAAATTGGAGTTGAAGTGGCCAAGGCATCCCATTAGTTCTGTACCTATGGAACCCTACAGGGGTATCCAACCTTTTGGCGTCTCTGGGCCACATTGGAAGAAAATTTTCTTGGGCCACACATTAAATACACAAACAGTAACCAAAACTGTTGAGCAAAAACAAAGGTTTTAAGTAAATGTATGATTTTGTATTGGGCCGCATTCATAGCCACCCTGGGTCACTGGTTGCCTGTGGACCGCGGGTTGGACACCCCTGCACCTACACTACACGAATGGGAGTTGACTGAGGGGAGTTACTTGTTAGTGTCAACATAAGAAACATTCAAACCTGTAGAGAATTTTTGTGAGTTTATTTGAGCCAAACTGAAAACATTTGCTGGGAAGCAAAACCTCAAGGAATTGAGAAATGCTCTGGAGAATAGTAGTTTTGCACCTTACTTTATACATTACAGTCAAAGGAGGTATTAAGGGGGGTTACATGAAATCCACTGGCGACAGATTAGGGAGGGGGGAGAAAGAAAAGTGGGGAAACCTCTGGGGTTGGATAGAAGATAAAATGATAGACACATACTTCTTTTACATAAGAGGGTAAAGAATAATTAACAGTCAACACTGAACAGGATAACAATAACAATGAGGGGATTTGTGGTGTCAGTTCTGGTGGCTATGCCCAAGGGGTTAGGAAGAAAAGGGAAGTTACCTTGACATTCCAAAGGTATGTTGTCATAGATGCAAAAAGACAGTAGACAGGCTCAGGTAAGGTAATGATTGACCTTTGTTAGGGAAAAATACTGGCCTAGGGCATGCGTACCCACCAAGACTTGATGCCTCTGAGTGTGTAAGGCTCCCTCACAGGCCTCCCCTGAGCTTGTCACGTTAGTATGTGGCCCCTTTTCTTCCGCAGTAGACTAGCATTGCCCTCTGCAAGCTAGAGCAGCACAGCGGCTGAACCTAATGTTCCTTCCAGAGGTGGAAAAGCTTAGATATAAATAGAGAAAAGAAAGAATAGTAGCTGAGAGTAAAAAACAAATAAATAAATGGGTTATGTAATGAGAGGGATCCACTATTACCTTGGCACCTTGAAAGACGCTCAGAGCAAGACATGATATTATCTATCTCAGTTCGGTGCTTTTGAAACCTGGCAACATCAAATGAAAGCCTGTAAACCCGAGTGACCTCTCCCTGAGAGACATTTTCACAGGATGTAATGATAGACTGCAATAATTAGTAACAACTGAATAGGACTATCGTAATGTGCCATTGTGTTTTAATTGTTAGGACCCTTTTGTTATAAAGGATCCATGGTCAAAGCGCAGGGGGTGGCCTGTGGTATAATAAGAACTATATTTGGTGTTTGAGCCTGGTTCCTGACACTGGATGACAGAAAGTCTTGGAATTAACTGAATGACAAAAGTGTCTTTTGTTATTCACAACAAACCCCTTCCATCACTCCTAAAATAATACTAAAGAGGTAACTCAGGGTGGGCCCCTCAGTAGCCTCACAATGAGACTGGTCATCAGACAGAACAAGAGATTAAATTGTTTAAAGTTTCAGCTCCACCCACTGACCTTTTGGAAAGTGAGGCAGGAGGTCTGAGACTGAACTCTATAAATTAAACATTTACACAGTGAGACTCAAAGCTTTCCATGTCAATGAACACGTTGCAATATTGGGAGGTAGCACCCTGAAAAGGGCAGGGAAGTTTTGCACCCCCACCCCCCATACCTTGCTTGCCTTGTGCATCTATTCCATTTGACTGTTCCAGAGGTGTATCCTTTATCATTTTTTTTAAAATTAATTGGTCATAAGTATATGGATTATTTCTGAACTTTTCCCTGCTTTTAATGGAGGTGTTTAAGAGTTTATATCTCTCCGGTGAGCCGCACCTCTGCAGGGTTAGTCCATTTCAGTGCAATGTGACGTGTTATACTGTATACCGCAAGAGTAAAGCAGACTTTCTGGACACCTTCAACAATCCAATATGGAGTCACTGTCAGCCATGACAGTTATGTTAAGTGCTATGTCAAGACTGACGTAATGGGATGTAATGGGATGCCCCAAACCACAAATCTGGACACTTGGATAAAGGATTCCATTTGGACACTAATATGAATAGAAGTGTTAATGGGAGAGACCTGGTTCTTCTTGCTCACGCATGTAAAGAATTACAAATCAGCATATCTATTAGCATACAAGCAGGGTTTATTGGTGATCTGTTCCCATGGAAGAGAACAGGCCGAGTTAGGGTCGAGGGAGGGGGTGGTGAAAGGCATAGGTTCAAGGCAAAGCAGGATAGTGAAAGTAAGGGCGGTTGAAGGCTGGGGTGGCAAGTGTCCCATTTGGCCAGAGGCCTGGTGGCCTGAGACCAGGCAGCCAGAGAGCCAAGAGAACAAACCCTTTGTTCTGAGGACTTACATAGTTGGCAGGGTGAGGGTGAAAGAGTTACATATTGATTGATGGGTAAAGGTGGTGCCAGCTTTCCTGAGGGAACGTGACTACCCAAACTTAGGTATGTGTGGGAGTCTGTTAGCCCGAATCCTTATCTTGCTTCAGACTTCATTTCCTCTTCTTGCTCTAAAACTGATATGTGACAGGAGGCAGCTAATTAAAGTTGGGGCAGTTACCCAAAGTTATTTACGGGCTCTTTCTGTAAGCATCAGGGACTCCCTCATAAAACAGATAGTGACCAGAGGTAGGCAGTTAACCAAAGTCGCTTTATGGGGTTCTTTCTTCAGGCACTGTGGACCCTCTCCCACCTTTCAGACGTTGGGCTGAAAGCACAGTTTCAAGGCTTGCTTTCCCCGATGGTGGAAAGGCTACATAGAATTTCAAGGGCTGCCCTCCTCCCATGTCAGCACGGTATTTCTTGTGGCATTGGAACACCTGGCAATATTACCAGACCAGGCTCAGGACTGCCGAGTTAGTGGGTGAGGCATGTCTCCCTCCTCCTGCCTGCCTTGGTTTTCTATTCATTCTACCTAAGTGCTAAAAGGCGTTTCCTGGCAACCAGGATGCTAGACGCTGGCCAGTAACAGCAGCGCAGTCTCAGAGTTCTTCCTATGCTATCACCTGCCTCAGGACCTATACCCACTGTGGGCTATAAGAAGTCAGAGCTCCAACCACCCAACGCTGGAGCTTGGCTTACCATGCTCACACTGAGAGCCCTGCTGGACTTTTGTTCCATTGGATGCCTGCTGCCCCTATAGCTGTCTGGATTGAGACCATCGCCTGCCTCACCACCTGCGGGCACTGCCAGTGACTGGGCCTTCTCACCAGGCACTTGTTCTGCTCTCTCCTACCGTGTAAGCTCCCCTTCTCTGTGTGTAACTTACATGTGACTGTATTGGCTTATTGGGGAGGTCTCCCCTAATACACCTGGCATTGTAGAAAGACATAAATGTGTGTGACTCTTCAGGGATGTTCCCTTGCTCACAACATATATATTTTGTTTTATGTGTACAACTTTATTTTGTGTTTGTTCTGTTTTTATTCTTCTGTTTCCCATTTTCTGTCTTTTTTTTTATTACTTCAGTGTTTTGTATTGAATTTTTTAATATTCTGTTTAATTATGTGACCTGGCTTTAGTGATATCTCTTTGTATTGGAGAATGGCATCAAACATAATTTGGTATGTTTTAAAATATGTGTATCATATATATTTGTCCCTTTTTAGTTGACAACTTTGTTCCTTTTTTTGTGATATTCTTAGATTAATTTATTCCTAGGAGTATTAACTTGGGGCCACATACGAGGGGAATTGAATGCCACATTGAGGAGTTTAGATTCATTATTGATATGCAGTAAAAGGTTAAGACACTACCTTCCAAATGAATGCAAAACTTTGGATACCGTTAGGATGGAATATAATGGGTGGGTGACTTACACAGGATTTAATGTCACTGTTACACTGTTTTACTTCTTCCTCCAATGTTTCAATAGCCATTCCCATTGTCTGTCAAACTATTAATCGAGGGGGATATCTCTCTGCCAGTGGTTTGACATTATGGACTGTTTCGTGTTTCTCGTTCTGAGGAAGTGTGACTTGGCGATCCAAATTAGTACAGCATCTCTTGTTCTATTTTGATAGTACTCGGAGCATTTGTATCTACCACCAGGTAAGTGAAGTCCAGTCCAGAATCAGTATCTATTCCTAGATCAAGGCCCAGTTGTAATCCTCTAGGTCTAAAGAATTCATGGGTCAAAGGTGAAATTACAAAGTAAATTAGAAAATATTTTGAACAAAATAGTAATGAAAACAGTGTATTAAAACTCATGGAGCCCTGGCTGGTTGACTCAGTGGATTGAGCGCGGGCCAGCAAACCGAAGGGTTGTCGGTTCCATTCCCAGTCAGGGCACATGCCTGCGTTGCAGGCCTGGTCCGCAGTTGGGGGACACGTGAGGGGAAACCACACATTGATGTTTCTTTCCCTCTCTTTATTCTTCCTTTCCCCTCTCTCTAAATAAATAAATAATATCTTTTCAAAACCTCATGTAACACAGGTAAAATAGTACTTAAATGGCAAATTATTTAAATGCTAATATTTGAAAAAATTTAAACCAATGGCTTACAGTTCAACTTTAATATAATTGGAAAACCAAGTAAAGTAAACCTAAAATTAGTGGAAGGAAAGGAATAATATAAGGGCAGAAAACAATGAAATATACAGTAGAAAAATACTAGGTAAAATTGACATAAGTAAAAGCTGTTTATTTCAAAAGATTAACAAAATTGACAAACCCAGGCTAGCCTAATCAAGCATAATATGAGAATAATATAAATAATTTTGATAACTGTGACGAAATAGGCAATTTTTTGAAAAAGGTAATTAAAATTAACATCTCATTTTGTTGCTTGTTTTCTTTAAATAAACTGAACTGAGCAAAAACATTCCTCAAAAGAAAACTGCTGTCAAGCATTCAAATTTAAGGAGGGAATAATACTAGCCCTAAACTTTTTCAGAAAATAGAAGACAAGGCACTTCTCAAATCTTTTCATGAGCTAACGTAAGTCTAATACCAAACCTTAAAAAGAAATTTCAAAAAAAAAAAAAGAGTATTTCAAACCAGAAGTCCTCCTAAATGTAGACACAAAAATCCTAGCAATATATTGTCAGATGGACAATATATAAAAAGTGTGATGAATCATGAACAAGCAAGGTTTAATCCCAAGAATTCAAAGTTGGTTTCACATTTAAAAACTTATCACTATAACTCATCATAATCAGAGAATAAAATTGAAACTCATTATCATTTCATTGAGTGCATATCAAGTATTAGACAAAATTGTCCTGACTGATGTGGCTCAGTGGATTGAGCACCGACCTACAAACCAAAGGGTTGCCAGTTCGATTCCCAGTCACGGTACATGCCTGGGTTGCAGGCCAGGTCCCCTGTGGGGGGCACATGAGAGGCAACCACACATTGATGTTTCTCTCCCTCTCTTTCTCCATCCTTTCCCTTCTTTCTAAAAATAAATAAATAAAATCTTTAAAAATATATTAGACAAAATTTAAAACCTATTCATGGTAAAAATCTCTCACCAAAATAAGAATAGCAGGTACCTTCTTCAAAATAATGAAGGTCATCTATGAAAAACTTACAACAAATATCATATTTATTAGTGAAAAATGATCTTGTATTGCCCTGGCTGGTGTAGCTCAGCAGATTGAATGTGGGCCTGTGAACCAAAGGGTTCCAGCTTCAATTCCCAGTCAGGGCACATGCCTGGGTTGTGGGCCAGGTCCCCAGTTTGGGGCATGTGAGAGGGAACCACACATTGATGTTTCTCTCCCTCTCTCCTTCCCTTCCCCTCTCTCTAAAAGTAAATAGATAAAATCTTTAAAAAATAAATTAAAAACATTTTTAAATGGTCTTGTATTATTTGTATTATCTTCTACAGTGTAATAAAATTATAGGGAATACATATGTGTTTATAAGCCAAAATTTCAAACCAGTGTATTGTATCTAAAGATTCATGGAGATTAGGAATATTATGTGAACTTGGATCTGATATAATTCTGCATTTACTTACCAACTATCAAAAATGAGTCGCAGAAATTTTCATTAGTATCATTGTATGATGATTAATTGTTAGCCTGATACCAATTTGCACTTTATTTCTGCTTCATCATCAATCTGGTTTTTTGAGTTCTGTGTCCCTGTACTACCGACAAATGACAGACTTGCATGCTCGATGGATCTCCAAGTGTGTCCTCCAAGAAGTCATTGGAGATACACATGGCTACACACATAAGCAGATCATTGGACATATTTACTTACCTTCTCATTTGCAGAGCCACAGACACACACGAATATGAAAATATTATAGGTATGAATATATACATATGAACAATTCAAGGAAGCAAAATCACACAGAAGAAGCAAGCTCTACAAATAAACAGAACCCTGAGAGATTGTATAATTCTTCATTCTAATTAATTTTTTTTAATAGAGGTGTTTAGCATTCTTCAGACATAAAAGATAAAGACCACTGAATGACACTAATTTCTCTCCCTTTCATGCTGGGGTTTTGCCACCACCAGCCCACAGCATGTCTTAAAAAAAAAAACAAAAAACAAAAACCCACTTCCAGTCATCTGCAAATCCACTACTTCACCTCACCTTTTGACATTTCATGGACTTTTGAGATGCAAACAGTAGTGCCACAGCTGGGGTACCATGCTCAACCCTTCAGTCTTTAAAGTGAAAGAAAGGTGCCCAGAGGTCTTTCAGACTTCATCTGTAGGCCACCTGTGACACCTGAAACGGCTCTTTCAGACTCTTGAAAGACAGTCACCAGGTCCTATCAGTTTCCAAATGCAGATGCTAATGCAGATAAAAGCAGAGTCTGATTCTTAAAATATAAAGATTCCTTAAAGATAGGCTTTGTTATGTGGCATCTCTGAAAATATGCCCAATTTGTCTATGCGCAGCTCAAACTCAATATAGCCGGTCTTAGTAGCTCTGGACGAGGGAGGTCAGTCTGGACAAGGGAGGTCAGGAAGCGTTATAGGGCCCTAAAGGTGCTCCTGTTAGGGCATTATTGATCGAGGCTTGCTTTCTGCTCCAGTGGTTCCTTAGACGGAGATAACATCCAGGTAAAACTGCCACAAACTGTGAAAGCATGTAATTCAATTGTTAAAAACATAATTCTCTTACCAATATATAGTGGCCGTGTGTCAAGGTTTTATTCAATTCCTTATTGAGGGAACCAGAAAAAGAACACAGAGTTAGTGTGAAAAGAATTTTGAGAAACTTGGACTTAGAGAATTTGGGGGACAGAGATGTTGAAATACATTTACTGGGTTATATACAAAACTGATAAGTCTCCTCTCAGGGAATAAAACCATAAACTCTGGTATTCTATTCTCCACCAGACAGAAAAACCCATCATCGCACCCTTTCAATGTGTTACAGTTTAAGGTACTGTAGAATACATGGGCCCTGATGATCAAATAAAGGTACATTTCCCAAGAGTCATTGACTTGCATTGGGCTCAGTAAGAATGTCCTAACGTGGTTTCAAATGGTCATATAATCATATTTTTGCTTTGTTTTTAAGTTTTAGATTTTTTTCCCTAAAAGCTCAAAACAAGTGATTTCTATAGAATGGTATGGGAAGGATAGAGGCAGTTCTCAAATGCATTGTAACACAACACCCCAAGTCAAAACTGTTCAATCGAGTGCCGACCTGAGAACCCAAGAGTCACTGGTTCAATTCCCAGGCAAGGCACATGCCCGGGTTGGGGGCCAGGTCCCCAGTTAGGGGTGTGCAAGAGGTTACCGACTAATATATCTCTCACACATTGATGTTTCTCTCCCTCTCTTTCTCCCTCTCTTCCCCTCTCTTTCTAAAAATAAATAAATAAATAAGTCTTTTTTAAAAAGTACAAACAATATTATAACAATGCGTTCCACCTTTCTTGTAAAGGCTTATTTATGGGAGGCAAGTTATCATCCATAAACTTAAATAATATGAATCTAATTAAGTAATGTAAATCTCTGTATACTTACATGGAAATATGTTTATGATATATTCTGAGCTAAAAATAAAGTGGTAGAACAATATGTGACTATGAACTCGTTAAGTCCATATTTGTTTTGTACATCATATTATGTTGCTCTGTTTTTTTTTATGACTGTGTAAAATACCAGAGCTCTTTTGATGGATGTGATGTGGGATTATATTGGGTTTTGTGCCCTCAGTGAGCAGCTCTTGGGACTATCATTTTTCTAGAAAGAGTTCTTATTAATTTGTATTTATTTGAAATTTATACCCCATATACTTTATGATAAAGAACTTCCAGAGCTTATAATCAAAACACTGAAAGCAACTAAATAATTTTTTAACAAATAAAAAGAGTACGGAAAAAAATGACAGAATAATACAAAGGGAAGAAATACCAAGTTGCTCTTATTTTTACACTTAATTATTCAGTTTACCTCTAGGCTTTCTGAAAGTCAAGGCAAAATGGGAAATACGTTTTCAAAATAGGAACAAAATTTCCTGGAGAGCTTGTCTGTCCCAGTGGAATTGAGAACTTCAATTGTAATCAGGGAAGGAAAAATGCTTTACACAATGGAAAGTACCATGTAAATAAATGTAAGGGATTAATTCGACTGAGCCTGTAAATTCTTAACTCGGCTTTCTTTGGGAAACTGCTAAGTGGGCCTTGCTTTGGCTATGAATTACCATTTATGAACTGAATCAATAGCGAAACCCATTCTAGAGTCCCTTGGGCTCATTCCTTTAGCTCCTTACACACTGCCTTTGCAGAAGTGCTCTTTCAATCAGTGTCCAATGTCCAATTATATCAAGGACTAATTAAATAAAAAGTTCTTGAGAAAGACATCAGTAATTTGCATAGCCATCTAAATGAATCTAATTTATGAATGAAACCAGTCAAGTTTAAAATATAGTGATTATCCTCAAATCGTTGTTCTTGACACTGAACATTTTTACACCATATAGTTAATAGCACGGTGCTCGTGACTTCGTTTGTGGTTCGCGTGCTTAGATACGTTGGAATCACTTGAGACTATCAATTATGAAATTCAATTAGTAAAAGAGGCAAGACAGATCTTCACTTGATTATTAGTCATTTTCTTCTTTCAACATGAGGCTCCCAAGAGGTGTTCTACACTTCTGGAATAATCCTGTGAAATAATGATTGAAGCAGTTAAGAGCTTTTCTTTAAATTGTGTACAAACTCATTAGAAAAGTTTGCCTGAATAGAGTAGTTTCTGGAGAAAGGCTGGCAGTTTAGACTCCTTTTTCTCTCACTAACGAACTCTGCAGGACCTTGAGTAAGTACGTTACTAATTCTGTGACTCAGTTTTCTTCTATGTAAAATTGAGACCATAATAGTACCCACCTTAAAAGTAGTTGTGAGGATTAAAATACCTGTAGGTATTATAGGTAATGCCTATAATGGCCTTAATATGGTGCCTGGCTGCTCATATTCAATAAACGTTAGCTAGCAGTGATAGTAGTATCACACAGGTCGAAGCACCATAGGTCATGCTCCAGAAACCTTCTCTCTCTCAGGCCAGGTGGCTAGAAAATGCTTTTTAATCAGCTTTCTCCAAAAGATGATTGCCAACTGCCCCCCCCCACACACACACACCTGGAATTGCTTTGCAGAAAAGAAAGAGGGAAAGGAGAGGAGGGGAGGGGAGGGAAGGGAAGAAAAGAAGAAAAAGGAAGGAAGGAAGGCTGGCAGGAAGGAAGGAAGGAGGGAAGGGAGGGAGGGAGGAAAGGAAAGAAAGGGAAGGGAAGGAAAGGAAAGAAAAAGAAAGGAAGAAAAGAAAGAGAAAGGAAGAAAAAGCAAAGAAAGAAAAGAGTTAAAGAGGTTTCTTAGAAACAGCGAGAAATGAAATAAAAACCGCTCAGCCGTGGCTGTGTGGCTCAGTTGGTTGGAGCATCATCCCATACACCAAAAGTTGTGGGTTTGATCCCTGGTCGGGGCACATACTCAGGTGGCAAGTTCGATTCCCTGTCAGGATACATACAGGAGGCAACCAGCTGATGTTTCTCACATCTCTCTCTCTCTCTCTCTCTCTCTCTCTCTCTCTCTCCCTCTCTCCTTCCCTCCCTCCCTCTTTCTCCTGCTCTCTCCCGCTCTCTCCTCAACCCCCCTTTCTCTCTCTTTAAAATCAATAAAACATATCCTTGGGCAACAATTAAAAAATTTTTTTAATCATTTAGTCCACAGGGAAGACATAGGTGGTAGAGTGGAATAGAGGCAAATATGAGAATAATAGGATTGCCATCACATACGTGTTCAGCTCTCCTCTGTTATCACTTGGTACACCCAGAGCCTGGATGAGTTAGGTTGGCTTAAAAGTATAGGGACAGGTCTATTTCTTCTGATGGCCATCTTCCACACACTTGTTTAACGGAAAAACAAAATGGTAACTCAGAGTGCGAGGAAACTGAAGGCAAAGGATGTTTATTTAAGACTCAGGGAAATCTCGGCGTGCTTTTAGGAAAAAGAAAAGCAGCCAATAGCCAGAGACTGAAAATGCCAGATAAAAAAGAGGGATTACAGATTGAATACATTTCCGCAAGAGGCAGGAATGAAGATATTCCTGGTAACAGATGGCGAGAGATTAGTCTAAGAATGGAAGAGTAACCACTCTTGCTTTGAGATAGTCAGGAAGAATAATAAAGATGAGTGAACATATAGAGAGGCTGTGAATTAAAGTGAGGAGAAGAAAGTGCTTGCTCCATCTAAGTAAAGTAAGCAGCAGTGTCAGCTCCTTCTAGCGGCCTGGCAGGGGAGTGGAGAGATTTGGAACAACAGCTGTGGGGAATGTGAAACGAAGTCAAGGTGAGATAAGGAAAAGGATGAGGGATTGCTGAGCATCAGGAAAGACTTAGTTGAAATTAAATCACAAGTCTAGTGTGGATGCAGTCAAGCTTCCAATTGAGTTAATGTATTTCCCCAACCCAGGATTTTGCAGTGGTTTGCACTTATTTGCAGTTTTTCATCTGGCTCATACAGAAATAAAAGCTGAGTAAATCGCTGTAGGAGTTTAAACTCCCCAGGAGAGGGTAGAGAAAAATTGAGAGTAAAATGTGAGAGTCCATCCATAGGGGGAAAAAGTTGAAGAATAAAAGTTAAGAAAGGAATTAAAAATCTTAATGACTTTTTTTTTTTTGGCTTTCACTGATTATTTTATATTGTGCTACTTTGGAAATTTAATTAGAGTACTTAAAAAGAAGAATTGCAAAAAGAATTAGCTTCTCAGATAGTTTCCGTGATGAGGGATAACTTTTCCTTCAAAAAGGCGAATGATCAAGATTAGCCATCTGGTTAAACTTCTTTTTTTTTTTTTTTTTATCAAATAAAGTAAGAGTTCGTAAGTAGAATAATTGAGCCAGTCTTAAATACAAATGGAGAGTGATATATGAGTAAATACCTGTGAACAGAATTTGAATAATGGAATTACTTAAATACTTTGGAGACATATCAAACAAGTTTTAGTGAACTCTTTCGAAATTACATGTAAGACAATAATACTTCCCAAAGGATTTCGTGCCCAGCTCCAGTCTAAAGGCTGCAGGTGGTATAAAGGTATTTATTGTAAGAGCTAAAGCCTCGTGTTATGAGCTCACAGTATAACTGAGGAGACAAAACCAATGTGTTTGAAACAGACCAGAACCAACTAATATGTGGCCTATGGTATTACCAATAAATGCAGTAGATATTAAAAGAATGCCTTATATATTATTAATAATACTTGAGAGTTAACATACCTCTTTTATATTATTCCTTCACTTCACAACAATCCTTAGAGGCAGTAATCCAGTTACCACTGCTAAGTAATACCCTATCTCACATCTGAGTGGTATAAAACAACCCTATTACAATGCGCAAGGATGCTGTGTTTCAGGAATTTGGACAAGGCTTGAGTAGCCATTCCTCAGGCCTCACGGTGTCTCTTATGCAGTTACTATCACGTGTCGTTTGAGACGTCAGTGTTCTTAAGGCTCTGCTGGTGTGGATGTCCAAGATGGCTCACTCATAGGGCTGACAGTTTGATGTTGGTTATTGGGCAGAATCTCAGCTGGAAGTTTGTCAATTAGACCACATATGAGTTCTTTTTTATTTTTTTTGAAGATTTTACTTATTTATTTTTAGAGAGAGGGGAAGGGTAGGAAAAAGAGAGAGAGAGAAACATTAAGGTGTGGTTGCCTCTTATGCGCCCCCTACTGGGGACCTGGCCTGTAACCCAGGTGTGTGCCCTGACTGGGAATCGAACTTGTGACCCTTTGGTTTGCAGGCCCATGCTCAACCCACTGAGCCACACCAGCCAGGGCAATCCAATCTTTTTTTAAAAAAGGAATTGTGTTATGCAATTGTAAGGGCAGGGAAGTTCAAAATCTGCAGGGCAGTGCCAGCAGGTTAAAAATTTTAGCACAAGTTGTTGTTTCAACTTGAGTTTGAAGGCAGTAGGAGGACAAAATGCGTCTTCCTTGGGGATCTTAGTCTTTTTCATGTTGAGACCTTCAACTAGTTGGACAAGGCCCACCATATTATGGAAGATAATCTGCTCTTCTTAAAGTCTACTAGTTTAAACGTTTATCACGCCTAAAAATGTACCTTTACAGCAACATATAGACTAGTGTTTGACTAAACAATTGGGTGGCATCGACTAGCCATTTTGACACATGAAATGAAGTATTCAGCCTTTTTCTTTTTTTTAAGATTTTATTTATTTTTAGAGAGAAGGGAAGGAAGGGAGAAAGAGAGGGAGAGAAACATCAATTGGTTGCCTCTCGCATGCCCCAAACAGGGGACCTGGCCCGCAGCCCAGGCATGTCTCCTAGCTGGGGATTGAACCAGGAACCCCTCAGTTCACAGGCCAACACTCAATCCACTGAGCCACACCAGCCAGGGTCAGCCTTTGTCTTTAAATATGATATTAACTGTAAGTTTTTCATAGATGCTGTTTATCTGGCTGAGGAAGTTCTTGTCAAGTTCCTTCAAGTTTACTTAGAGTTTACTTCAAGAATGTGTGCTTGATTTTTATATTGTTTATATACATCTTTTTATATGATTATATGGTTTTTCTTCTTTAGTCTGTAAATATGGTGATTTACAAAAACTGATTTTTAAATATTAAGCAAACCTCATAATCCTTAGATAAACCTTATTTGTTCACCATGTATCATCCTTTTTATATACTGATAGATTCGGTTTGCTAAAACATTGTCAAATACTTGTCTATGTTCCTAAGTGATATTTGTCCACAGTTTTCTTTTCCTTTAACATATTTTTTCTGGTTTTGGTAACAGGTTAATGTTGTTATCAAAGAACATGTTAGGGATTATTTTCTCTTTGTTAACTTTCAGTCAATACGTATTACAACTGGTTTTTTTTTTCATTATCTGTTGGGTAGGATTCCCCAATGAAGCCAAATGTGCCTGGTGTAAAACTTTCCAGAGGAGGTGGTACTTGAGTTGAATCTTCAATGATGACTATTTTCAGCTGGAAATCAATAGAAGGGAATGCCAGGCAGTGGGCGCAACACCGGTCGGAGTCACAGAGATGTGAAACACCATATAGATCAAATGGCAATTGAAATCTGCGTGAGGGAGAGTGTAGAGAATGAATCTAAAGATATGCAAGAAATGGGTTCTATATGGAAAACTCTGAAAAAGATTGGTAGTTTTTTTCTATGGGGATGACTTCTGAGCATAATAGCTAAAAGCTAAGATGACCTAGTTTAAGAAACACTGAGGTAAAGATGTCTATGTGTATGACACATCTAAGAAGTTATAGTTATATATGTCAGTAACCATGTAAATAGAATTAATATGCAGCCAAGCTTACGATCATAATGAGGATGCTTAATTTAACCTCTGTGTCATGTGGATGAAGCTTAAAGTGTTATTGATGTGAATGGAACTAAGAAACAAACACAGAGGCACAAGGGAAATGTCTTATAAGAGAGATGGAATGTGTTGGATGGCAAAAAGCCAGTGGTGATTTGTGTTAGTTACCAGTGAGTATTTTGGATAGAAAAAGCATGGAAAAAAAAGATGACAAAGGGACATTGAAGTAGAAAAATGCTATGACAATCGAAGATGAAGACAGGATAATTACAATACAAATTAAGATAGATAAAGATTTAAAAATACTCAGACAAGGTCAGTGCAGGTGACAGCAGGGACTCTAAGAGCTGAAAAACTATTAATAGGATGTAAAGTTGGATGTCACGGATGGCTACGTTAATTCTTTGGGCAGAAATATGTAATTTTCAGAGGAAGAGAACTGCCAAACATCATAAAAAAATAAATTTGCTAAGGTGATAAGAAATAAATAAGGAAATCCGTATTATGCCTGCATAGACAACAAGAAGGGTAAAACAATCATTCTTAAAAATGATTTTGTGATAGGTGTTTAAAAGCAGAATTACTTCCTTCATTAAGGGGTTGAGTTGAAATAGTGTCAGCACAGTTAGACATACTCTACTGTGATCATTGCTTTCAGCTCAGTCAATACAATCTGCCGTGGAGGTCGGACTACGTGTCAATGTGTTTGAGTCAAACACACCAACAAATGGTTTTGAACGTCATTGACCAAGACCTTGAGTTTGAAGTTTAAAAAAAGCTGTAAGCAAAGAGGATTTCAATTGTTTAGTGTTGAATAGAAAGTAAGCACAGAAGATAAATGTTCGCATTGTCTTTAAACTGTGACAGAACTCTACAAACAATAGATTTAATGATATTGTAAAAAGCGCTTGGTTTTATTTACTCTGCTCCAAAAATCAGTTTTTACATTGAATTTCAGAGGAAACAGAGTGAAATCTTACTTTAAATCATTGTACAATAATTATGATGTTGTATTTAACATTTTAAAGGCATAAGATGGAAGTATAAGTGGATTTATTACTGGTTAATAGTACTATGTGGGAAAATCAATGACTGAACTTAGACTAATAATAATGAAATATAGTAAAAGTTACATGTTTCTAGTCTATCAATAATTCCCATTGTCAATATCTCAAAGGAAAATCAGTGAAAAGTTCATTTGAGGAGATAAATTTACCTGTTTATGGCATATATATATATATTTTTTTAATTTTATTGTTGTTCAAGTATGGTATATAGTTTTGTTCCCCTTTTTAAGTGAATGACATAAAAAGAATAGGATGATACCATAGAAGTGTTCATGTTTTTCGATAAGTGGTTTTCAATGATATGTTTTACATGTCACTTAGTGGAAGTGGATGTACAGGGCTATACATCGCCGAAGCGCTGCAGTCCAGTATGTGCTAATCAGATTAGTATAGTCTCTACTTCAGAAAGAGATAAACCGCCAAATCTCAGTGACTTTGCACAAAAGTTTATTTCTTGCGGAATTTCTGTGGTTTTCATCACAATGAAATTCAGGTTAGGTGGTCCTCCTCTGTCAGTACACAGGGTGGCCTCTGAGGTCGCAGAGGTGGCGAAAGAAGTCTAGTTTTGAACTGCCTTAGAGCCTGGAAATGACACTTTCACTTTTGCTCACAGTCCATTAGGCCAGAATTATTTCTATGGCCCCAAATGAAATGTAAAGAAGCTGGAAATTGTAGTGGAGCTTATGAAATATTTGGTACGCACTAAATCTCTCCAGCTTCCAAGGTGTTATGTTCAATCCGTGGACAGACCCCCATCAAAAATCAATTTGGATGTCAGGACTAATAATGTACACACCTACCCCAGCATGTGGAGACATTTATTACTCACATAATGAGGTTTCTGGAGAGAGGCCGGCAGGCTCCCGAGCAGGTAAGAAAATGTCTTGAGTGGCTTGAGAGAGTGGGAGTGAGTGGCTAGAGAGGGAATGAGTGTACTTTCTTACCACCTTCCCAGGATGGGGCACAAAGAGAAGCAGGAAATGGGGCATGAAAGCTGTCAGCAGTCAAACAACATAAATGGGGTTGTTTAAATAGGCTGTTTACTACCCAAGGGAATGAGTTGTTTCTTTGTTATTAATTTTAAATTACTTCTAAAAGCGTTCTTTGCCCTGGCCAGTGTGGCTCAGTGGGTTCAGTGAGCAAACCTGCAAACTCAAAGGTTGCTGGTTCAATTCCCGGTCAGGGCACAGGCCTGGGTTGCGGATTCAGTCCCACAGCGAGGATCAGGGCACAGGCAAGAGGCAACAGATTGATGTTTCTCTCTCACATCAATGTTTATCTCCCTCTCTTTCTCCTTCCCCTGCCCTCTCTGCAGAATCAATAAAAGAAAAAAAATGTTAAGCATTCTTGAACACACTTTATGTGCTATGCTAGGCACTCTTCACATATGATTATCATTTGTATAAATCCTCTACATTCAAGTAATTTATATTTCTTTTTTTTTTCAGTTTCTGCCTTCTCTTATCCTTCTAAGCAAGAACAATGAGTGCTTTGTACATATATGCAAGATAATTTTCTAAACCAATCCTCCTTACTGGGACATAGAGCAGGTCAGATACCTCAGTGTGCCACTTGGAGGAAGCACACTTATCCTGTCATAGATCCAGCATTCACTTTGTTAGGAAGAACATGTTCACTGAATTATAAAATTTCTCCATTTCTCACCCTGGCTGGAGTGGCTCAGTGGATTGAGCACCGGCCTGTGAACGAAAGGGTTGCTGGTTCGATCCCCAGCCAGGGCATATACCTGGGTTGCGGGCCACGTCCCCAGTAGAGGGTGCAAAAGAGGCAACTACACATTCATGTTTCTCTCCCTTTCCCCCTCCTTTCCCCTATCTTTAAAAGTAAACAAATAAAAAATATGTATTAAAAAATGTGGTATAAAGATTTCTCCATTTCCCACTTTCTCCTCTACTTCCAAAATTCCTGTGGTTTGGGTTTCTCAGTCTCTAGTGTTGCTGTCCTTTCATTTTCTTGCCTAGACTACAGCTACAACCTCATGTCTCATCTTCCTGAATCCGTTCTGACTCCTTGCCCAAGCCACTCTCTATATAGCTAACCTCTCTAGCCTCATCTTACTCCATGACCACTTCCATATCTTCTCCCAAGCCATGCCCACCTTTTTCTAGTTCTCAAAGACAGTATGTAGACCCTCCCCTTCCTCAGGGTCTTTGTACATGTTATTCCCTCTTATTGAAATGCACTGTTTTCCCTCCCTTGACAAACTCTTCTTCATCTTTTAGTCTTAGCTCAAACATCATTTCTTTAAGCAAGCTCTTCCAGATCTCCTTATGGCTTCAGTCAGTCCTCCTGCTTACAATTTCTTAATTACTTCCTCTACTTTTTGTTCACAGTCATTGCATTGTATTGTGGTTGTCTGTTTCTTACTTTGCTCTCTTCTATACTGTGAGCTAGAGGATGCAGGGAGTCTAAGGCTTTAGCTATTTTGTTTGTCTTGTATCCTCAGCACCTAGACAGTATCACAGAGTATATAGTAATAGTACTTCAGTCCTCCTTGGGGACTAAATCCCTACTCTAAACATTGGTGTGGCTTATATATGAAGTCCTAACAGCCATCTTGAAATCTCGGACAGAATAAGTATACCATGAAAATTTGCTCAACCGAATCTCAATCTGTACTCTCCCGAGTGTTTTCAGCACACTTCTTCAGAAGCCTTGAATACCATGTTTAGAATTTCGTCTTCATCCTGGAGAATTAATAAAGGGATTATACACACACACACACACACACATAATATTTATTTAAAAATAAATAAAGTCTACGGCCATACCACCCTGAACATGCCCGATCTCGTCTAAAAATAAATAAAATCTATGTAAAGATTTTTTAGAGAGAGGGGAAGGGAGGGAGAAAGAGAGGGAGAGAAACATCAATGTGTGGTTGCCTCTTGCTTGCCCCCTACTGGGCACCTGGCCTGCAACCCAGGCATGTGCCCCAACCAGGAATCGAACCAGCAACCCCTTGGTTTGCAGGCTGGTGCTCAATCCACTGAGCCACACCAGCCAGGGCTAAAGGGTTCATATATTTTAATAGAAGAATGGTGTGGGTAAGAATGCACTTTTGAAAAACCAGTCTTGTAGCAGTTTGTGTAGGGAGTGACGAGGTAGCACAGAAGAGATGACAGGCTGAATTTGAGTGTTACCATGAGAATGTGAGAAGAGAGGGCATGATTGGGTTTTAGAAGTAGAACTGGCTCCAGATTAATTTGGGAAATCATGTGGAAGATTACAAAAGAGCTTCAAACTTCTTAACATGAGTAACTAAGATGATAATCGCAAACATTAGGTGAAAAATGATGTCACCACACAAATTTTCATTATGCGTCTTTCACTACTTGCCAGGTACATATAAACACTGATCTGCTTTCTTTCATAATTGGTGTAGTCAATGTTTCTTTCTAGCACTCTACTGATGGGGAGCCCTATGATCTAAAATATAATTCAGAGATGTACCATGCCAGGAAAAAAGCAAGTCCTATTTCTAAGTAGGCCAAATTGTATGAAGTGTGTTTTTATTGTTTTCCTTTTTTAAATCACTATTAATTTCTGTGTATCACTAGAATGAAAATAGTGCAATTGTTATTAGATTTCAGAGTCTTAATGACGTTTTAATGATAATTTTTAAAAAGGTTTTAATATTAAGAAAAAAGGATGATTTTAAAAATACACTTAAATCATTTATGAGAAGTATCACATACCATTTAAAAACAAGTCAGTTCTATAAAATATAAACTTCAAAATCATGGTTCATATCAGACTTCGAATTTTCTCTAGATAACCAGCTTTCAATGGCAATAATGGCATAAATAGAAACACACTGTGGACTTCCAGATGAAGGTAGTAGACTGGCCACACTGAAATTATGGCAAGAGAGCCCTGGCTGGTGTGGCTCAGTGGACTGAGCACTGGCCCACAAACTGGAAGGTGGCTGGTCAATTCCAGGTCAAGGCACATGCGTGGGTTGTGGGCCAGGTGCTCAGTTGGGGGCGTGCTAGAGGCGACCAATCGATGTTTCTCTCCCACATCAATGTTTCTCTCCCTCTCTTTCAGCCACCCTTTCCCTCTGTCTGAAAATAAATATGTAAAATCTTTTTTAAAATTATGGTAAAAGAATATAAAAATACAAATAAAATACCCAAGAACATGAACACCATACAGGGGAACTTCAGAGGGCAGACAATTTCCATACATTTTGCAAAGAGAAAGCTGGTGGAGGAGAGATAATATGTAGAACAGACATCAAGGACAAAGAGCCAGTTTAACTCCAAGACGGCCAGGAGAGACTTAGGATTTAGTGATACAAAATGAGGCACGGGGAGATGAAGAGTTGCAGGGAAGAACACAGGGCAATAGACTGAAAATTTGCATGTCTAATCGTTGACTTCCCTCCTCGCTCTCACACACGGAAGGCTGGCCACTGATGGAGCCAATTTTCAAAACCAGGTCATGTGCTTATGACCTCATATAGTATCTTTCAGTATTCCTGCACTTCTTTATTTACTGAAGATATTTATTTGAACCTCTTCCTCTAGTTCTATATCTCTAAGACATAGATAATATTTGTATCTTTCTTATACTGTTTGTGTGAAAAATAAATGAGTTCATACAAGTGAAACATTTAGCACAGTATCTAACATACAAGAGATTATTTATAATGAGCTATTTTTATGTGCTTCCATAAAACAAGAAGATTTTATTAAAAAGGAACAGAACAAAGAAAAGATATTCAAAATATGACAACAAATTTAAACAATCAAATTCAAAGGAGGAATTAGGGAGAATACTAAGGATTCTTTCAGAAAGTGAAACAAGTAGACAAAGACTTGGGGAATAGGAAAGAAAATATAAAAATCAGACCAGTTAGTCCAACATCCAAGTAACAGAAATTCCATAGAGAGACAACAAAAAAATGGAAAGAAAGAAATTATCAAAAACAATTTTTAATTGTTCAGCCCTATGTCTTAAAATTTAAAGGGCCCATTGAACATCTAGCAAATGAAACAAATAAAAGACTCATATCAAGCTGCATGGTGAAACTTCAGTACTTGGTAGAAAAAAAACTTAGAAAATATGGTCACATCTCAAAGGATGGGCATCAGTTGTCATCATGCTTCTTCCCGGCAATACTAGCTGCTAACAGAAAAGGATGCCAATGCCTTCGAAAGTTCTGAGGGAAAGTGGTTCATCCAATCTAATGTTCAAGTGTGAGAGCCAGTAAAAATATTGCATAAATCAGCGGACTCATTCATTCACCTTCCCTGCATCCTTTCTGAGAAAGGAACTAGAAGATGCATTCTAGCGCGCCTACAGAGTTTAACAAAAAGAAGATAGATGTTCAAGCAACAGTGGACACAGAATGGAATGCCCGTGAAGATAAGCCCAATGACTACTGGGCAGGAGACCTAGAGAACAACCAGGCCAGATCAGAGCAAATGCTGGCAGATTCCAGGAATCTGGCCAAATGCTTGTTAACAGATAGACTGAAGAGGAAAGCTCAGAAGTTTCAGTAGCAGCACATAAGGCACATCAAAATGCTGGATATACCCTGGGGAAGGTGGCATCACTAAAAAGGATCTACATTATTCAGTAGCCTCTAAAATGCTAAGCTTGGAAGTAAAAGGCAGATACCCATGACATTTCTCAGCTAGGTATTCTCCTATTATACAGGGTGGTGCAAAAGTAGGTTTACAGTCGTTAGTCCACAAAACACAGAGTTCATTTTTGTATTATTAATTATTGTATTATTTTCGATACCAACACCTGTAAACCTACTTTTGCCCCACCCTGTATATCTTAGCAGAAAGCGTTACCGAACGCAGGTCTGCCTGCCTGCTGCAATGTAAGCCAAACTCATGAGACAGGTGCTGGTGAGAAGGGAAGAGGTTTATCTCGGTGCAGGCAGAGATTTGTATAAGGCAGGAGAGGGAAGGCAGAATAAAGAGATCAAGGGCAGAGGGTGGAGAGTTCTCCACTGAGGGGACTACATGCAGACCAGCACAATCTGTTTTGACATGGACCTGAAATTGGTCAAGCGATGGTCTGGTGCGTGTCATCCTGGTTTTACATCATCATGGTTTTTGTCATCCTGGTTTTATGGTTGAAGGTCAATATATCTTGCAGAGCTGGAATGACGGAAGTTTGGAGTGTGCATCCTTGAAGTTAGTTCCTAGGATTCTTACACAAACATGCCGTTCATCCACAAGCTACATATTAATCAGAGTCAGCACTTACAGAACCAATGTCAAAGGAATGGTGGGGTGGGTTACTATTCCCCACCGTTACAATAGGACTCAAATCTTGACACAGACAGAAGCACAGTGGGGTGGGAAATAAACTGTTTGTGTATTTTCAGTTCTGGCTTTAGATTATAACACATATGTGATGGTTACAGGAAAACCAGATAAAGACAAATTATATTTGGTGGAATAAGAAATCTAGTTCCAAGTACATTATTTGAAGTCACAAAGGTGACTTAAAGGAGAAGGACTTTTATTGGGAAGCAACAGAAAGGGAGGTAGAGAATATAAATGTGCTGAACTTCATTTATCACAACAAGAGTTTCATAAATGATATTTAAAGTTGATACATGAATAAATAGCAATTTAAGTCTTATATCTTGAGATATGGCTGTAACCACCAAAAAAAATGTTTTTTAAGAGTTTAAAATGAGGCAATTGCCTCTGAAGAATAGAGCTGTGAGTGAAAAACCTTGGTAAAAGGACTCTTTCATTTTATTCATTGAAAGCTTTTTTGTACAATTAAGAGTTTTTACCCTGGCATGTATTATTTTGACAAAATAAAAAATATTTATTATACCTTCTGATTACAAATATATAAACATATTCATTTCTTTAATTTGAAAAATACAGGAAAACCAATTTTAAAAATAAAGCCATTGTTATACATAGATGTATGTTGCAAATTGAATTGTGTCCCCCCAAAAGTCATGTTGAAATACTAGCCTCCAGGACCTCAGAATGTGATGTGATTTGCAGAGATAATCAAGTTAAAGTGAGGTCATTAAGGTGGGCCCTAAGCCAGTAGGACTCGTGTCCTCCTAAAAAGGGGGGAATGTGGACACACAGACAGGCATGGGGGAAGAGAATGCACAGACACAGGGAGAAAGCGGCTATCTATGGTTAAGGAGAGAGGCCCGGAATAGATTCTTCCTTCACAGGATTCAGAAGGAACCAACGCTCTAGACATCCTGATCTCAAACTTCTAGCCTCTAAAACTGTGAGACAATTCATTTGTATTGTTTGAGCCACAGGTGGCAAACACAAGGCCCACGGGCCGAATCCGGCCCTCCACCTTGTTTTATCTGGCCCGGCACCTTGTTTCTACCTGGTGGCAGCACCGAGCTCTCAATTAACCATTAAGGAGTAGTTACATTTACACAGTCGTAAAATTACATCGGGCCCTTTGAAGGCAACCGCAAGGCTGATGTGGCCCCCAGTGAAAACAAGTTTGACACCCCTGGTTTAAGCCATTCAGCTTGTGGTACTTAGTTAAGGCAGCTCAAGGAAAGAAATACAATGTATCTCCTTACATTCCTTCATTCAACAATATTTGTTGAACACACGCAATGTGTTGGTCACTGTGGGAGGCATTGGAGATGCAGAATGAACAAAACAGACAAAAACTTTTCTCTTGACTTGTGGAGTTTATATCAATGTAGGATAGAGACAGATAATAGACAAGTAAAAGAAATAAAAGTTTATGAAATATTAGTAAAATGTAGTAACATGTTTACATTTAGCCCTGGCTGCTGTGAGTCAGTGGATTGAGTGCCAGCTTGCAAACCCAAAGGTCACATGTTCAATTCCCAGTCAGGGAATATGCCTGGATTGTGGGCCAGGTCCCCAGTGGGGGTCGCATGAGAAGCAACCACACCTTGATGTTTCTCTCCCTCTCTTTCTCCTTCCATTCCCCTCTCTCTAAAAATAAATAAATAAAATATTTTAAAAAGCAAAAAGAATGATAACAATAATTACTAGGGTTATGGAAGGATGAGCATACACACACACGAGGGAGGACTGCCAAAAAACAGGAATTATCTTCTGGAGGGTGGATCCCTTGTTGTACAGCTTCCCCCACTAGGTCAGTGTTCTAGGAACCCATGTATCAGTGTGCCAGCAGGCTTGTTGTGAGAGGCTGCGTTTGGCCAGTGAATTTTTTTTGAAGACATAATGCATTTACCCATTTCATGATGGGTGATTTAGGGCATACCAGCCCACACTGCTGAGTGTTCAGCAGTTTTTGACCAAAAACAGCAGGATGCCTGTGACCCACCCTCCCTATTCACCTGATCTCACCCTGAGTGCCTTTTTTGTTTGTTTGTTTGTTTCCCTGGATGATAAAAGTCCTCAAAGGTCAACGTTTTGCGGATGTGGAAGAGGTGAGACAAAACATGGCAGAAGCACTAAAAGGCATCAAAATGGACGAGTTCAAAAACTGTTTTGGGCGGTGGGAAAAACGTCTCCATAGGGGTACTGCATCAAATGGACAGTACTTTGAAGGTGACTGAAGTTTAAACATGTAAGAATACACACCCAAGTTTTTATAAATAAATTCCAGGGGGTTTGGGGTCCCCTCTCATATGCACAAAATAGTGATAATGCTTGGAACATTATATAAGTTTAGTTAGCATTACTATTATCAGTATCTCTTTAAAAAGTAAAAAATAGCCCTGGCTGCTGTGGCTCAGTGGATTGAGTGCCAGCCTGTGAACCAAAGGGTCGCTGGTTTGATTCTCAGTCGGGGCACATGCCTGGATTGAGGGCCAGGCACAAGAGGCAACCACACATTGATATTTCTGTCCCTATCTTTCTTCCTCCCTTCCCCTCTAAAAACAAATAAATAAAATCTTTTTTTTAAAGTAAAAAACAAAGATTCAATTATTTTTGACCTTGCAAACCACATTTGAAAGTGTCTAATTCTTCATTGTAAAAATAATGGTACCGCCTGCAACAGTTCTGTCATTGGAAAAGCAAACATCTGGGGTTTCATTATTCTCTCCCTTTTGTAATGATCCCAGGTAGGGATTGGAAACATGCTGGGAAAACTGTGTCTCTTGGGATGTGAATACATGTTTTGGGGCATGAAGAAAAGGTTCTGTACTCAAATAAGTTTGGGAATGCTGAGGAAACAAAGTTAAAAGATTATTTTTGGCCACAAGGTTTTGTAAAGCTTTTAATGTATTATTGTGAATTGTAAAGTTTAAAAAGTGAAACACATGCAGCATTTCCAATTGTATCTGGAACCAAACTATTTAGAAAATGCTACGTAGGTAGCAAATGTATCCCAACCATTAGGAGTCTCAGGGTATCTTTTTAAAGTTAATATTCATAGCCCTCAATAATTCTAATTGTCCTTTAGTACCAATTGATTAGGAAAATACTTCATAGAGAGATATCATGGCTCAAATAATATGGTTAAATGTGTTTGTGTTCCCCCCAAAATATCTGTGTCCATTTTAAAAATAAAAGTATCAATTTTGTGTATGAATCATATGACTCATTCATTTTTTAGACCCACTTCTTAGAGCCCAAGGCCTGAGAACCAATGTCTCTCAAACCCTCACTATACATTTGGAGCCATCAGTGAAGCTTTAAGAAATGTAGCTTCACCGTGACTGGTGTTGCTTACTTGGAGGTTTGGTCCCCGGTTGGGGCATGTACAAGAGGCAGCCAATCAATGTTTTTGTCTCACATTGATGCTTCTCTCCCTCTCTTGCTCACTCCCTTTCCCTGGAAAGAAGGAAGGAAGGAAGGAAGGAAGGAAGGAAGGAAGGAAGGAAGGAAGGAAGGAAGGGAGGGAGAGAGGAAGGAAGGGAGGGAGGAAGGAAGGAAGTTAGTTCAGATGTGTCCATATTGCCCATAGTATCTGTGTCTGTGGGGTGTCATGTGGGGCCTTGGCGTTGGAAGTTCTACTAGCTCTTTAGGTCATTTCAATGTGCAGGCACAGCACAGCATTGCTGGTTCTAGGTGTTGAAGCAAAAAGATCAAAGACCAATACTATGATCCACATTCAAGATGTCACAGACCTAAATAAAATTTTAAATGGTGCTATTATATATATAATATATAATCTTTATTTTATATATATATATAAATGGTGCTCAAAACTGAATGACTTTTATAGCAGAATCTTGGGGAGGAGGAGGAGGCTCATGGCTAAAATTATATCATTAATAATCCAAATATGTACCTTGTGAATTCTCTGTTATATCAGAGAACTTTGCCAATTTTCCGATTATCCACAAGAAGCATCCCAAAGTAAACCGCAGCATCCATAGCCCTACAAGCTTCTCCTTCATGTCGGGTTGTCTTTGAGATTTACCAGAAAGGGCTTTCTGCTCTTTGCCCCATGTTGGCTGCCTCTATTTTCCTCCGATCTTTATGAATGTGTCCCAGTGGCCTTTGTACAATGAGCATTTTTAAATACCTATCTTGATTTTTTTTTGCTATTTGATCTTGTTAATCAATATCTTTTTAATCGTCTTATTAAGGAATTATTGAAATTGAATGAGCTGAACATATTTGAAATGTATAATTTGAGTATTAGAAATAAAATGAAATGTATAATTTGATAAATTGGACTACGTCTACACCGTGAAACCATGCCGGTCAACTCCTTCCTCGGCTTCCGTGATACAGCTCTCTGCATTATCTTTCTGCATCTTGCCCATGTCCTTTTTATTCTACTCCACAGTACCATCCCCCTCCCTCATACCTTAAATATTGGTGTTCTCTAGGGATGGCATGTTCACTTCGGTCATGTATATAAGCAAGTGCAGTATATGCGTTAAAGTACTGCATTCGCTTGCAAGGGCTTCCATAACAAAGTCGCACGGACTAGGTAGCTTAAACAGCACTGAGTGGCTCACAGTTCTGGAACCTAGAAGTGCAGATCTAGGTGTTGGCAGAGTTGGTTCCTTCTGAGGCCACTCTCTCTGGCTTGCGGATGACTACTGTCTCACTATGTCCTCACGTTGGTCACCCCTCAGTGTGTGTGTCTGTGTCCTAATCTCTTCTTCTAAGGACATACATCGTATTATATAACAGCCCACTTGTATGACCTCATTTTAACTTAATTACTTTAAAACCCCTATATCCAAATACAATCACTTTCTTAGATACTTGGGATTAGAACTTCAACATACATTTTACAGGGACACAGTTGAGCCCGCAAGATGCACTATGATAGGAATGTGCATGGATAATGTAGGGTGTTTTCCAGACTGACTTGATGTTACATGGAATCCTGGAGAGTGAAAAGGAATCAGCTAAAGAATAACAATCGAGAGTAGTGGAGGAGATAGGCAAGTGTTATTAGATAGAAGGCATAGCATACACACTAGTTCTTTTGCAATACTGCATTATAGCAAGAACATAAAGACCAGGGGGTATGTATCTGTTAAGTGAGCAGTCAGACATAGCTCTGGAGATACTGTCTTTTCTTGGTCTTCTTCCCATCCTTTATACTTCCAGAGTGATCTCAGCCACACCAGTTGTTCTAAGTTGTTTCAACTATACCACTAATTTCTGCTTCACTAAATCTAGCTCATATCTGTCTATGGAACTTCGGGCTCCTCGGTCAACTGCCTTTAACATGTCAGTTTTGGGATATTCCACAGACACCTCAGTTGAAAGCCGAGATGTCAAGAAATTCATTCTCTCTCTCTCCACCCCCCAAAACCTGTTCCTTCTTGAGAATTCCTTTTCTTATCAAACGGTACCCCCATTTACTGAATAACTAAAACCAGAAACTCAGATATAATCCTTAACTAATTAGTCTTCCTATTCATTTCCAGTAAATCATTAAATCCTACGGATTATACTTATGTTTTTATATCCATCTCCACCTTACCAACCCCACTTACTGCTGATCTTCAAGTACCTTTACCTTTATTTTTTTTAAATATTCTATTTATTTATTTTTTTAGAGGGGGGGAAGAAAAGGAGAAGGAGAGGGAGAGAAACATCAATGTGTGGTCGCCTCTTGCTCACCCCCCACTGGGGGCCTGCCCTGGCCTAAAGCCCAGGCATGTGCCCTGACTGGGAATTGAACCAGCGACCCTTTAGTTTCCAGGCTGGGGCTCCATCCATTGAGCCACACCAGCCAGGGAGGTACCTTCACCTTTAGGCAAATTGGTCAGCTACCAGGTCCGGCAAGGATCTGATTATAATTGACTGAAATTAGGCACTGCACCAAGGTGTGCAGATAAAAAGTCCTAGACCCTACATGAGTATATGATGATATGATGATGTTATTAAAATTTAATTATTACTATCATTCATGGAATTCTCATGATGTGCCAGGTACTTTATAAAACACATAAGCAACTCTGTAAGATGACTAGTGTCTCTGTTTTAAGGAAAAATGGACTCAAGTCTAGACATGTTTGTTACATAATTTGCCAAAAGCCCCATCATCTTGATTTTGAATTCCATGCTCTAGTTGCCAAATGAGATATCTACCGCACCTAATCACTTATCACTATGTCTAAAATGTTTGTAGCAGGGAAAAAAATTTCATGTCAATGGCAAAACTGAAACCAAAGTTCGTCTCATTATAATACTATGGTGTATTGTTGCAGTTCTAGAAAGGCGGTCATTTTTTTTTCTGGCCCGAGCCATGATTATCCTGTCTGCACTATATAAAATTGTAAATCTTAAATTTAGCCAGTGAAGCACTGCTGTGAGGAAGATAATTTACAAGATGGATAATTTCATAATAAATATATCAACTTAAGTGCCTTAAAATTGGAAATTAGTTTTTCCTGGGTGGAGGAATCAACATGGAGTATAATATACATGGATGAGGAATAGCAGGTCAGGGCCCAGCATCCCCAACTTTATTGAGAATAGTTTCCCCTTAAATTACTTTTGCAAAAGTCAATAATAGAAGTTATTTGCTGCCAGAAATATATTTAGAGAAACTGCTATTTATTATAATTAAAGTGATTTATTGGCTGGCTAGTTTATTTGGCTGAGGATTTTCTTGCAATTGAGGACGAACTGGAAATGTAATTTACCAATATATGTATGCGATATTACAGCATATTTCATATTCTGAGGCTTTTAAGTGTTTTTGAAATATCAGTGGTAAAAAGTACCCTGTTTACACTAAATATTGAAAATGTGGGTTATTTAAGGCAGAGCCGTGTGTCAGGATTTGGTCTAAGGCTGGTAGCTGGTATAAGTGGTTCAGGGATGGCCCTAGGAATTTAATAATCATCACTCATGAAAGTATCAACGAGGCAGTAAATTCCATGGGACATTAAGACTTTTTCTCTGTTGGTCACTTACCAACTTTAAGAAAATTCAGAGATAGTTGTTGCACTGTGTATGTTTCATAAACGTAGAAATCAAGTTTGTTTGTTTTGCATGAAGTTTCTATGAACACCAAATTTGAAGCTGGACGATGCCACGTATTAGCTATGTGAACCTAGAGAAATGATTTAGCTCTCTCAGATTGAAGCTCAGTCTCCTTGCCTATAAAATGGATATAACAATAAGTTTTCTGTGAGAAAAAAAAATGACAATGTATACAGATTGCTTAGCAAGGTAGTGGACATATTTGTGTTGTTCATGAAGAGTTGGTCCTCCTCACTGCAGCAACTGGTCTTTATCTACTCACTAGCCATCTCTCTTATTCCTTGCTAACAGAATCCAAACTTTCGCCCCGTTGCCTTGCACCCAGCCCCAGAAGATGAATTGTGATTGGTCTAAGCCTGTGTTCCTCAATGGGGATGTTATTAGCATTATGAGTGTGGTAGTTCTTTCTTGTGTGGTTCTCCCCCCAGATGTTGCATATCCCTGGCACCTGGGCTGTGAACGCCAGCATCATTGCCCAATTTTTTCTTGATGATTCCCAGTGAGAATGTTATATTAGGAGCAGTACAAGCTATCTTGCAACTTTGAGGGAAGGCCAAGAGATTAAGAAGCTGGACCAAGGCCCTGATATCTTATAACCACTAAACCAAATCTGTCTACTCCTTTAAGAATATCACAATGTCTTAATTACTATATCTTTAATTATTTCAATTACCTTAACTACTGTACCTTTAATCCTTCCAATTTTTCTTCATAATAGTCATGGTTACGCTTTTTCCTGTCAACTTCACAATGAAAGTTATTACTTTTGTCAAGTTCCATTAAAAACCTGGTTATGATTTTGATTTGAATTAATTGAAATTATAGATTAATTTAGGGAAAGCAACATCTTCAAAACAGTGTCTTCCAATCTGTGAACATGTTATCTACCTTCATTAAATTTAGCATGCTTTAATATCTTCTTTTTTATTTTTTGAATATTCTATTCTATTACGTTTGTCCCCTTTTCCTCCCTTTGCCCTCCTCCACCTAGCCCACCCCCAATGCTTTAATATCTTCCGATAAAGTTGTATAATATTCTGCTTATGGGTGCTATATTTATTTCAATATATCTCAATATCTTTATTTCTTCCCCCCTCCTTTGTAAAAAACTTTTATTATGATGATGAAACATTTCAAATATATACAAAAGTTGAGACACCCATGTTTTTATCACCCAGCTTCAGGAAGTATCAACTCAAGGCCTACGTTTTCTTCTGTCTCCCTCCTCTCCTCTTTCAATTATATTATTCTGAAGTAAATCTCAGGTCAGATCATTGACCATCAAGAAGAATTTCAATGGATTGAAACATTCTAGTTACTTTTTTTTGGCAAGACTATATTATAGGTGGTGATTTGTAATTCCGTCAAGAGGCACATACTCTATGACTTTCTTTCCTCCCTCCCTCCCTCCCTCCCTCCCTCCCTTCCTTCCTTCCTTCCTTCCGTTTTGTGTGTGTGTGTTTACCAGCCACTGATGACATCTGCTTAGATTCATTACTTCTTTAAGGGTTGTGCAATGCTAATACTTAATTTTTTCATTCTTTTTAAATTTATGAACTGGGATGACATTTTTAACTAGAAACTTTCCCCATCGTCTGCTTATCAAGTAGGCTGACAGATATGGCCCGTGAAGAAGTAATGATCCGTTTATAGATTCAGATACTCTATTTAAATTTTTTTTTACTTTTCAATTACACTTGACATACAATATTATATTAGCTGCAGGTATGCAGCATAGTGATTAGACCTTTCTTATAACTTACACAGTGGGCCTCCTGATATGTCTGCACTCATCTGACACCATACATAGTTATAATACTGTTACTAATACAAACAGCAAAAGCAAGATCAGCGATGGTGTCAGCTCCCCACATACCGTGTGACATAGGACAATACTGAGACAAAAGGGCCAGATGACAACACAAGCAATGGGCACCTTGTCGCTGAGGAGTCGATTTCATGCTGCAGTGACTGAGGTCCATAGCCTGCAACTCTGCGCTAATGGGGGGAGGTGTGAGGCGGCATTTGGGAAGTGATTGAAACTGCCTCTGGACAGCCTCCCTAAAGGTAGGGTGGTGGGTAAGAAATAGCCTTGTGGCTCCTCTTTACAAGGTTACCTGCCACCCCACATTGCAGGAGTATCACAGGGCATGCTCCCAAGAATTAGGTAAGCGGCAGTCAGAGCGTGCTTACGTGGTCTATGTGAATACATGCAAAGTTAGTAGGTTGCTGGCATAAAGCAATTCTGCTAAGACACTGAAATATAATAAATATATAGGAAAAGTAAAGAAAATGCTTGAATATTTCCTTTTCTTTTCCAGTTTGCAGCATAATGTGTTGCTTCCCTGGTATCCTGCCAAAGTAATCAGTGATGGAATTTAATATAATTATACACATCAACTTAAATACAGGGTCCAACAGAAGTAAGGCCTCCTTGAATGTGGTTGGTAGGGTAATAATATGGGTATAATAATTTATAGATTTAATTTTTTAAAGGATTATATTTATTTAGTTTTAGAGAGAGGGGAAGGGAGGGAGAAAGAGAGGGAGAGAAACATCAATGTGTGGTTCCCTCTTGCGCACCACCCCCTGGGGACCTGACCTGCGATCCAGGCATGTGCCCTGACTGGGAATCGAACTGGAGACTCTTTGCTTTGCAGGCTGGCACTCAGTCAGGGCCATAGTCTTAAACTGAACATTTCACATAAAATGTCCTATGGTGTGCTGGAGTGTGATATTGTCATGTCACAGAATTACATGCTTATGACTTTGTAATAAAAGACTTTGTAACAAAAGATTTTATAATAAAAGGGGCGTTATTTGTGCCAGACCCTGTGTACTTGATGTGGAAAAGTCACTTGCAGTTGTTATCCTCGTTGATATCAAATTGTTCAATCTTAAGCCAGTATGATCTTGTTCAAGTAGGTTCCTGAGTCCTTTCAAACTATCCGACTAGTCTCTGCGAGAGCTTCCTTGATTTTGCTATAAGATGTATACGGTTTATCTAATACACTGCTTGTCCTTATCCTTGAATCAGTCATTTGTTCAAGTATCTCTGTTTCCTTTTGGTTGAAGTATTATTTCCAGACTGTTACTTGGGTGTTAGGTGTGCTCATTTCCACTGTTTCATCTTTTCTCTAGACTTCTTCAGTAGAGTTTTAGAAAATAGATATTTTTAAAGATGTAATATTTCAGGATTTCCAAATCAAATACACAGCACCACATCTTATTTACTTAGCCTGAGCCATCTCTCCTCCGTATCTTTCTTTCACGCCAAAGCACAGGTTCGCAAATGCAGGAAGGAATAACTCATTTTCTTTACCCCATAGTACACGCGAAATGATCTTCCAAAACCAACGCTAACACCAAAAATATAATTTTAATGCACTGTAAAACTTTTTTCTTTCTTTTTGTCATTAAGGCATCACTTCTTTTTAAGAGATACTACATTGTGATTTCATACCGATATTTATAATTCAAATTTAAGGTTACAGTGGCTTCGTTTAACTTCTTTGATTTATAATTTTGTGTTTTTTCATACTGAAGAATATTTTTCTTAATAATATGATAATTTGTTTTATATATGTGTATATGTATGTGTGTGTATATACATTATTTACATGTCTACAATTCCTCAGTATCTATACCAATACCAGTATCATGTCTAAAAATGTCATTATTGCAAACATATAAAAATTACTTGGCAGTCTTTTTTTTCTTACAGTATAACCTACCAGAGATGTAAAGTCTAATAATTGTGTGGTTGAATCCCTGTCTCAATACAGATTTGGGCTCTTTTTTTATGTTGCTCTTTATTTTTGATAATTATTCTGTTACCTTCCCCATGTTGAAATAATACTGTATTGTAAGAGTTTAAACAAATACATGCTTCTGAAGTCAAATATGAGAAACAAGGTGCAATGAGAAGTGTACCTTCCATCTCTGTCCTATTCACCTTACTTGCTCTCTCCCCATTTATAAGTACGTAACATTTTTTGTTTAGCTTTTCATTAAAGATGAATTTATAATATATCTATGCATAATCCTATGCCTGTTTTATTAGTTAACTTATATCATACATACCTTTTCTATCTTGCTTTTTTCAATTAACAGTATATTCTGGAAATCAACCCATAGCTCTCTACATACATATTAGTCATTTATTTTAGATTTGTGGAATATTCCATTCTATGAATGGACTATACTTTGTGAACCCAAGAATTTATGATTTTTGTTCATATTGTTAATGTTACCTTTTGAAAAATCATTCTATTGCCTAATTGTGTAGTTTAAATGTATAGAAACAGAGTGGACTTTTTACATTTGATAATATTGCCATCTACCATGACATACCTCAGTATTTTTACTTACTTTGATCAAATATTCTTTTCAGGGATTCCAAGATGGCTGTGAAGTAGGTGGAAGCTACACTCACCTCCTGCCAGTGCCAGACTGGATGGATATACAGCTAAATTATAGAACAGTCCACCTGAATAACCAACTGAAGGCTAGCTGAGCTGAAATATTATAACCAAGGACTTACAGAAGAAACCACCTAGAGACTAGTAAGAAGGGTCAAGACTCAGAAAGGCCTGACCTCCACACCCAGGTACCATGGCTGAGAAACCAGGGGGATGCCTTGGCTGCAAAGCGCTCTCCCCTCAGGAGTGTGGGGTCCCAACCCATGCAGAGATTCCTAACCCAGAGCAACAGAGAAAGGAAGAGGAACCTGCATAGGATCTGGTGGTGAAAATCTATGGGGATTCAGTCATCCTGGGAGAGAAGAGTGTCTGCTAGAGACCCAGACACAACCTTCCCAGAGCTGAGCACTTCTACGGTTATAGCACCAGCCTGGGGAGTGCACTGCCCAGTCCTCTAACTGCCAGCAACACCAGTCTACCACGCTCTGGTCCCGCAGAGGGGTCAGCTGGATGCACCCAGCAGGGACAGTTGGAGTGCTCTTTTTCTAGAGAAGCTCTTGGCGGAGACTCAGACAGTGATTGAATTGTGTAGCTTTGGAAAGGGGACCGTTCTTCCCCACCTCCAGCACACAGCCGGCACCCCCCTACCCTGGCATCACCCTGCTGAGTTTAGTTGTACAGAGGGATCATACTGTGGGATTTTCAGAGTGTGTCTCCTGGGGAGACTTTTGTCCAGGAATCAGATGAGCACGTGCTGGGCTGTGTGGCTGCAGGGAGGCCACTCCTATCTCCCCTGTGAGCTTAGCCCTCACTATCCCAGAAAGAAGTGCCTGCTTCCTCTTACAGGCTTATTGGCACCACCGCCAATAGGAGACTGTTTGGATGTAACCGCCACCCAGTCCCAGTGGCCCTCCCATGCTGAGCTCAGTTCCACAGGGTAAAAGGAGAGCCGCTTGGAGCTGAGATATTTGAGTGTGTTTCCCTCAGAGGCTACTGTGTGGGACCAGGATGAAATGCTTGGCCTCCTCCTGCAGGCTCAGCCAGCACCACCCCCCGTGAGAGACCCTTTTAATCTGTCCCTCCAGAGCCCCAGTAGCTCTGCACAGCTAGGCTTGTTCCTGCAGTGGGGTGGCTGGCTGTACCCAACCTGAACCTGTGGTGCACTCCTCCTGGGGGAGCTATTGTTGGAGACTGTGGCAGAGACTGAGTTGTTCAACTCAGGAGCAGGGGCCACATTCCCCTCACTGAGTACCTAATTGTGTGATTCCCAAGTAGGGGACATACAAGTCCCATCTCCTGACCCAGGTCACCCTGCCCTACAGAGCTCACAACCTGTGGAAGGGGCTCTGGGTCATGGCCAGCCTGCGTCCACTCTGCAGTCTTCTTGCTGAAGGCTCTGGAAGAAGACCAGGCAAATTCAGGGGACGCATACAAGCTGACAGATGGAGGTAGACCTCATAGAGCCTCAGACCTTTTACAGATATGCCCTAGCTTTAAGCTGGAGGAAGCCAAGCCTTGTACAAATATTGGCTCCTCCCACACACACCCAGGCCCAGTAGACACAACCACAAACAATGAATAGTGTGGTACCTCTACACAGGGAGACCAAGGCAGGTTACACACAACATCTGAGAAAAACCTGTACCTGAATACTGCCTAAGTGAATGAAGAACCAACACAACCACTGTTGGGCTTCAGACCACACCAGAGCTCAACCTAACTATGCATACATGTGCCACACCCAGAGGGGGATTCCGGCACGCACCAGACCCTGCTGGGAACAACGTGGCCTCAGGGGCCGCTCCTGCACAGCGTCTCATACATGGTGATGGAGGTTTACCCTTACAGCCACCCAGCCTGTAGGGTTAACTACACCCACAAAAGGGCATACAGCATTCAAGACTCAATGACAACAGGAGGGTGCACATAACCCACAAAATACAGCGTGGAAGTCAAGTGATCTGGAAGATTGTTCCAGTGAACCCAACAAGACACATTCATCATAAAGCCATCATAACAAGTTTGAGAATCATAGAAGACCTACCTAATACAGTGAGATGAAAAGGGGAGACAAAGAAATATGCTCCAAATGAAAGAACAAAAGAAATCCCCAGAAAAAGAGTTAAGCGAAATGGAAGCAACCAACATACCAGATGCAGAGTTTAAAAGAATGATTACAAGGATGTTCAAGGACCTTAGAGGCAGAATGGATGATCTCAGTGACAGCTTAAACAAAGAGATTATAAGCATGGCAAAGGACATGGAAACCATAAGAACCAGACAGAAATGAAGAATATAGTATCTGAAATGAGAATACACTAGAAGGAATAACAGTAGTGTAGATGAAGCAGAGAATCTAATTAATGAATTGGAATATAAAGAAGCAGAAAACATCCAATCGGAACAGCAAAAAGAAAAAAACAATCCCCCCCAAAATGAGGATAGTGTAAGGAGCCTCTGGGATATCAAACATACCAATATTCACATCATGGGGCTGTCAGAAGAAGAGAGAGAGAGTGAGGAACTGAAAATCTATGTAAAAAACGGATGATGGAAAACTTTCCTAACCCAGTGAAAGAAATAGACATGCAAGTCCCGGAAGCACTGACAGTAACAAACAAGATGAACCCAAAGAGGCCCACACCAAGACACATCATAATTTCAATGGGAAATATTCAAGACAAAGAGAATCTTAAAAGTACCAAGAGAAAAGCAGTTAACTACAAGGGAGCTCCCAGAAAATTGTGAGTTGCTTTCTCAACAGAAACACTTCAGGGCAGAAGGAATTGGCATGAAATATTCAAAGTGATGAAAAGCAAGGACTTACAACCAAAATCACTCTATCCAGTTCGGCTATCATTTACACCCCAGGCATGTGCCCTGACTGGGAATCGAACCAGTGACCCTTTGGTTTGCAGGCCAGTGCTCAATCCATTGAGCCACACCAGCCAGGGTGCAAGGATATCATTTTTAACTGAAGGTGAACAAAGAGCTTCCCAGACCAAAAAAACAAAACAAAACAAAACAAAACAAACAAAACAACAACAACAACAAAAAACCTGAAAGACTTCATTACCATCAAACCAGTACTGCAAGAACTGTTAAAGGGCCTGCTTTAAAATGGAGAAAGAAAAAAAAGAAATAGAGAGAGAGGAACATAGGTATAAAGAATAAAATGGAAATAAATAAATACCTATCAATAATAACCTTAAATGCAAATAAATTAAATGCTTCAATGAAAAGACACAGTGTAGCTAAATGGATAAGAAAACATGACTCATATATATGTTGTCTACAAGTGGCTCACCTCAGAATGAAAGATACACATAGAACTAAAAGTATAGGGGGGAATAAAAATATTCCATGCAAATACAAATGAAAAAAAATCTGAGGTAGCAATACTTATATCAGACAAAATAGACTTCAAAACAAAGGCCATAACAAGAGACAAAGAAGGTCACTACATCATACTAAAGGGATCGAGCCAGCAAGAGGGTATAACCCTTGTACACATATATGCACCCAACATAGAAGCACCTAAATATATAAAGAAAATCTTGGTGCACATTAAGGGAGAGATTGACAGTAATACAGTCATAGTAGGGAATTTTAACACCCTACTGTTATCAATGGATGGATCTCCCAGACACAAAACAAGGAAACAATGACCTTAACTTTGCAGAGGTCACGGCTGATCTGAGAGATATAAACAAAGTCTTTCCTTAAATATTGTTACATATATCGGGTGCATAGGTTCAAGGCCATGAGTAGCTGCATGTTTGTAGATGACTAATGTTAAGCTACAACGTTTAAACCGCCACTTTGGTCATAACACGTGTTAGGTGCTATGCATCCAAAATGAGTCGCTTATCAAAATATTTTTGCAAGTGTTGTGGAAAGTATTTATGCCTTGAGCATAGCAATATTGTTTGCGATGACTGTTACAAATGTTTTGCAAAACCAATAAATTTAATAAATATATATACTTTTCAGTTTTCTGTATATACAATTCCATATGACAGCTTTCTTTGTCCCTTTTCAATGTTTGTTGCAAGGGTCCAGAAATTATAAGAAAATGAAAACATTGAAATTTGTGAGGAAGAGAATTGGATCTGTGAGAATGTGACATAAATTTGGAATACTCAAAAGATTACAAGCTCAGTGAAATCATGAAAAATAACAAAAATTCTATTTATATTCAAAGGGAGATGGGAAGAATGCTTGTATAGCTCAGCCTGAACTAAGAGGAGAAAAAGCTTCCTCTGTGAATTTGTAGCCATGTGCCTGCCCGCATATTAACTTTGAATTTTTATTATCCGTTTTATCTGGGAACTACCAAGCTCATAAATTAACATTAAAAACTTATCTAAGTCCACTGATACTTCCAGGCAGAAGCAAAAGCAAGAATTCTCTGGAGGGATACACATTCATACCAGGAGTCGCAGGGTTTATCTGATGAAGAGAGGTTACAATCTAAATCTCAGGACACATGAGGAAAGGATCCACCGCTGAGGAAGAGTCGGCAGTCACAACAAAGAGAAAAATTAAACTCACAAGAACTTCAAATACTATATCTATCAGATAGAAGTGATAAAATAAGCATGTTTAAAATGGTAAACATGAAAGAAATTATGAGTAGGTTTCAAAATAATATGTATGACCCACACACAAGGGGATCCTTTTTCATGTTGATTTGGAAAGATACCAATAGCACTAACTGAAAATAATCTTTACAATTATATTTATAGAAATATTTAAAATTCAATAGACTTTACAGCAGCACATTAACAGAAAAAAATGAAGACATAAAGTTTTAAAAATGAAAGATAGTTCTGAAAGATTATCCAGAATAAAGCACAGAAGGTTGAAGAGATGGCAGTAGAGGCTTAAAGGTTGAAAAGAATAATTCCTAACATGTGTTTATTAGCGCTTCGAATATTGTGAATATCCGAGCATGTCGTATTTGAGAACTTTCCACAATTAAAAAACATTAATACTCAGATTCAGGAAATACACCAAGTTCCATGCAGTATTAAATAAAAATATATCCACACCTAGACACACTGAAAAGAAATTAGAGAATATCAAAGTCTAAGACATAATCTTGAAACACTAACTCTTACTGAGCAATGGTAATTAGACTAATAGGTGACTCTAAATAGCAACAATTCTTGCCAGCTGACAATGGAGTAGTATCTTCAAAATTCTAGGAAAACCCTGGCTGGTGCTCAGTGGATTGAGTGCAGGCTATGAAACAAAGCGTTGCTGGTTCGATTCCCAGTGAGGGCACATGCCTGGGTTGTGGGCCAGGTCCACAGTGAGGAGGCTTGTGAGAGGCAACCACACATTGATGTTTCTCTCCGTCTCTTTCTCCCTCCCTTCCCTTCTCCCTAAAAATACATAAATAAAACCTTTAAAGAAAAAGAGACTTATTTACCATTAAAAAATGCTAGGAAAGATGTTTTGGTCTAGAATTTTATATAAACTATCATTTATAAATGGGAGCAAAATAAATACCTTTTTGGGCAAGGACTGAGAAGCTTTTCCATTAATAGACCATCACGAAATACTAAAAGGTGAACATCATGAAGGAATTAATTGAAGCTTCAAAGCAAGGAGACACCACAAGAAGGCACGCTTACCAAAGCAACTGATCACCATGTTGCTAATCTGAAGAAGCACCGACTCAAAAAAAAAAGCATCAGTGCTGAAAATGACTAAAATATTGTATAAAAATAATATGTCAGACTTAAGGGTGACTTAAACATTCAAGTGATTTAAGTACGTTTGGGTGGGAAATAACCAATTACTTCACTAAAAGGGCCTTTAAAATTGGAAAAAAAAATTACTTTATGTATCAGGAAGTCCAGAGATCAACAGCCCATAAATTGGTGCAGCAGCTCAATTAGGCAATTGAGGGTACAAGCTCCTTTCCTCGTTCTGCTCTCGCTTCTACAGTAAGTCTCCGCTATTTCCCCTCACGACTGGAAGATGGCCAGAACAGCTCGAGCACAACATTCTCGTACAAATACGTTCACAGGCAGAAAGAAAGAAGGCAGGGAAAAATATCTTCTCTCATATCTTTCTGTTTTTATCGGTTAAAACATATTTTCCAGTAGCTTCAAAGCAGAGTTCTCCTAATATTCCATTGGCCACAACTGGCACATAAGCGATTGTTGGCAGAGGGGAATGTGACTTTCCTGTTTACTTAGACTAGTAATGATTTATTATCTTGTGAGAGGCTCACCATCCTTGAAGTAATTTTTTCTCAATAGTTGAACAAAAGCATAGCTGTGTGAGCCAGGAAGAAAAGAGCAACATGCCTGTCGTTTAGGCCACTAAAATGGCCTGTCTAAGCATTCTAAGGCCCTAATAGTGCTCCAGAGAAGTATTAGCTAACTTTAGACTTTAGATTAATTAGACATGCTAAAAACGTAAGGATACATGCTATCAGGAGAAATGGAACAGATAACTTCTAGCTCATGGGATAGTAAAAAGGAATAAAGAAAAAATAGTTTAATCCAATAGAAGGCAGTTAAAGAGGTATAAACCTAGCCCACTAGGCGCAGTTTCATAGACAGGGGAAAAGTTCCGTGCACCAGCTCCGTCACTGACTGGCTGCTCCCTGGAAAGTTACATCTCGCTGGTGCTTGGTTTTCCTAAATGTAAAGTTAAGTGGTTGGTCTGAATGCCTTTGAAGGCCGCTTTCAATTCTAACAGTCTAGGTAACAAATGCATGTGTTTGGGAAGCACTCGTTAGTTTGTATACACTCAAGAATATCGTCACCGCTTCCTTCACACGTGCATATGATGGATCGTGTCTTCATTAGCACATACGCACAAGGACATTTCTGGAGCATCCAGGAACAGAAAACATTGTGTTAAACTTGCTTCATTTAAGTCTCATAAAGGCCTTGCCTTAGTGAATAAAATTACTACCATTGCCCCTTTCTTCTCTTCCAAAGTACTTCCTATTGCAAAACAAATACACATTACTAATTCTTCCCTTCTTGCATGTGTTGAGGTTTAAATTAACGAGATCAATGCCTCTGCAGAATGAAGACCTGATTTAAGAAATCCTGAAAAGTCCTCCCAAGTTCTCAAAGTTGACCTCTATGCATTTTGTCTTTGTTCAATGCTGGTGAAAACGCTGTATTTCAGCTTCACCCTAAGTTCACCTGCACCTTCTGAAGCCTTTCCTTGAGTAGGGACTTAAGTGTTTTCCTTTTGAAGCATTTCCCACTGCATGTAATCAAAGAATAAATAGTGTGAGTTATTAATAAAGCAGGCATGCAAATAAGGCCTGTTAACTACCAAGAGAAGATTTTGCTAACCAGGAAATAAAATAGAAAATGCAAGTGTTAGCTCTCAAAATGAAATGATTTACCCACCCTTTACCTGAGAAATGATTATAGTTACATACTTACAGAGAAGGTGCTACACACTAGTACAAAGGCAATGGAATCTTACCAAAATAACCCCCAAAAATCTTTTTATGCAATTATGCTGTTAAGGGGCACATTCGAGATCATGACCGCTTAATTTGGAGGTTCAGATTCACAGACAATAAAAACCCTAAGCCAAAAGTGAATAACTAAGCACTTTATTAAGCAAGAGCAAATCAAGCTTCAAGAGCATACATCACCAGACGGAAGTTCACCAACACCCGAACACAGACGCTGGGGAATCCCGGAGACAGCATTCGGGGTCCGCGTGGGAAAGTTCCTAGTGAAGCGACCTTCTCTCGGGTGAGATCCCAAAGTCCCACCTTGGAGGCTACGCTTAAATGTGTTTTAGACAAAACTGGCTACGCACCAAGGGTCTTGCGTGGCTTGACTAACCAATGGGTCCCTCTGGGAGGAGGGTCAGTTAAATATTAAAACTGCCCCGAAGGAACAGTTAAATATTAAAAGTACTGATCTCCCAGGGAGAACTGGCCCTTCTCCCCGGGAGACATGCCTGTATTTCACTCTTCCAATGAAGGTCACGGCTCGGGCATAAACAAGGAGGATTCCCAATGTCCCTTTAACCCATCAATTCGGCCCTAGACTCTGGTATGTTTATGGCATTGCTAGTTAACATATTGGGGATCATGGTCAAATACATTTTCCTTATTTGACAACACATGAAAATATTACATACATAGAGCAAAATTATTATAACAATACATATTAAAATGAGATGAAATATTGCATTCCAATACTTAGATGCAGATACAGACTTAAACAGGAAATCATACCAATGATGATTAGTATCAGTTATAATAAGATGGGAAGCGTCAATCAACTTATTAGCAACAATATATGTTTGTACTCTGTGTTGATTAAGTTGATTCTGGTTTTCATCTAATAATTTTTGCATTAGTGTAGAATTCTTGATTAGTTCTATCAAGGAGTGTAAATATATATACACAGACAGGAGGGGCAGAGACTTGGGTGCCCAGGTTACAGAAATGTCATTCTCTTGGACAGGGGACAGGTAAAAAAAACATCACCCTGCCAGTGGAGAACCTCCAGGTGCTGCAGACACCCAGACTATGGGGCTTCTGCCCCCAGCATGGCCATCTCTGTTTGATTATTGCTAAGTAGGCATATATGCTGCCCTTCTATGTCCTACAACGCTGAATAATTGTTAATAGGAAATAAAGTAAGAATACATAGATTGGAGGAGTAAGCAAGGAACCTTGTTGTAGTAAGCGAGGTTCCATTTAAAAGGACACGAATAGGATTAGGTGCTTTTCATAACTGTGCATCAGAGTTTATAGTCCAGTTGAACACATTGCAGTGCTTGTTGGCTGGGCACGGAACATTGTCGTGTTGGCGGGGCTGACTACAGTTTACCCAGAAGAGCCACAGTTGCGATGTAGGACCAGCAAGAAGGGCCCTGGGTGTCCAGGCTTTGAGCATCTGTATCTTCCACCATCCAAGGAGAAGCTCTAAAAGACACCGTTATTCCCACAGGAACAACTGATTAGTGAGTAGATTTTCAATATTGTCCTATCCTGTACAGGTAACTGCTAGGGTGTCGTTAGCTCCTTCAGCAACAACTTCTGCAGCCCTGGGCCTGTTGTGGGGATGTTTCTTTACCCATGCCTCAGCTCCAGTCCTCATATTGGTAGACCCGAAGCCTCCCACTCTGGTGGTGGCATCAGGGGCCTGGGGAAGTTGTTGCCATTCCCCCTTGTGACTGGGGATAATGACTATTTGAGCTACCTGTTCCTGGGCTTGCAGTTGTACAGGTTGTGAGGATACATCATGCAGTAGTACTTTCATTTCTCCCACAGAGTCTAAAGGAATAACTCCAGCCATAATTTGCAATCCCTTTAAAGCTAGACTGGATTGTGGGAGAATATGCCCAAAATGTCCTTTTGAGATTTGTATACCTAATCCTGTTGGAACAGTCTGAGTACTACGAGGATCGATCCAGGTCTTTCGCAGCGTGTGTAAGTCACTTCCTGCTGACCCTAAAGTGCCCATATAGGGAGCCTGAGCATTAGTATCGATCAGCCACCACTGTAAGGTAGTAGGGCTTTGCTGGCTACGAATCTGCAAATTGGGAGTTATCATTCGTGCCAAAGGCGGAGAATTGCCTAAAAGCCGATTATTCAATTGCTGCAAAGCAAGGAATAAGTGACCTCTCCAGTTTTTGTAACAATTATTTCCCAACTTTCTCAGCTTTTCTTTGAGGAGACCATTCACTCTTTCAATGTGGCCCGCAGCCTGCAGATAGTAATGTGATATACCCGGTCTAGATTATACCCATTCTAGATTATACCCATTCTAGATTATACCCATTCTAGATTATGTTGCTGGCAGTAAGTCTCAATTTCCTTTCCTTTAAAATGAGAACTGTTATCAGTCTGAATTTGTAAAGGGGAACCGTAATAAAGTGTAGTGATGTCAAGGGTTTTACATGTATTTTTCTGAGTAGTGCATTGGTATGCACAGGCAACCAATACCTCCGAATAGGTGTCTACACAAGTACAAATAAATTGGCATCCCTGACTTACAGGTAATGGTCCAATATAATCTGTTTGCCAAATTTGAGCAGGAAGTGTACCTCTAGCTAATCCCCCTGTTACTGTCTTGGGGATGGAGTGTAAAGCATCCTTCTGACAGATTTCACACTCATCCTTTATTTGCCTCAAAATGGAGAGGGGGACATCTATTCCTCGGGCCCGCACCCACCTGTGCATAGCTCACGCTCCTAAATGTCCCGCTTGAGGGTGTATCCATCAGGCAAGGGAATAGTCATCTTCAGAGGTGGTGGTAGCAGCTATTCTTGCCAGCGTCCGCAGTGGCGTTATACTCATGCTCAGGTGAATCCTTCTTAGTATATGCGTGGGAAACAGAGCCATTAGTGCACTGAACAATATCCCAGATCTCTTCCCATAGGGGTTTTCTCCAAAGTTCCCGTCCATGAATTTCCCAATTATTACATTTCCAAGTGGGCATCCATGTAGTTAGTCCATTGGCCACTGCCCAGGAGGCAGTAAATAAATGACATTCTCCCCGCTTCTCCTGTACAAGGGCTTGGTGAACAGCTTTCAGCTCAGCCAGTTGGCTGCTGCCCTGCTTTCCAGTGGTTTCTAGAGTGACTCAAGTATGGGGGTTGTAAGCAATAGTCTTCCAATGCCTTTCTTGACCAATATATTTAGCTGTTCCATCCATAAACCAGGCATGCGGTTTTTGGGCAGGGGTTAGGAAAGTATATCCCACTCCCCAACAGATGGGGGCACTAAACTTTTCCTTAGTACGGGGGGGTGGGGGGGGAAGTTGTCTCCCCCTCTATTCGTCCTCCATCCATCACCAGTTCGTGGAGACGCACCACCCCTGATTTGCCAGCCGTCACCCAATTCTGGATGTACCATTTCCATTTAATTAAAGTAGCTTCTTGGGCATGTCCAATTTAATGGGATGCTGGGGCACTCAAAATCCAATTCATAATGGGGATTCCAGGTTGTAGTAGGACATCACGTCCCACAGTTAACTGTTCCATTTCCATCAAAGTCCAGTAAGCAGCAAGAAGTTGCTGCTCAAAGGGAGTATATGACTCCCCTGCATTGGACAGTTTTCTAGAGCGGAAGCCTAGAGGCACCCACTTTCCCTCTTGCTGCTGCTGTAAACTCCCATTTGCATACTGGTCTCGTACAGTAACATGAATTTCCAGAGGGTCCTCTTTCATGAGCCACAAGTCTAAAGCAGTTTGTATAGCCATTTTAGCCTCCTCAAAGGCAGCAGCCTCTTTCTCTCCCCATTCAAATTCATATTTTTTCCTGGTCACCTTATATAAAGGTTGGAGAATCGCCCCAAAGTGCAGAATGTGGGCCCTCCAATATCCAAAGAGACCTATGAATTTTTGAGCTTCCTTTTTACTACGAGGGGAAGGAAACTCAAGAATTGTTTGTCTGGCCTTGGGTAGTATTTCTCAACGGCCTTGGTTCCAATGTATTCCTAAAGCCTTGACTTGCTGCGCCGGCCCCTGTACCTTGGTGCGGTTGATCTCCCAACCCTTTCCTTTCATATACTGAATGAAGGCCTGTAAAATTTCATCTACTATGTCTTGGGATTCTGTTTGAATCATAATGTCATCAATATAGTGAGTCATCTGGGTCCCGGGAAGCAAAAGAAAGTTGTCCAGGTGTTCAGCCACAATTCCCTGGCAAATGGCGGGCCTGTGCAAATAATCCTGGGGCAACGAGTAAATGTGTACTGTCTCTCTTGCCACTTAAAGGCAAACTGGTCCCACTGTACAGGGTCAATAGGGATCATGAAAAAAGCATTCGCTAAATCAATGGCAGCATTCCATTGCCCAGGGAACTTTTGCACTCTCTCGATTAAAGTTATAGCACAGGGTACTGCCTGGAGGCATTCTACCAACTGGAGTGGTTCCCTAGTCTTCACCTTGCATCCCCAGTCCTCACAGGGGCCAGTTCCCTTAGCCCATTCTTGTGCGACCTGGGAGAACGGCAAGTCCTCCTAGCCTGGCACTTCACAAATCACACATTTCACTTTAAGCTTACAGAGAAAGGGCATATTGTCCTCGGATCCTATTCGTGACGCCAATTTTGTGCCATTAAGTAGCACATATGAGATCGTGGCCACTTCATTTGGAGGTTTGGATTCACAGACAATAAAAACCCCAAGTCAAAGGTGAATAGCTAAGCACTTTATTAAGCAACAGCAAAGGGAAAGCAAGAATCAAGAGCATACGTCACTAGGCGGGAGTTCACCAACACCTGAATATGGATGCTGCGGAATCCTGGAGACAGCATTCGGGATCCAACCGGGAAAGTTCCCAGAGAAGTGTCCTCTCAGGTGAGATTCTAAAGTCCCACTTTGGGGGCTATGCCTAAATATGTTTTAGACAAAAGTGGCTACACACCAAGGGCCTTGTGTGACTTAGCTAACCAACAGGTACCTCTGGGAGAAGGGCCAGTTCTCCGTGGGAGAGAGAGCATGCCTATATTTCATTCTTACAGTAAAGGTCACCACTCGGGCATAAACAGGGAAGATTCTCAATGTCCCTTTAGCCCATCAGCAATGCTGAAGGTATAAATTACACTGGTTAGAAATACAGAAGTTTAGAGATGATAAATTGTCTAATCTGCTTTCTCCTTGAGAAAAGGGTGGTTCCACAGACAGTGCCCTGACATGTGTCCAAATGCTTGCAAAAGTTTGAGCTAGCAGAGCCTTAGAATTAGGATAGCAGGAAAAGGGTCAAAGGGATAATTTTGAAGTCGGTATTTTTATTGTCCTATATTTCACCTTACCAAAGGGATCATCGGAAACAGATAGTAGGAATCAATCTAAAGAATTTGGACTTTTTCTTGACATTTCTCTTTATTCACAGAATATTTATTGAATTCCCAATAAAATGCACAGTACAGAGTATGTACTGTAGGAGATAAAAGATGAATAGGACAAATAATCCTGTCTCACAGAGATAGCAGGCTAGTTGGGAAATTAGATATGCACAGAAGCAGCTACTATATGTAATGGAAAGTGCTGTATGTGCCATAATAAATGTCCAGATGATGTGCCATGAGAGGGTTCAGAGGAAGGAAGGATAACCTCCAGCTGGGATTGAGGAACAAGAGAAGAAAATTTGAACTTGGCTTTTAAGACTGGGTATGATATGAATATGCATGAGGGGTGCCAAGAGTGTTCCTGGCAGAGTAAGCCCTGGAAAAAGCATGGAATCCAGAAAGTGTGGGATATAGAGGGGAAATGTGAGCAGAAATATTTGGCTGGATATTAATCAAAATAGCTCACATTTACTGAGCATTTATTTTGTACCCAGCACCCTGCCTGATCCTTAATAGTCATTAACATTTAATACTCACAAATGATGTGGAAGCAGAATTTTTATTCATTTTTGAAAGTTAAGAAATTAAAACTAAGCGTCAAAATTTAAACAACATGCTTCTTTAAGATGGTTATTTTCAAATCCTTATAATGTAGTACATATCTCCATTTCTTTGGGTTTGGTTCCTGGAGCTTTATTACAATAGTTTCCTTTGCTGGTGTGACGTTTGCCTGATTCTTCATGATCCATGTGGCCTTTGCTTGGTGTCTGTGCATCTGAAGGAGCAAAGACGTCTTTAAGTCTTTAAAGGCTAGTGTTGGCGGATAAAGATTTGTTATCAATTCTCCAGACAGAAAGTATTATCTCCAGGATCCCAGTAGAGCAGACTTGGAGCCGGGTCAGGGGGCTACAGTGAAGTCCTTAGTTGCCAGATGCATGGACATGCATGGTGCCAGCCAGGTCCCTGGGATGACTTGTGCTGAGTCACCGGGTGGGTTCCTAGCTAGGCAGGACTAGCCCCAGACCATGGCTGAAAGGGGTGAGAACCAAATCCCAAGGCTGCTTCACTGTCTGCAGCTGAGACCAAGGTCTGCAGGCCTGCCTCCCAGGACATGGGTTCCCAGTCAGTCAGGACTGCCCCTGGACTGAGGCCGAGTAAAGCTGAAGCCCATCACAGGGCTGCTTCAGCCTCCGCAATTGGACTGAGTGTGGCTGACCTGCCTTCAGAGGCATGGAAAAGCTGATCTCCAGACAGGTCTCTGGGCAGGCAGGACTGCTCCAAGACTGCAGCTAAAGAAAGATCTTAAATATAACACCTAACTTTACACCTCAAGAAGACTACAGAAAGGCCCTGGCTGGTGTGGTGCCCTGGATCGAGCGCTGGCCTGCACACGGAAAGGGTGCCGGTTTGAGACACAGGAAAATAGTTCCTGTGATCTTGATCTTAACTGTGTCCTCAGATTAATTTCATGCTTACCCATCTCTCACTGTGCACTTCAACAAAGGTGGTTTCTGTATTTCCCCAAACACAAGCCCTTTTTTTGCCATTATTCCTTTGAATCATTTTCCTCTGCCCAAAATGCCATCGCCTCATGTTTTAGCCTAGTGTATTCCTTCTTTTCCTTTAGGAATAAGGTATAATAATGTTTTGGAGGTGACCACCATCCATTTCTTCACCAGAAAGATTTAGGTAGCTCTCCTTGATCCTCTCATAGTTTCCGCAGCATGCTGTGTAATGAAAACTTCTTAAAATTGTCCATTTTCATAAAGAGCTCCGTAACAAGGCTATACTCCTTTAAGACAGCATTATCTTAGTTATCTTTTATTCCAAGTGCCTAACACTATGACTGGCTTGATACAACTTTGTCTCTTGAACAATAGTATCAGGAATTGATAACTGATTGGAGGTTATGAGCAGAGGGAAAGGCTAGCCAAGGGTTTGAGATGATTCAAGAAGAAATGGGAGACAATGATTCTCAAACTTTATTGTTGATAAGTGGGGAGAGGGGATTACAGGAACTACTATAAAGGACACATGGACAAAATCAAGGGGGAGGGTGGAGGTGGGGGAGGGAGGGGTGTTCGGCTGGGGTGGGGTGGAGGGATGGGGAGAAAAGGCACACAACTGTAACTGAATAACAATAAAAATTTTTTTAAAAGAATCAACTGGTAAACTTGTTAAAATGCTGATTCCATAACCTTACCCCTAAATATTCTAATTCCTTAATTCTAAAATAGCTCCCAGGAATCTGCATTTTAGCAGGCACCCAAGTCATTCTGATGCAGACCTCTTCTGCACAACAGTTTGGGAAACACTGGTTTAAAAATGAACTTATAAGTAATTTGACGTCTCTGTAGCTTAACATGCATGTCCATTTTTCTTATCTGTTGTTTCAGGTTTTGTGGCATATAAAATAAATTTAAGTGCATTTAAACACCATTCTATCATTTTAAATGTTGCATGTAATATTCGATCCTACCCTCCATCAGAATTTTTAAAACAACAAAGTAAGTTTCAGCTCTTCTGAATGACTCATATGGGTCTTCAGTTCACAAACAAATCACAAAGAAATAGATCCTCATAATCACATGTTGGGGAAATCAAATCCAGCCAGTCTATAGTGATTCATATATCTGAATATTAGCCTCTTTGCTCTGCTTCCAGCATTACTTTTTAAAAAAGACACTAAATCCTCTTTTAAAAAGGTCAAGTCACACAAGGATTTTTTTTCAAGCGAAGTAATCTTCTTGCTGAGACTTCAGTAAATCTAAAAAATCAAGTACATAGCAACAAGGTCTGAAGCAACAGTTATGTTAGGGTAATGATTTCTTTGAGAATATAAGATTCATCTACTCAAGTGTCTATCCAGCTGAACTAATGACAGTTTTATTTGTATATGAGTATGGGTTCTATTACTTCTATACCTTTAGAAAAATCACATAACTCTAATGTTATTGAATGGAAATAGAATAAAATATATACTCCATATTATGCACAATTGTCATTTAGAAGAAACTCTGCTGAGAAAGAGCAATTATATACACATGTAAAGAAATTAATTACTGTAAAGGACACATGGACAAAATCAAAGGGGAGGGTGGAGGTGGTGGAGGGAGGTGGGTTCAGCTGGGGTGGGGTGGAGGGATGGGGAGAAAAGGCATACAACTGTAATTGAATAACAATAAAAATTTTTTAAAAATTAATAAGTTAAAGTGCATGTCTCTAAAGCCAAAATATAAAAAGATCTCTTAAAAACATAGATGATAAAGAAAAAAAAAGCTGGTTATTTTCAATATTGTGAAGTGTAATGTTTGATAACAGCTTTCATTTTAATCACCAGAATTGGACATCGAACAAACGAAAAGCTGGTTATTTGCATTTGGACACTCTGTCTGAAGTTAGAGTACATTGTTATGAGGCATTTGTGTTTTATTTTGTTTTATTTTAAGATTTTATTTATTTATTTATTTTTAGAGAGGGGAAGGGAAGGAGAAAGAGAGGGAGAGAAACATCACTGTGTGGTTGCCTCTCACATGGCCCCTACTGGGGACCTGGCCCGCAACCCAGGCATGTGCCCTGACTGGGAATCAAACCGGTGACCCTTTGATTCGCAGCCCGTGCTCAATGCACTGAGCTACACCAGCCAGGGTGAGGCACTTGTGTTTTAGATATGAGTTCAAGTAGTGAGAAATCAGATTCATTTTATATTAACCTGAATAACAAAGGAGGATAGAATATTACTCCACTAAAAAGTTCATAATCTTCAATAGGATCAAAATTGCTTTTATTGCAAAGAAAAAAAGCTCTGATATACTCATATAGGCTGATGAATTGATGGCCATAAATGAGGATAAATTAATTTAGCATAAGTAAATCCATAACTAAACACAAACAGAAAAGGAAAATGAAGAAAAAACTAGATGTTTCAAAGATCTGAAGGATAAAACTTGTAACTGATTTAAAAGCTTAGAAAGAACCCTTAAAACTGATAAGTTTCTAGGAAAAAAAGAAATTACCAATTTATATAAGTAAAGATAGAATATGTAGAAAGACCAAAAAAATGAAAGACATTTTTTCAGTATAAAAATAAATTCCTTCTTAGAATACTCTTGGCTAAGAAAGATTCTCCTATGAATCTTCTCTTTTTTTCAAAGAGTAGATATTTTCTATGCTGTTTAGTCTGCTTCAGAGGATAAAGAATGAAAAAAATTGTCCCAATGCATTGTATGGAGTGAGTATAACCCTGATAAAAAATTTTAAGAAACATAGAAAATATAATATAAATTATAGCCGGATCTTATTTATGAGCGTGCAAAATAAAGATACATGAATACAATATAAAATACTAGCAGTTGGAATTAGCAATATACTGAAAACAATATATATTGGCCTTGGGGTATTAATTCAGATTGTAAATATCAAAACAGATGAAAATAACATCAATATAATAGATACTGAAAAGATATCAGTGGAGAAAGTTCCCTAATTTGTTGAGTATTTTTGTCATGAATATCAGAGCCAATATCATACTTAATGGTGAAAGACTAAAATTTTTTTCCTAAGTTCAAGAATAAGGCACGGATGTCTACTCCTACTTCTTCATTTCGACATTGTACTGGAGGCTTTAGCCAGGGAAATTAGGCAATACCATGAAATAAAATGTATCCACTTTGGAAACGAAAAACTACAACTATTTCTTTTTGTTTTCAAGATTTTATTTATTTTTAGAGAGAGAAGAGGGAGGGAGAAAGATGGAAAGAAACATTGATGTATGAGAGAAACATCAGTTAGTTGCCTCTCGCACACCCCCAATTGTTAACATGAGAGACCTGGCCTTCTTGCTGACGCATGTAAAGAATTACAGATCAGCATATCTATTAGCATACGAGCAGGGTTTATTGGTGATCCATTCCCACGGAAGAGAACAGGCCTAGCTAAGGAGCCGTGGGGACGGTGGTGAAAGGCATAGGTTCAGGGCAAAGCAGGGCAGTGAAAGTAAGGGCGGCCAATGGTCAGGGTGGCAAGTATCCTGGGTGACCAGAGGCCAGGTGGCCTGAGAACCAAGAGAGCGAGTCTTGTTCTGAGGACTTATATAGTTGGCAGGATGAGGGTGAAGAAGTTACATATTGATCGATGGGCAAAGGTGGTTCCGGTTTTGGTGGGGAGACGTGACCACCCAAACTTAGGTATGTGTTGGGGGTCTGTTAGCCCAAGTCTATCTTGCTCCAGACTCCATCAGTTAATTAAAGTTGGGGCAGTTACCCAAAGTTATTTACGGGCTCTTTCGGTAAGCATTAGGGACTCCCTCGTAAAACAGATAGTGACCAGAGGAAGACAATTAACCAAAGTTGTTTTATGGGCTGCTTCTTTGAGCACTGTGGATCCTGTCTCGCCTTTGAAGCCTTGGGATGAAAGCACAGTTTCAAAGCCTTTCTTTCCCAGATAGTGGAGACAATACACAGAATTTCAAGGGCTGCCCTCCTCCCATGTCAGCACGGTATTTCTTGTGGCATTGGAACACCTGGCAATATTACCAGACCAGGCTCAGGACTGCCGAGTTAGTGGGTGAGGCATGTCTCCCTCCTCCTGCCTGCCTTGGTTTGCTATTCATTCTACCTAAGTGCTAAAAGGCGTTTCCTGGCAACCAGGATGCTAGACACTGGCCAGTAACAGCAGTGCAGTCTCAGAGTTCTTCCTATACTGTCTCCTGCTTCACAACTGGGGACCTGGCCTGCAACCCAGGCATGTGCCCTGACCCGGAATCAAAGAGATGATGCCCAACCCACTGAACCACACCAGTTAGGGCTAAAATTATTTCTGTTTAATGATGAAATGATCTTATATACAGGAAACCCTAAGCAATACACATTCACACTATTAGAGTTAACAAGCAAGCTCAACAAGTTTGCAGGGTATGAGCTCATATCCTGCAAAATATTTTTGGGTTGGCCAGAAAGTCCATTTCGTTTTTTCCATAAAATAAAAGACACATTTTTTCATTTTCACCAATAACTTTATAGGTTTAAATATTCTGAGTATGTTGGCTATCTCCCACTACTGGCTTCAATACATAAAACAGCCCCACAGCAAAGAATTATTTGGCCAAAATGTCAATAGTACCAAGGAACTTCACAAACCACTTTTGACACGTTCAATCAGTCTCAGCACCTTCTCCGTACACTGCACACATCTTTTTTGTGTGTGTGTTTCAGTTGCATTTTTACCTTTCTTGGGATAATAAAGCATAATACACTGAAAATGTTGCTTATTTTCTTCCATCTTTAATATTAAAATGGTTACAGAAAAGTTCACCAATTTTGATAAGTTTTTTTTTAATGCATGCTGATATGACATCTGTCTTGATACAATCTAACAAAATTGCTTTGAATGAAGTTAAAGACATCTAAATACTACTAGAGCCATCATACGGAAAAAACTAAATGAACTTTTTGGCCAACGCAATACAATCGGTGTTATTTCTACACACAGACAATGAACAATCAGTAAAGGAAATCAAGACGATAATTATATTTTAAAAGACATTAAAAAGAATCACATAATTAGTCATAAATATAACCAAAGAAATGTAGTACTTGTACACTGAAAATTACAAACTGTTTTTGAAAACCACTGAATAAAATCTAAATGACTGGAAAGACATCCCATATTCATAGATGTAAATACTTAATATTGACAAAATGGTAATACTCTTCAAATTGATCTACAGATGCAATGCAATCTCTACTAAAATTCCAATTCCTGCCCTGGCTGGTGTGGCTCAGTGGATTGAGTGCCAGCAAGTGAACCAAAGGGTCACCGGTTCGACTCCCAGTCAGCGCACATGCCTGGGTTGCAGACAAGGTCCCCAGTGGGGGCACATGAGAGGCAACCACACATTGATGTTTCTCTCCCTCTCTTTCTTCATCTCTTCTCCTCTCTCTGAAAATAAATAAATAAAATCTTTTTTAAAAATTTCAATTCCCTTTATTTGATAAACTAAGCCTAAAATTTATATGGAAATTCAAGGGACCCAGAATAGCCAATATGATCTTGAAAAAGATTAATATAGTTGTAAGACTCACACTTTTCACTTCCAAAAGCCACTGGAAAGCTACAGTAATAAAAACAGTGTGGTACTGGAATCATCGTAGACAAATAGATCAATGGGCTAGAATTGAGAGTACAGAAATAAGCCCTCACATTTACAGTAAATTGATTTTCAATAAAGGAGCCAAGACCATTGAGTAGGGAAGTAAGTCTTTTTAACAAGTTGCGTTGAGACAGCTAGATATCTACATGCAAAAGAATGAATTTGGACACTGTATTTATACTATATACAAAAAGCAACTCAGATGAGAGGCCTACGTGTAAAAGATTAAACTTTTAGGGGAAAACACAGATGTGTGGACATATTCATAACCTTGGGTTAGGCAAAGATGTCTTAGATATCACACCTCAAGGACAAGAGGTAAATGAAAAAAAATTAGATTTCATCAAAACTAAAAATTTTTTGTTTCAAAGGACACCATCAAGAAAACAAAAAGACCACCATCAGAATTGTAAAAAATATGCAAATCCCATATAAGGGATTTTTATCTAGAACATAGCAGCAATTATTACAACTCAATAAAAACATAAATAATCTGCTTTAAAAATTGGCAAATGATTTAAACAGATATTTCTCCAAAGGACACATATAAATGTGTGATATGTACATGGAAAGATGCTCAGCATACATCATTAGTAATTAGGGAAATGAAAATCAAACTCACAATGAGAGAACACCTCACATCTACTAGGATGGAAATATGCAAAAAGACAGATAATAACAAGCAGCATAATGTTAGCAAAAAAAAGACAGAAAATAACAAGTGTTGGTGAGGACATGCACAAACGGGAACCCACATACACTGCTTGTTGGGATGTAATATGGTGAAACTGCTGTAGAAAACAGTTTGATGATTCCTCAGTAAGTTAAATGTAGATCATCATATGACACAGTAATTCCGCTCCCAGCTATATAACAAAAAGTTGAAAGCCTATTCTCAAACAAAAACTGGTATAAAAGTGCTCACGGTAACATTATTTTGTAGTATCCATAAAAGTGGAAACAGCTCAAATGTCTATGAACTGATGAATGGCAAACAAAAGTGGCATATCCACACAATGGAATATTACTTGGCGGTGAAAAGGAAGGAATGATATAACATGGGTGACCCTTGAAAACAAACGTTAAGTTAAGGAAGTCATGCACAGGAAATTCACATACTGTATTATTCACTTATGTAAAATGTTCAGACTAAGCATAGCCATACTGACAAAAAAGTAGATTAATGATTGCCTGAGGTTGGAAGGAGGTGAGAATGGAGAGTGACTGCTAATGGGTACAAGGTTTCTTTTTTTTTTAATATATTTTATTGATTATGCTATTACAGTTGTTCCATTTCTCCCCTCCCTTTATTCCCCTCCACCCTGCACACACCCTCCCGCCCACATTCCCCCCTTTTAGCTCATGTCCATGAGTCATACATATAAGTTCTTTGGCTACTACATTTCCTATACTCTTATTACCCTCCCCCTGTCTATTTTCTACCTACCATTTATGCTACTTGTTCTACCATTTATGCTACTTGTTCTCTGTACCTTTCCCCCCTTTCTCCCCCTCCCACTCCGCTGCTGATAACCCTCCATGTGATCTCCATTTCTGTGGTTCTGTTCCTGTTCTAGTTGTTTGCTTAGTTTGTTTTTGCTTTTCAGGTTTGGTTGTTGATAGTTGTGAGTTTGTTGTCATTTTACTGTTCATATTTTTTATCTTCTTTTTCTTAGATAAATCCCTTTAACATTTCATATAATAAAGGCTTGGTGATGATGAACTCCTTGAACTTGACCTTATCTGGGAAGCACTTTATCTGCCCTTCCATTCTAAACGATAGCTTTGCTGGATAGAGTAACTTTGGATGTAGGTCCTTGTCTTTCATGACTTGGAATACTTCTTTCCAGCCCCTTCTTGCCTGCAAGGTTTCTTTTGAGAAATCAGCTGATAGTCTGATGGGAACTCCTTTGTAGGTAACTCTCTCCTTTTCTCTTGCTGCTCGTAAGATTCTCTCCTTATTTTTCATCTTGGGTAATGTAATTATGATGTGCCTTGGTGTGTTCCTCCTTGGGTCCAGCTTCTTTGGGACTCTCTGAGCTTTCTGGACTTCCTGGAAGTCTATTTCCTTTGCCAGATTGGGGAAGTTCTCCTTCATTATTTTTCCAAATAAGTTTTCAATTTCTTGCTCTTCCTCTTCTCCTTCTGGTACCCCTATGATGTTGAAACTTTTAAAGTTGTCCCGGAGGTTCCTAAGCCTCTCCTCATTTTTTTGAATTCTTTTCTCTTCATTCTGTTCTGGTTGAATGTTTATTTCTTCCTTCTGGTCCAAACCGTTGATTTGAGTCCCAGTTTCCTTCCCTTCAGTGTTGGTTCCCTGTGCATTTTCCTTTATTTCCCTTTTTCCTGTATTTTGCGACCATAACTCAGCCAATTCTCTGAGCGTCCTGATTACCAGTGTTTTGAACTGTGCATCTGATAGGCTGGCTATCTCTTCATCACTTAGTTGTATTTTTTCTGGAGCTTTGATTTGTTCTTTCATTTGGGCCATTTTTTCCTCTCTGAACACCCGTTAGGTACACAGTGAGGGGTGGAGCCTTAGGTGTTCCCTAGGGCGGAGCAAACCCCACCGCCGCGCTGTGGCGCTGTGTGGGGGGGAGGGGGCTGGGAGGGAGCAATGGCGCTTGCTCAGCTCTGGGCAGCTTTCAGTTACTTCCTCCGCTACCCACAAGCAAATTGGGCCCTTCTGGTGCCGATTCCCAGGTGGGTGGTTTTTTGTATGTTCTAGGACCTTGTGGGTCTCTCCAATGAACTCTCCTGTGAGGCTGGGAGTTTCTCCCGCTGCCGCAAAACCCACAGGTTTTTTCAGTTGGAAGTTTTGAGGTTTTATTTCCCAGCGCTGGAACCCTGGGTTGCGCAGTCCATCTTGCTTCCCAGTTGTTCCTCCCAGTTTATCTGCACGCAAATCGGGACCGGCTGCTCTGCCAGCCACCGCCTCGCCCCGTCCAGGTCCTCCAGCCACCGCCTTGCAGTGAGACATCTCCATCCCGCAGCCCGTCTCCACCCCTCCTACTGGTCTGTATGAATGTTTCTTCTTTAATTCCTTGGCACTCGGACTTCCATACAGTTCGATTTTCTGGCAGTTCCGGTTGTTTTTGTTTCTAAATTGTTGTTGTTCTTCTTTCAGTTGTGTAAGGAGGCAGTGTATCCACCTATGCCTCCATCTTGGCCAGAAATCTCCATCTCCATTCTTCATAACATTAAATTATGTATATACATATATATGTGTATATATACATATATATACATATATGTGTGTGTATATTTCTTTTTTTTCCTGCAAACTGATGGGTCTTTATTTTATTTTTTTAAACTTTTTATTGTTATTCAGTTACGGTTGTCTGCCCTATTTCTTTATTGTACTCTTTTCAGTATTAATTACTGAATCAGTGATGACTTTTAGGAATTTCTCCAGTGACATGCCCCAGGAATTAATGTTAACACATTTCCTTTGCAACATGATATTCAGAACACTGTTAAATCATACAAGACTGGCTTATCACATCTTTAGATGGCATGCAACTAAGAGGAACAGCTGTCTGTCACACATTCTCTGTTCGTTTGCTACTTTAGTCCTCAGAACATGTCTCTATGACAAGCATCATTGTCACTTAAAAATGGAGAACTTGACAATCAAGGAAAGTAAATCACTTGATTTAGGATCACATCGTTTCAATAGGTAGATCAAGTGTTCAAATTCAGGTATGTTTGGTTCCAAGGCATGTACACTTTCTACTATAGTACATTTGTTTCTCAGTTCAAAAATATATTTCGAGAACCCACTATGCACCTGGTATTATGCTAGTGATAGAGGACATAGTAATGTATAAAATGGGCATGGTCACTACTCGTATGTAACTTATAGTCTAATGGGAATGCAAAACAAGTACAAGTCAACAAGCAAAAAGCACAAATTTAAAGAGTGACATGTGGTATAAAGTAAATAGAATAAGTTAATGCTACAGAGTGACTGGGAAAGAACATTAGATAAAGTGATGTGCATAATCAATTACATGAGATATTCAACACTTTATTATAAAACAGCTTTTGTGTTAGATGATTCTGTCCAACTGTAGGCTGATATAAGTGTTCTGAACACGTTTAATGGAGGCTAAACTATGACGTTCGGTAGTTTAAAGAAATTAAATGCATTTTCGACTTACAGTATTTTCAACTTACAGTGGTTTTATGGGGATGTATCATAAGTCAAGGAGCATGTGAAATGCAAGTACAAAGGCCTTGCCTCAGGCACAAACAGCACAATCTAGAATCAGAACTAAGGTGATGTAGGCATTTGCAATTTCTTCTGGCAACACAGTATCTTGCACCCTTTTCTTTATTTTCAGAAGTCTTTTTTTTTTATGAATCTTAGTGTAACACAAAGTGTGCCTTTTTGTCCAAGATATTAAATACTAAGTGTTTGCCTTACTGGCCTTCGTTGCAAATAAGGTATAGAAATGTGACCTAGGCTCCACCAATCAAGACACATTGTTTGAAATTTTAACTTAGGAGGTTGTCCTGCAAGCATCGGAGTCTGGGCAGATTCATGAGAGATTCAAGCAGCTGGAAGAAAATATGTGCAGCCCTCGGGATGTCTGACATGCCTTTATCCCAGGGTGGGGTAATCCACACACGCAGGCTAAAGTCCCAAACCCCTTATATACCAAGTGAACAGAGAGCCAGTGGGCTGCCAATATCTGACCTTCTGGTTATATAACAGGCCTTAATTCTGTGCATGCGCACCCCTCCCCAACGTTATATGAACACTGTGGAGTAACAGTCGCCAGACATCCGGGTGAGAGAGCCTGAGTGACTCCATTATCCCTACAGAGGTAGAGTCCCAAGAGAAAGAGGAAGGGGATCTTTTTCACTCTAGCAGTCATAATGATGCTTCAAAGTTATGTTCCTGGCCCGACATACAGTGGTGCACATCTAATGTTCCACAGCTGTAGCGATGGAAGTTTCCTCCTGAGATCACTTCTAAAGATGATTTTGACTGTTATTTCTGGAAGCAGAGCCTGGAGCCTGGTTCTCTCACCCTCCCAAGTTTTTTTTTTTTTAATTTCATTTTAATAAGCTCCTTTTCTTATTAATTATTTAGCATAAAGCCTCTGTTACTTCTAATTTGGAACACTAAATGTTATAGTCAGTATGAGTGAAACATAATGAGAATGGGGATTAGTTGGAGGAAATTGTGGTAGGCAAGATAATGGCCTCAGAAAGATGTACACATCTGAATCCCAGATCCGGCAGAATGGACTTTGCAGATGTGATTAAGTTAAGAATCTTGAGATGAGAAGATTATCATGGATTATCCAGGCAGTGCAAAATAATCAAAAATAGTCCTTCTAAGAGGGGAGCAAGAGGACCAGAGTAAGTGAAAAGATGTGAAGACAGAAGCAGAGGTCAGAGTGACATGGGGCCATGAGCCAAGGAACGTAGATACCTCTAGAAGCTGGAAAGTCAAAGAAACTGAGTCTCCTCTTAGAGCCTCCACAAGGAATGTAGTCCCGCCAACCTATTTTGACTTCTGACCTCCAGAACTGTAAGAAAATAAATGTGTGTAGTTTTCAGTCACCAAGTTTTTGGTAATTTGTTACAGTAGCCACATAAACCTAATGCAGAGAAGTCAGAGAGGAAAGCACAAGTCACAATAGAGTGTGGATTTTAAGATGATGTGACAGTTGGAGGATTTTAAGCAGGTAGTCAGTCACATTACCTGATATAGGATTTTAAAACATGACTTTTGTCCCTAGGTGGAAAAATTCACTAGAATGGCACGAGACCAGAGCGAATGAGGGTATGCCAGTTAGGAGGCTTTTGCTATAATCTATGTGAGAGGTGGTGGTATCTTGGACTTCTGTATTGATGGAAAAACTGAATTGAGAGGAAGGAGATAAATACATACAAAGAAAGGTAAGGTGGAATGATGCAAAGCTCTCGGACTGGACCCAAGTACTGGCAGACGGAATAGTTTTAGTTGTGAGAAATAGCTTCTTTATTTTAACATTAAGAAAACGATAGCCCTGGCTGGAGTGGCTCTGTGGATTGAGTGCTGGCCTGCCAACCAAAGGATTCCCAGTCAGGGCACATGCCTGGGTAGTGGGCCAGGTCCCCAGTAGGGGGCGAGCAAAAGGCAGCCACACATTGATGTTTCTCTCCCTCTCTTTGATATCGAGAATATCCCTCTGGTGGTATTTTACTTTCAAAATACGATGCCCTCTTTTCAAAGTGAAGACCAATAGCATAAACTATTTTCTTTTCCCTATAGACAAAGATATAAAATAGATTAAGTAACATTGACATTGGGTTTAATCTGTCATTGAATATTAAGAGTTGACTATGTAGCTCAAATCCTGGGCTGAAACAAATCAGATTTGGAACAGGGTTAATCATTGAGACCAAACTTCCAACACAAAGAGAAACACAAACAAAAGAACCCATTTTTGTTCAGCCTATACCACTAGGAATATAATATACCACCTGAAAATAAAGTCTAATCCTATTAAACTCTGTGCTATTCCAACTAGATCTAGACTACTATGGTTATTTCTAATAACCACATAACATTACGAGGATATTAACAAAGAATAATACATTCAGCACAGGACAAAAAAGATGATGAAGTATGTAGAAACCACCTCATGAGAAACAGTTGGAGAAAGTGGGGATGATTAGATAATACTAATGTTCATATATTTAAAAAGCTATTATATGACAGGGTAAGAAAAACACAGTTATTGTTTCAATGGGAATGATAATAATTTTGTCTAGTGCAAAGAGTTCTTCTGATGGTTACATGAGTATATTGTACATGCACATTATTATTTCCGGTATTACTAATATATTTGTATTTTTCTAGAGGGCAGAGCCTGGACCAATAATGTTAGAATAAATCATATGTCAGCCAAGCATGGATAACAATAATAGGTGTGCAACTGTAGGAGACCCTGCCTGGTTCGGTAGTGAGATCACTGCCATTACAAGAGCCCAGGCACCCTGGCAGGGTGGGTGAGCTGGTTGGAGCCAAGTCCCAGATACCAAAAGGTTGTGCGTTTGATCCCAGTCAGGGCGCGTACCTAGGTTGCAGGTTCGATATCCTGTCAGGGCACATAGCGGAGGCAACTTGTTTCTCTCTCACATCAATGTTGCTTTCTCTTTCTCTTTCTCCATTCTTCCGTCTAAAAATCAATAAAAAACATATCCTTAGGTGAGGATAAAACAAATACAAGCCTAGGCAGACGATAGACTTACTGCCTGGATCATTCAAAGGATAGTCCCATTTTGAGTGGTATGGGAGCTAAACAAATATATTAATATTTTTCCTCCCACCTTCTGAATTCTTCTGCCTGGGCCAATAGCCAAATTAGCAGTGACAGATTAACAGGAGAAAATCCAAGTTTAATACATGCACATGGGGAATTCATATAGGCATGATCGTCCCATGAAAATTCCAAAGACAGGCAACATTGGATCTATAACATATTTTTAGACAAAGAAGAAAGAGGGGGAATAGTGTATTAGGTTTATAGAAGTGCGAATGGGCAATTTACAGGTAGTTGAGAAAGAGCAGGGAAATCCTTGCCAGGTGACTCAGAGACAATGGGACCCGGGTATCTAGCTAACAGGCCCCTGCTTGAAGCCCACTTATTTAGCATACTTAATCCAAACCAGGCTAAGGCTACATCCTAAACTCTCCTTCCTATAGCAGGTTTCTCTGTCTCAATCTCTTGGGCAGGAAAAGAAGGCAGGGGAATCAAAGGTTCTTTCTGAGTCTTTTGTTTCTTAACAAACAGCTAAAAAGAATCAATATCCCAAAAAGCACCTTCAGGGTGGTAGAATTTTGGTCCCTTCAGTGGAAAGTTAGGCAAAGTTAATTAAAGAAGTCACATATATAACTCTCAAGTATCTAAAGTGTTTTGTTTTAATATTTAATTTTTTATACATCTGGTACAAATAACATTTTCAACTCGCAATTTTCCAAGTCCATAGTTCCTCACCTCCTGCTACCCCCAGCTTCAGCCCCAGCTAGAAGATGGATGTGCAGGAATAGGCACAGCCACTCGAGAGAACAGTATGAACGTTCCTCAAAACATAGAACTACCATAGGATCCGGCAATTCCATTTCTGAGTATATAACCAAAGGCATTGAAATCAGAATCCCCTAGAGATAACTGCAGTCCCAAGAGATGTGATTACTTAGAATTTGTTGACTTGTTAAAGTCAAATCAAAGCAGATAGAAATTCGCACTAATTCTGCAAATGCTGTCATCATCTGTTACTGCCCCAAGGTCTCCTTTAGCTCTAAGCTCTCGCTTGCCAGATAACACTTCTTTGTGTGTCCAAAACTGTACCTTCCTTTTGTCTACCTGGAAGCTTTTTGAGGGTAGAGTCATCTGCTATCAACTCTGCCATTAAAGTGCTTTATTACCTTGAAAGTCTCTCTCTTTTTTTTTTTTTTTCTGGCTTGGTCTGGATTTCCTGAGCTGTAAAAAAAAGGTGGCGGTGGAGGGTGGAGATGATGGATAAGGTGATATTCTTAACCTTTTCTTAAAAATGTGACTCAATTGTATTTTCTCCCCAGAGTTAGGAGGATGGTGTTACTTCTAAAAGAGCAAATTTTTAAAAGGGAGCAATGATGCTTTTATAAAATATAGAGAAAGGAAAACCAAAGAAAGTAGTTAATGTAACAGGATGCAGCCAAGAGTGGGGCCCCAAATAGGGATTTGTAATGGGGTCCAGAACTCAGGGTGTCTAGGAAATATTAGAAAAAAATATATAGGATGTCCTCACCCTCACAAGCCTGAGCTGGGGGAAGGCACACTTGGAGCAGGGCCATTCAGAGCTGTTTTGTATAGCAACGGCTTTGCAGCTTGCCCCTGGCATGGTCACTTAACATATCTATAACCTTTAACTGGCTTCATAGATGTGTTAAATAGCTGTGGCCATGCTTTGAGTCAGGGGGATGGGAGTGACTTCCACCCAGGATGTAACTGGGAGGCAACTCCCCTTGGTTACAGTGTGAGCTTGGAGATGATTGGCTCCACACCACAGGGCCACACCTGCCCAGACTTACTATGGCAGCCCAGTAAAGCTGGAAGAATACGGGGATGCTGGCAGGTGTAACTGATTGTAAGAGGAGTTGGAAATGGGGCTGCGGAGGAAGATGGGCCCTGGGATTTAAACCCAGGTGCAGCAGCCATACTAGGAGAGGACCACTTGGCTTTGGCGGAGTAGGGGGGGACCACGTGGCTTTGGGGTGCTCCCTTTTGCCACGCAGCTTAGGTAGCAGGAGAGACTTTGCCAGGAAGAAAAGGGGAGAAAGGACTCTTGCTGGTGGACCATGAGAAGGTGCCACATGTCTTTGGATTAGCTGGAGATCATGGTGGCGACACAGCTGATGGTGCCGGGAGCCTGAATCACGGACTTCTACTTCTTTTCCTGAGATACGGTACCCTGGACTGGGCAGAAGGAGAAGGAAGGACTGTGTGCATTTGTGGGTATTCTGAAGGACTTTAGTCTGTATTATTTCAAATAAATAATAATTCCTTTCCTTTTCACCAATCTCTGGCATTGAGAGACATCTTTCCTCTGGCAGTGGGCAAAGTGAACCTAGTAGGTGGGGGGGAACCCCCAGAGGAAAAGCGGGGATCCTTTTGGTAATAGTATATCGTTCACACCCCCACCCAAGGTCTGTTCTGTAACATTAAGAGCTAAATACCTTGAGTTAAGAAGCTGTAGATGAGGCCTGATTATAGGCTCAGAAGAAAATTAGGTGCTGTAGGATCGTATGTACTTCTCAGGAAGCCGCAGGAACCATTAAGCATATATCAAATGCCAGGTAACAACTGTTATTAATGAGGCTTTAGCTGTGGGTTTTCATATTTCTTTATAAAGGAAAGGTTACAGCTTAATAAAATACCATGTCTATGGAATTATCTAGTGGAAGATATCAGCTCTAATATTATGAAAGTATATACAAATGCCTCCCAATATTATGGTATCAGGAGAGCAAGAACCACCTCCAGAGGTTTCAACTGCTCTGTGACTATACCTGCTCCTTCTTCTATATTATCTGTATGGAGAGACCATGCAGAGCGCTATGTAGAGGAATCAAGCATCAGGTTGCCCAAAGGTCTTTTACTAGAGTGGCTCAAATATTTTTAAAAATGGGGGTTAAGTATCAACTGTACCAATTACCAGCTATATAAATTTGAACAAGAAAATCTACCTCACTGAGCTTTACTTATCTTTATTTGTATAATAAGCATAACATTATCCTACCACACTAGTGAAATTTTATATATACGAGGTCCGTCTGGAAAAAGTTCAGCCATTGTTAATATAATGAAAATGGTTTGTGCAACATCAGTGTAACCTGGCAGCCAAGGAGAGGGGACTGGAATGCACATGTGTGAACATTAGCAACTTCACTGTACTAGTCAGTGGGGGCAGTAAACACCACTGAGTGAGGATGTGTACTGTGTGGCCATCACATTCAAAATGACTTAAGTACAGCAATGAATCTGCAACAAATGTTGCGTGAAGCTTGAACATTCCTCCATGGAAACTATTCGTATGATTCTGAAGGTCACAGCTATGGGCAACTGGTGATTGGCAGCTTCCTCACGACAACGTGCCCACTCATGCACCAGGTCTCATTCAGAGTTTTTTGGCAAAACATCAAATCACCCAAGTAACTCAGCCCCCCCTACAGCCCAGATTTGGCACCCTGCGACTTCTGGCTTTTCTCAAAACTGAAAGAGAAGAGATGTCAGACAATTGATGAGATTCAGGAAAATACAATGGGGCAGCTGATGGCCATTGGGAGGTCCCAAGGTGCCTACTTTGAAGGGGACTGAGGTGTCACTGTCCTATGTACCTTGTACCTTGTATCTTTTTCAGTAAATGTCTCTACTTTTCATATCACGTGGCTGGATACCTTCTGGACAGGCCTTGTATACTTTAGGGGTTCAGAACCAGTTGCCTTAACATGTGCCACTCTGGCACACAGATTATTTTGAGCTGCAAACAGGGCCTCAGGAAGGACCTTTCACCTCCCCCTTCATTGCCTGAAGGAATTTAGACAGAGGACTTGCTCCAGGGAGGGAGCCATCATCATAGATGACTATTTTATTATGAACCACCTGTGATAGGCAGGGAGGAACCTAGTGAGGCCTATTAGACCTAATGGAAATCCTCTCTGTGTCCTCTTGTTTCAAGATGGCCCAATATACATGTATTTACTAAACGTTGATTGATTTCATCTCCCTGCAAATTGCCTTCCCTCCCCTTCCTAATGTCCGAATGACAAATATGCCTTATTTTGCCTTACTCTCTTGGGATTTTTCATGTTTTATGTGAATTCCTTCTGCGTGGGTATTAAAACTTGATTTTTCTCCTCTTAATCTGCTATATGTCATTTGACATACATGACCAGCCAGAAGAATTAAGAGGGAAAAGGGAAGGTTTCCCCATCCTCCTAACGTTATTTCAGGTTGATTACTTTAAGAAACAGCAGATACTGGAAGAGCTCTGAAAACAGTAGAAGTTACCCTTTTGTGAGAAATATTTACATTTATAAGGGAAATCTCCATTTGTAAAGATGTCTCCTTTGGGGAACAGGAGGGTGACTAAATCTCGAGAAACACTTACCAATACAGAAGGCAAGGACTTACATGTGCATAACAACCATCCCCAACTGCGCTTGGCTGGTAACCCGCTAAAGCTGACTTCCCCACCCCATTGTCTTTTGTGTTTAGCTGAAGACGGTAATTTAAGGTGGTGGCATTGGCCATTTAGGGGAGTTACTCAGTTTTCCTGGGTCTCTTGTGTATACAGGAGGTACCCATATCATTAAATTTTTTTGTGTGTTTCTTCTGTTAATTTTTTATTACAGAAAGAATCTCAGCCAAAAACGTTTTTTCTCCCCTACACACACACACACACACACACACACACACTCTCTCTCTCTCTCTCTCTCTCTCTCTCTCTCTCTCTCTCTCTCTCTCTCTCTCTCTCTCTCTCTCTCTCTCTCCTCCTGTCACGATGGATGTAGCCAATAAGGTGTCCTGATCCATACAGCCGTATCGCCCCATTCCACCTTGGATTTCTTTGAATCTGCGAGATCTCTACTTTTCTACCACAATGATAGGTCAGGGTGAAAGGAATGTAGAATGGACAGTGGAGAAGGGAGGGAGAAGATGCATACCAGTTGCAGCCCCAAGATTAAGTACACTAACAGTGATTGCAGCCTGTTACCAAACTCTTGCTTCTCAGTTTCCCCTTGGGGAGACGGAAGTGCATAGACCACGGGGAATGTTCCTGTCAACGTAAGAAAGGTCCAAACCTGTATAGAATTTTTATGAGTTTATTTAAGTCAAACTGATGACAATTACTGGGATGCAAAATCTCAATGGACTGAGAAAATGAAACCAGAAAAGCCTGTCACCTGGCAGACCCAATAAGCAGAGACAGGAATTGAATCTTTATAGGCGCTTTATTCAGATAGCCAGTGATCTGAGAAGATGGTGGGTTTGTACCCTAACAGACCGTCTTAAATTCCATTTTAAACCAAACCTTTTTATAAGGAGAAGGAAAATGTGGATAAAGGGTTTGGAATTCAGGAAAGAGGTTAATTAGATAAAAACTGCAGTCCAGCAATTTCCCTAAACATCCTTTCATCCGCTGGCCAGTGATTTTCTTTATCTGTGTCCTGTGTCCTGGGCAGTGGACTGTCTCTCCCTGGAACACAATGGCTGGGATACCACCTCCATTGCTTACGGTCTCTTCTGGAGCACAAAGGTCAATCACTTGTGGTCTCCTGAAGTTAGGGTGGGCCGCACCTCCAGTTCCTGAAACAATAGCTTTTTACATGCATTAACTACTAGGCTTCTTAACTATTACCTTAAACTAAAATTTTCCAGTTGAATACCCCATCAAAAACGCTCTGGAGAACGGCAGTTTTGCAGTTTTTTCTATGTATTACAATCAAAGGAGGAGCTGTAAGGAGGGTTACATGAAATCCGTTGGTGGTACAGTAGGGAGGCCAGAGAAAGCAAAGCGGGGATATCTCTGGGATGGGATAAAGAGTAAAATAAAAAGATAAATTCTTGTTTTACATCGGTAGGTATAGGATAGTTAACGATTAACATTTACAGCACATAGGGATGGTATTTGGGCAGCAAGACGACAATGAGGAGTACGTGGTCTTGTGTTCCGGTGGGATACTGTGCCCTGACGGGTCTGGAAGAGAACATTAGTATGACATTCCAAAAGTACCTTATCACAGATGCAAAAAGACAATAGACAGGCTCGGCTAAGGTAAAGATTGACCTTTGTTAAGGCAGAAACCGGACTACAACATGACTGCCTGCTAGGAACGATAGGGCACTCGAGAGTTGGAAAATTTTAGTTTAAATAGTTAAAGCCTAGTAGGTAATGCATATGTTAAAGCTATTGTTTCAGGAACTGCAGATAAGGCCCACTATTCCTGGGAGAGACAGCCAACCTCCTGGGGGCACCGCTGAAGACCACCGCCTGGGGAACAAGTGGAGGCATTCGGGCCATTGTGTTCCAGGGAGAGACAGAGGACCACCCACCCCTGGGAACAGCTAACTGCCGACGGTGAGAATACTGCAGTTTTTAAATCTAATTTTCCCTGAATTTCAAAACCCCTCCCTACACTTTGTTCTGTGTTATAAAAAGGCTGGCTTGGAAGGAAATGTAAGACAGTCCGTTAGGTTATGAACCCGCCAGTCTTCTTAAATCACTGGCCATCTGAATAACACGCCCATAAAGATTCAATCCCTGTCTCTGCTTTTGGGTTCAACATGAGACAGGCAGCCCGAACGCTGGTCTTTTCCAGTTTCAGGACTAGTTAGGAAGTTTTAATTTCAGACCATCCTATGTGGTTACCTTAGGTGTCGGAGTTTGTAAGACCATCACGCGGGCCTCCCCTGAGCTTGTCGGGTTTAGTGTGTGGTCCCTTTTTTGTCCCTACTCTCCAAACCTGCTTAGAGTAATGGATGTGTTTGGTGCAAGGGGTGAACCACGGGGGTCATAAAAAAGTGCTCTCATGTTTCAGGGAGCATGATAGAGCAATGGCTCCAGCCACTGCCCTTCTGGATCCACCACTACTGCCAAGGTCTTACTGCCCATGGGCTTCACCCAGCCAAGGACTGAGCGTGGTAGAGGTACTAAGGCAGGCCCATTGTGAAGTGACATGGAGCTCCTACAATAGGAGACTTTGGATTGAGGTCTCCCCATTGACCTGGCCCAATCACCCTTGGACTTGCCCTGTAATCTAAGTCTCTTTCAACCCTTTTGCCCCTCCTTCAAGCCTCCTTCCTTCCCTCTCTCCTTCCAGAGATCTTGAGACCTGAATCACAATTTGAAGGCTCTCCTTGCCTCCTGCCCCCTCCCCCAAATAATCCTTTTGCAGACCTAACCCTGTTTTTAGGAGTTGGTTCTCAACACACCTGAGCCATTACAACAGGGACGTTTGTAAATATACATGTATATTTACATGAACATGAACGATCTCAAGGACAGCTTTTAAAACAATGGGGTTTGAAGTATGAGGACAAAGACTCTACCCTCCCATATTTTGGAGGGGCAGTTTTGGAATCGATCCTGTAGTGGTGCTCCACGTGTGGTCCGCAGACACCTCCAGTTCCCTATGAAACTTCCAGGGGGTTTGTGAGATAAAAACTGCCCCCCCCCCACTGTGTTGATGTTTATACAAGGTGGTGAAAACTCAACGGTGGGTAAACTGCTGGTGCCTCAGCACAAATCAAGAAGAAACTAGTTTCATTTGAGAAAATTCGTTATTAAACAGCAAAAGAGTATTCATTTAATTAATTCTCCACCGTTGAATACGTGTGTTTTTAATGTGCTAGGTGACAAAATAGGAAGTGCCCGTGAAGCACTTGTGGAAGCACATGTGAAGTCAGACCGCTCTCCTGGGGAAAACATTTGTGTACTTGTTGGAGTAACAGATCAGGACTGGCTGCTGTACTTCACGGGGCACCTTTCTTTTACCTGAAGGAATAAAAGAAAGAAAAAAAAACCAAACCTGTGGATATTCAGGTTTGATTATTTGCAGACATTTCCTCAAAAACAAATGAAATGAGACCGCTCCTTCAAGAAACAGAAATGACAACAGGTGCTGCCAATAATAATATTTGAGAATTCAAATGAAAATTAGACTTTCGGAAATTTTATATTCACCAGCGTGAGTTTTATAACTTCCCAAAGCTTAAAGCCTTTTCTGATGAGATGGGTGATGATATTAAAAAACCCTGAAATAGTGTTTTTCATGTGGCCATGCAGACATTACAAAGCCATCCATGCAAAAATCCACTCAACATGCCAAATGTTCATTATATGGTTTTAGATTTTACATTGAAATTATTTTTTTCACATTGCTATTATCTTTAAGAAATTATTACTTGTTGAATTTAGTTATAATATCACAAATACACAGCCCTGACTGGTATGGCTCAATGGGTTGGGCGTCATCCCTCAAACTGAAAGGTCACTGATTCAATTCCTGGTCAGGGCACAGGTCTGGGTTGTGGGCCAGGTTCCCAGTTGCAGGCGTGGGAGAGGCAACCAATTGATGTGTCTCACACGCATCGATGTTTCTCTCCCTCTTTCACCCTCTTTTCCCCTCTCTAAAAATAAATAAAATCTTTTTTAAAAAATATCCAAAATTATTTAGAAAGGCAATTAAAACACTGCTTCCTTTTCCAGCTAGATATTTGTGTGTGGCTGAATTTCTTCACATGCTTCAACCAAAACGGCCTATTGTTATAGATTCGATGCCAAAGCAGTGTTGAGAATCCACTGTGTCTATTGTGTTAGACAGGAAATAGGTTTGGAGAAATGTAAATAAAATGATGACTTTTAGTGCTACATTATATTTCATTTTGAAAAAAACAGTTTTTTAACATAAAATGAATTACTGTTAACACGTATTATTATTGTTACCTTTCAGTGAATTGATTGAATAATCACATTAAAATTTTTTCAGTTTTATTTCTAATGTGGTAGATAACAAATTGATATAAACTCTTTAAACAAAACTCTTTGGACCCTTTAGGGTCTTTAAGAATTATTAAAAGTGCAAAGGGGTCCTAAGGCCAAAACATCAAACTGCTGGCCTAGCATATTGCTTTTAATGGTTGCATATATTACCAACATGAGGGTACTACTGCTGTTTAACCATTTTCTCATTTGGGCACATTTACGGTATTTCTCACCTTTTGCACAATTGCAAACATTGTTTTTGTTGCTATTGGTGCCTCCTGAGTAGATCATACTCTGATATGACTTTGTGCATTTTATCCCCCATCTAGTAACCATGTCGCTTCTAAGTGTTTTCTATTACAAGCTCTGCTCACCCTATAACACTCATTTCCAGAGGGCCTCGTGGAGGGACATAACCCACAAAAACAAAACCTTTTGGATGCTCTCAAATTTTTAAGTGGAGAGGAGACCCTGAGGCCTATTATTTTGGGAACTGCGTTGCTACATGATACTTCATAATGCCCCCTGTTAGTCTATTTTATTTTCCTGTCTCATTGTTCCCACTCACCACTGCACTCCTGCTTCCTGGAATAACTGCCCAAATTCTTATGTCATGACTCTTTTAGTGGAAATCCAGATTAAAGATCGTACTTGACCCATAGCAGGTACTTTAAAAGATACATTATTATCATTGTTACTTCCTAGCTTTAAGATCAAGGTAAGTTATATAAAGTTAGTTTTAAGGGGTCTGCCACATCACCAGTAATTCACCTAAATTGTGAACAAGATTTAATTGCTAAAATAGTCACTCTAAAGTACTTCTGTGTGTTAATAGCTGCGAGGGCGGTCTTTCCCTCCCCTCGACCCCTGCGTTTCAAAAGGACTCAGACCTCTGATCCAAGAACCACATTGGCCAGTACAACCAAGGGCATATTGTCATTACTGCCTCAGACATGTTATTGTTGGGATGCTGGAGTGGAGAGGGTGAGACTCCTATGACCTACAAAGATTCATTATGCAACTGGTTTTGTATCTGGCTGTTCATTAATGTCGGTTTAACACAAATTGATCTAACTTATTTTATTTTAAAATAGTGACCTCTTACGCTGAGCAAGATAATGGGGTAGAGGATGGATAGCCCTTCTCTACCTCTAACTTCGGAAAGCTAAGGTATCTACCAAGAAAATACAATAATTGCTGACCAGCCAAATTGTTATAGGTCAGTAGATAGTGAGACAAGATAGTAAGCGGCTTGGAAAATTCCTTGGCAGGTGGAAGAAACTGAGACAGCCCTGACTAGTGTGGCTCCAGGGGTTGAACACCAGCCTGCAAACAGAAAGGTTGCTTGTTCCATTCCCAGTCAGGGCAAATGGCTGGGTTGTGGGCCAGGTCCCCAGTAGGAGGCACATGGGAGATGGCTAATCAATGTTTCTCTCTCTCGCATCCATGTTTCTCTCCTCTTTCTCCCTCCCGTCCTCTCTCTCTTAAAAAAAAAAGATTCAAGAGACTAAATGCATAAACAAAAGTCAGATTTTGTTTTATCTACAGAGGAAAATGAAACATATATAGCTAGTTGCTTGAAAACTATACAGAACACATGAGAACTTCTCATTTATTTCTAGTGATAGCAGTTACTAAGCCTGAAAAATATCTATTCTTTTTCTTTTTAAACAGCTTTATTGAGATATACTTAATATACCACACAATTCACTCATTGAAAGCGCATCATCAGTGTTGGGGTTTTGTTGTTGTCACGGTCCTGGACGGGCTCTGGAGTGTTGCCGGTTTGATTCCCAGTCAGGGCACATGCTTGGGTTTCAGGCCAGGTCCCCAGTGGGGCGTGTGTGTGAGAGGCAACCACACATTGATGTCTCTCTTCCCTCTTTCCCCTTCCCTTCCCCTCTCTCTAAAAACAAAAACAAACAAACAAAAAAACCCTTGTTTTGTCGGGGGCAATGCTCAGTGTTGGGAATACAAAGAAATTTTATTTGTTCTTGAGAAGCAATTTAATTGGCAGGTTAACAGAAGTCAAATGCTAATATGCAGATTTCAAGTAGTGAGGGGTACCGACAGAGAGTATCACAAAATTTTACAGCATGCATATCTCAAGGAGCCGGGTTTTGGGGGAATCCTCACTGAGGGGTCATGGTAAGCCTTGAACACTTAAATGGCTTTATATAGGAGTAGAATTGAAGAAACTGCAGTTTATTGGAGTCAGTGATATTTGTAAGAGAACAGTTAGAGATGGACTTAGGAGGAATCAGCTGGTTCAGAAAGCCACGCTCGGGAGTTTAGATTACATTCTTTGGAAAAATGAAGTTAATACTAAGGGGAATAAGCTATAACACCGATACACAAATTGCAACTTGACAATGAACACAGGAGGGAATATTTAAGCTGGGATAGAAAGGAAGGAAGGAATTTAATGAGGTTTACCTCACTTGGCAAAAAAGGTAATCTACTACTTCAACCAAAAGAAATGTGTATAAAGGCACAAAATGGTGACAATTCATTACCTATGTGGGAAGTGGACAGCATTCCCTGATAGCTGGATAAAGGAGAGCATCACTATAGCGACAGAAAAAAATTAAAAGGGTCGGTGGGGATCAACTTAGGAGAGCTCACAGAAGAGCAGGCTAAGGGATTTAGATGTATCTTTGTGAGCAAAGGAAGCTTTAAAGATTCTTTAAGAAGAAAGTCACATGATCTGAATTTCTCTGTAGGAAACTCAAAATCCAAACAATTCCAACTACAATCTGAAGAACAGTTTGGAAGATAGTACGGGTTGAAGGGACACTGAGAATCTTCCCTGTTTATGCCTGAGCCATGACCTTTACTGTAAAGAGTGAAATATAGGTGTGCTCTCTTCCAGGGAGAACTGGCCCTTCTCCCAGAGGGACCCTTGGTGCATAGCCACTTTTGTCTAAAACATATTTAAGCATAGCCCCCAAAGTGGGACTTTGGAATCTCACCTGAGAGAAGGACGTTTCACTAGGAACTTTCCCAGTTGGACCCTGTATGCTGTCTCTGGGATTCCCCAGCATCTATTTTCGGGTGTTGGTGAACTCCCGTCTGGTGATGAATGCTCTTGATTCTTGCTTTTGCTTTGCTCTCACTTAATAAAGTGCTCAGTTATTCACCTTTGACTTGAGGTTTTTATTGTCTGTGAATCCGAACCTCCAAATGAAGTGGCCACGTGTGAAAGGCCCATAATGGCACAGATAACAATAAGAATAATAACAATTCTTTTGTATTGCCCAGGTGAAAAATGATGACAGAATGGATAGAAGGAATGGGGTAAGAAAGGAGTAAATACCAAAGTAAAAGTAAAGTTGAAAACAACGAAATTTAAAATATATGAGGAAAAGTCAACACTAAAAATAAAACAATAGAAAAAATAATGGAACAGTACTAATAGTAGTACATATAACTTACTGACACTGTATACCAGAAACTATACTAACATTACATATATTATTTAATCCTTACAACTACTCTCGGACATAAGTCATTCCCATGTTTATTGATGAGGAAATTGAGACACAGAGAAGTTAAGAGATTTGCTTACACACACACAGCTAGTATTTTTTTTAAATCTCAAATATTATGGTATTTCTTGGTTATTCTTCAGTCTTATTTGTGCTCAGTGAACACTCAACATAAATTTGGGTGTTCTTTCTGCTTTAAACTTTCCACATGCATACAAAATTATTACTGCTATTTGTCTACTCTTGAAAGCTCTTTAGGGAAGGAATTTTATCTTTTTATCTTATATTAAGATAACTGATGTGTTTCTCAGGTCATGGTGGAAACGCAATAATTTAAAAAACATTTTTTGCCCTGGCTCAGTGGATTGATCACTGACCTGTGAACCAGAGTTGCCAGTTCGATTCCCAGTCAGGGCACATGCCTGGGTTACAGGCCAGGCCCCTGATGGCGGATGCTCGAGAAGCAAGCACACATTGATGTTTCTCTCCCTGTCTAAATATAAATAAATTAAATCTTTAAAAAAATTAAAATATTTTTAATTTTAAAATACACAAAACATAAAATTTATCACCTAAACCATTTTTAAGAGATTTCATTTATTAATTATAAGAGAGAAGGGAAGGGAGAGACAAAGACAGGGAGAGAAACATTAATGTGAGAGAGAAATATCGATTGGTTGCCTCCTGCACATGTCCCAATTGGGGACCAAAACTGCAACCCAGGCATGTGCCTGACCTGGAATAGAACCGGTGGCCTTTTGCCCCACAGAATGACGCTCAACCACTTGAGCCACACAGGTCAGGGCACCTTAACTATTTTTAGTGTACATTTCAGTAGTGTTAACTATATCCATGTTATAGTGCAACGGATGTCCAGAACTCTTCATTTTACAAAACTAAAACTCAATACTCATTAAACAATTCCCTATGTACTCTTCCCTCAATCCCTTACAATGACCATTCTACTTCTTACATCGATGAATTTATCTAAGTAGAATCATAAGAGCATTTCTTTTTAGGACTGGCTTCTTTTGATTAGCTTAATGTCCTCAAGGTTCACCCATGTTATAACATTTGTCAGAATGTCTTTGTTTCAAAGAATATTTAATGAGATCTGCCCTTTTAACAAATTTCAGTATACAATGTTGTTAACATTAGGTGATGCTGTACAGCAGATGTCTAGAATTTATTCATCTTGCATAACTGAACTTTAATAGCAACACTCCATTCTTCACCTAGGTCCCATCCCCTGGCAAAAACTATTTTATTCTCTGCTTCTACAGGTTTGACTACTTCACATACCTTCCTTTTTAAAATTAAAAAAAATTTTCAATTAAAGTTGGGATATGTTAGTTTCAGATATACAACATAGTGATTAGACATTTATATAACTTACAAAGTGATCACCTGCTAAGTCTAGTACTCATGCACATGGTTATTACAATATTTCACTATAACCCCTATGCTTTACATTATATCCTCATAACTGTTTTTATATCTTATATTTCATACATTTTAATCCCATCCCTTTTAACATATCCCTAATCACCTCCCATCTGGCAACCATCAGTATTTTCTTGGTACCTATGAATTGGTTTGTTTTCCTTGTTTACTTATTTTTAGATCCTACTTGTAAGTGAAATCATATTGTATTTATCTCTCCCTGACATTTCATTTAGCATAATACCCTCTACGACCACCTGTTATAAATGGCAAGAGTTCATTTTTTATGAGTGACTAATATTCCATTATAAATACCTACCATGTCTTTATCCATTAATTTATATATGAACACTTATGTTGCTTCTGTAAGTCTTTTTAAATTATTGTTTTGGATTTCTTTGGATATATAACCAGAAGTAGAATTGGTGGGTCATACAGTTCTATTTTTAATTTTTTGAAGGAATTCTATAGTTTCCCATAGTGGCTACACCAATTTATAATCCCAACACTGCAAAGTGTCATTTGCTGATTTTTTGATGATAGCCATTCTGTCAGGTATAAGGTGACATCTCATTGTGCTTTTATTTTGCATTTCTTTCATGATTAGTGATGCTGAGCATCTTTTCATATGTCTATTGGTTATCTGTATGTCTTCTTTAAAGAAATGTCTATTCAGGTCCTATACTCATTTTTAAATCAGATTTTTTTTTATGTGTGCATTAAGCTGTATGAATTTCTTACATATTTTGGATATTAAGCCTTTATCACATGTATCATTGGCAAATATCTTCTTCCATTCAGTAAGCTGTCTTTATTTAAATTGAATTTATTGGGGTGACATTGGTTAATAAAACTATACAGGATTCAGGTGTGTAACTTTATATTAAAGATTTCATCTATTTATTTTTAGAACAGAAGGGAAGCAGAAAGAGGAGAGAAATATCAATGTGCAAGAGATATATCAAATAGTTGGCTCTCGCATGCCCCCAGCTGGGGACCTGGCCCACAACCCAGGCATGTGCCCTGATTGGGATTTGAACCAGAGACATTTCAGTTCGTAGGCTAGGGCTCAACCCACTGAGCCACACCAGTCAGGTCAGATGTGCAATTTTAAAATGTATCATCTCTATATTATATTGTGTGACCACCACACCAAGTCAATTCTCCTTTTGTCACCATTTATTCCTGCTATACCGTCTTCTACCTCACCCCAACCCCATTCTTGTCTGGTAATCATCATGCTGTTGTCTGTGTCTATGAGTGTGTTTTTGCTGAATCTATTTACATTTTCCACTCAGCCCTGGAAACTCCCCTACCCCTGAAAATTGTCAGTCTGTTCTCTGAGTCCATTAATATTGTTCGTTTATTTTGTTCATTTGATTCTACATGAGAGAAATCATGTTGTCTTTCTCTGACTGGCTTATTTCATTTGGCATAATGTTCTCCGGTTCTATCCATGCTGTCATAAAAGATTTCCTTCTTTTTTATGACTGAGTAGTATTTGTGTAAATGTACCACCTCTTTTTTATCTACTCATCCACTGATAGGCACTTGGACTGCTTCCAAATCTTGTTTTTTGGAATAACGCTGCAATGAACATAGGGGCCCATATATTCTTTGGAATTGCCATTTCAGGTTTTTCTGGGTATATTACCAGAAGTGGAACTTCTGGGTCATAGGAAGTTCCATTTTTAATTTTTTAAGGAAACTCCATACTATCCCCAGTGGCTACACCAGTCTGCCATTACCAACAACAGAGCACAAAGGTTCCCTTTTCCCCACATCCTTGACAACACTTGTTTATTTATTGAAGACAGCCATTCTGACAAGTGAGGTGGTAATTCATTGTGGTTTCAATTTGCATTTCTCTGATGATTAGTGGCATTGAGGATCTTTCCACATGTCAATTAGCTAGCCATCGGTATGTCCCCTTTGGAGAAGTTTCTATTCAGGTTCTTTGCCCATTTTTAAATAGGATTGTGTTTTTGTGTGTGTGGAGTTTTATAAGTTCTTTATAAATTATGGATATTAATCCCTTACCAGATGCATCATTGGCAAATGTTTTCCCATTCAGTGGGCTGTCTTTTCATTTTGTTGTAGGTTAACTTTACTATGCAAAAACGCTTAGTTTCATGTAGTCCCATTTTATTTTTCTTGTTACACACTTGTCTTTTAGTTTTATTGGATTCTTTTATCTTTTTTTATTAAAATATTTGAGAGGAGGGGGAGAGAGAGCAAGAGAATGAAGATAGAGTTCCATTTCTTGTTCCACTTATTTATGCATTCATTGTTTATTCGTTATACGTGCCCTTACTAGGGACCTAACAAGCTGTGTTGGTGTATCAGGACAACGCTCTGAGGTACCCGGCCAGAGTTTGTTGATGGTTTTTTTCCTGGACAAAAACTCTTTAGTTTGATATAGTCCCACTGTTTATTTTTTCTTTTTGTTTCCCTTGCCCAAGTAGAGAGATCCAAAAACCAAAGTATAAGCAAGAGCAATGTCAAAGATTTTACTGTTTTCTTCTAGATTTAGTTTTCATGTTTTACATTTAAATATTTAGTATATGGTGAGTTTATTTTGTATATACAGTAAAAGTGATCCAGTTTCAGTTTTTCCAGGTGTCTGTCCAGTTTTCCCAACACCGATTATTGAATTAGTGCATTGCTTATTCTTGCCTCCTTTGTCACAGATTAACTAACCAGGTAGACACGGATTTATTTCTGGATTCTCTATTCTGTTCCATTGATGTAAGTTCCTGTTTTTGTGCCATTCCTCTGGTGCTTTGATTACTACTCTTATAGTATAGTTTGGTATCAGCTAGTGTGATACCTCCAATATTTTCTTCTTTCTCAAAGATTGCTCTGCCTAGCCCTGACTGCTGTGGTTCATTGGATTGGGAATCCAACTGCAAACAGAATGATCACCAGTTTGATTCCCAGTCAGGGCACATGCCTGGGTTGCCAGCCAGGTCCCCAGTTGGGGGTGCACGAGAGGCAACCACACTTTGATGTTTCTCTCCCTCTTTCTCCCTCCCTTCCTCTAAAAATGAATAAAATCTTTAAAAAAATTTTAAAGAAGATTGCTTTGGCTATTTGGAATATTTTGTGGTCCTATATAATTTTTAAAATTCGTTTTCTGTGAAACATTAGGATTACTGTCAAAAATACCATTGGTATTTTCAAAGAGATTTCATTGGATCTGGAGATTGCTTTGGACAGTATGGACCATTTTAACAATGTTTATTCCTCCTATCCATGAGCACAGTATATCCTTCATTTTTTTTTATATCTTCAATTTCTGGTAGTTTTTCTGAGTAAAGGGCTTTTACCTTCTTGAATAAATTATTCCTAGATATTTTCTTTTTGATGCAATTTTAAGTGGGCTTATTTTCTTAGTTTCTTTCTTATTAGTTCATTATTGGTATATTAAAATGCAGCTGATGTCTAATTTTTTTAAGATTTTATTTAAAGAGAGGGGAGAAGTCAGGAAGAGGAAGGGAAACATCAATCTGTTGCCTCTCATACACACCCCAATTGGAGACCGAACCCTCAATCCATGAATGCACCCTGACCAGGAATTGAACCAGAGACCTTTCACTTTGCAGGACGATGCCCAACCAACTGAGCCACACCAGTCAGGGTACAAGTGATTTCTGAATTTTTATTTTGTATCCTGCTACTTTAATTTAGTTAATCTAATTGTTTTTCATTTCATCTGCAAATAATGAGAGTTTTACTTTCGTTCCAATTTGGATGCCTTTTATTTATTTTGTCTGAATGCTGTGGCTAGGACTTCCAATAGTATGTTGAATAAAAGCAGTGAAAGTGGACATCCTTGTTTCTGATCCTAATGAAAAAGCTCTCGTCTTGAGCAACCCTTCTCCATCAATGCCAGTCACCATGCCTTGCTCTGTCACTGATGCAGCATTTCATTTATGGAATTGTGTTTTTTCTTTTTGTATGAGACCATTACATTGGCAGAAGTCTTGTGATCGCAAGGGCAGTGAAAAACTGCACAGGGAGTTTAAAACAACTGCCTGTGGCCAATGCATCCTTGGACCGTTGGTCTTCCTCACCTACTAGTGGAAGTGACGGGGCTAGGGGTGTTTTTTGCCCTGTGGTGCCAGCATTTATGTTCTACTGCATATGGTCAACTTTTTAAGTCATCAAGTCACCCAGACAAATGAGACGAGACACCCAGTGTGGAGTAGATAGTCACTGCAGCATATCATTACTTCGAATGCTTTCCCAGGAAAAATGTGTCTCTGTCCTAGAACATGTGACACAGATGAGTTCTGCATGTCTTCTTATTCCCTGTTCATTGTGGCCCATGTGGAAGCTGGTGCCACTGGCACATCCCTGGTCCACTTTTTCGTGATAATGTCTTATAACAGCTTTCTTAAAGGATGCAAGCAAAATGCAGGCTTATCAGGACATCAAAACAAGAGAAAAACAGGAGTCACTAGATAGCCAGTCATGGTCAAAAGAATAACTCAGTTGTTTTTGGTTTTATTTTTCTTTTTTATCCTGACCAAGAGTATGCTCACTGATCCTCAGAGAAAGGGGAAGTGAGGGGAGAGAGAAAGAAACGGGGATGTGAGATTGAAACATCCACCACCTCTCACGCATGCCCCAAAAGGACAGAACCCACAACTCAGGTATGTGCCCCGACTGGGAATCAAACCCATGACCTTTGGTTTATGGGACGCCCTCCAACTGACGGAGCCACACCAGCCAGCGCAAACAACTCAGTTGTTAAATATGAATGTTTACCAGAGAGCTTCAACCAACAAATTTACAACTCTTACAAATCATCAGACAGTTGCCCTGCGGTACTGATGTGTATCCCACGAAACTAATACTGCAGAAGTACAAACACTTCACTGTCTGTCTCAGGCTGCTGGGATGTATTTCCAGGGAAAGGTTTCTAGGGAAACCTTCTCGTGGCTATAGATGAGTCACAGAGCGATAGGTTACAGCATAGGGAAAAATAGTAAATAATATCATAATTACTATGTATGGGGCCAGGCGGGTACTTTAAAGCATTACGGGGAACCACTCCGTAAAGTACATGATTTTGCAACCACTTTGCTATACATCTGAAACTAACGGCAAAGTACTGAATTAAATTCTAATTGAAAAATGCACCACGCCCCTCCCCCTCCTGGCACTTCCTTCCCCTTTAAGGCACCTCCTTTTCTCTCCAGGCTGCTCATTCCCCCACAGGGCAGCTCCTTCCCCATCCCGCGATGTAAACTGGGACCGTATCCCCCTTCCGTTCCGCCATTTTGGACTCTAAATCGCACCAGCCGCACCAGCCGGTGGACTTACCTCGCCGTTCCTCCAGCCCAGCCGTCTCCCAGCCACTTCTGCCAACCCGGTCCTCCCCACCTGTCCGGAGGTGACTCCGCAGAACTCTCGGTCAGGTCAGCCACCCCAGCCTTCCTGCCCTTCCGCCGCCGGCCGCCAGCCGTGCTCGGTGTGCGCTACTAGCCCGCTGTCCCTCAGCCGCTGCCGCCGCCACCTCGGCCACCGCGGCCAGTCACCGGACAGCCATGAGCCGGTCCCATGCCAAGGGAGGGGCCAAGCGCCGTAAGAACAAGCGGGGCGGTGGAGGCGGGGACCGCAGACGAAAGAGTAGAGAGAGAGAGAGCCGGGAGGCGGAGCCGTGCAGCTCCCAGGACGCCGCCATTATGGCGCCCGGCACTGCCGCCGCCGCCGCTGCCGCCACCGCCACCGCCGCTGCGGCAGCAAACAGGCCCTTTGTTGAGGATGTGTACGCGGGAGGCGCGGCCCCTTTCAACTTGGGGGAGACTCTAGAAACTCTGCGTTACCCCCCAGGCGTTTTCTGTGCTCGTTGTAAAATCGAGCAGAAGGACAGTGCAGTCGTACAGAGCGGGGTTCAGCCTGTGAGTGAACTGGCTCCCGAGGGCGACAGAGCGTCGCACCAAACCCACTGGGTGTGCCCAACCTGCCAGTGGACCTTGGACTATGAGATTTCCATTGGCCTTGACCAGGCAGCACAGGGCATACAGTTACTCAGCCAAGGTCATCTCGGCGGGCTCCTGGCAGAGGCAGAGGGGGGGATGCTGGCTGAGGGGGGCCAGCTGCCTCTCTCGGACACCGCAAGTGCCTCCCAGGCTAGCTTTGAGCCCCAGGAGACTTCGTCAGAGACGCATCTAGAGGCACGGCAGCTACAAATGTACTGGTCAGAAGTGCGCTTCATGGTCCGCTTCACGTATCACCAGGCAGGGACAGCGGTGGTGCCCAACATGGGCAGGGTAAAAGAGCGTGTGGATAAGCTGTGCAGTAAAGACCCCTCACAGCTGTATCAGCGGTTGGATCTTTTGGCACGAGATTTTGTGCTGGACATGAAGATCCGCCTCCTGCAGCCACTGTGGGCTCAGCCGGGACCGCCATGCTGCTTGCAGAGCCCCCTGCAGGCCCAGCAGTTCATCTCTCTCCTTATCAAGGAGTATGGCGCCCTCTGCCAGGCCGCGCGCACCATCAGCACATTCCTCGTCTCTCTAGAAAGGAAGCATTTGAGTCTCTTCCAGGTGACATGGGAACTGCATAATAAACACCTGTTTGAAAATCTGATTTTTTCGGATCATACTCTCCAGAGCAACTTGCCAGCACTGATGTCACAAATCAGGCTGGGAGCCACGACAAATGACACCCGCAGCCAGAGAACATACATCACCTTGCTGCAACACTACCAGGGCTTGGAGGAAGAGCTGCGCAGAGTGGCTAGAAGGTGGGTGCTGTGCCAGAGGAGGATCAGCACCTTCATCCTTGATAAGATGACACAGAAAACCAAGCTACAAAAAGCCTTGGGACGTTTTAACCAAACGCAGTTCCTTGAAGAGCACTTAACCAGTACAGAAGCAGACATATATAGCGGGAACTTGGCAGAAGCCTCGAGGCACGTGCCATCATCGGCATCCCTAGACATGCCTGACTGTCTCGGCCCAGAAAGGTGTACCATCTACAACTGCAACCACTCACAGTTTCTCACGCGTGGCCTCGTGGAGCCTCGCATACCCAGTACCACCCAGCCGCCCCTCCAAGTGCGTTCTATTCATGACCGTCACTCTGAGAGTCACCTGCCCAGTGTGACATTGGCAAGCTCAGGGTCAGATTCCAGCTCTCTAATTATAACCCAGCAGCAATCCAGACCCATCCGCCGAGATGAGGGCTCTACACCAAGTTTTTACAGTGACAGTGATGTGGTTTCACTGTCAGATAGATTTGCTGATATTTATCTGCTGAGTACTGACGATATCGAGGTGGTGACCTATGACGATGACAATAACGAAATTGCAACCAATGTGAGGTCTAATGCCCAGGGGAACCGCGAGGGCCCCCGCTATGATAGCTCACTTCTGGCCATTCCGCCCAGTTTCAGTCCTGACTCAGAAGAGCAACTCTCCAACCAAGGTGCCTATGGCTGGCAGCGGGACCCCAGGGAAAAGAGCAGAAACAACGACAGCAGCTCCGAGCACAGCTCCCGCGGCAGCTCCTGCTCCTGCACCTGCAACCTCCAGGAGGAGGGCAAGTACTGCGAATATTGCGGTAAATCCTCCAGGCACCACCGGCCTCCAGCCACAGCATCAGGTAGAAGTTATGAAGAAATGAGAGAAAAGCTTCGTTTACGGCTGGCCAAGAGAAAGGAAGAGCAACCTAAGAAAACAAGTCAGCTCCCAGAAAAGCAGGATGTGGTTGATCATCGCACTGTGGAGGACTTGCTGGAGTTCATAAATGGCCCAGAGATCAAGCCTGTGAGCAGCACCCGCAGAGCCAAGCGGGAAAGACAGAAGCAGAGAAAGCTGGAGGAGAAGGCACACATGCACAGTGGCTCCCTAGAGCAAACTGAAGAACTGGAAACTTTATCTCACTCCCCTTCCAGACGTGAAGACCACGGAGTGTCTGGGGCTCAGGGGGACTCCAAGCATCTCCTGCCAAAGCAACACAAGGACGGGACTGGCAAAAAGAAGCTGAAACATACAGGGAAGGCTGGCGGCGATCCAAGGAGGAGGTCTGCGGAGTCCCCCAGAGCCTCAGAGGGCCAGTCCAAGTCTCGGTCCCAGACTCAACAAAGTACTAAAGTGCTTCACCTTGTTTTGCTGGCAGAACAAAGGAAAATGGAGAGAAAAGCCAGGATTGAGAACAAGGGCAAGAAGCAGCTCAGCCAGGTCAAGGAGAGGAAGGCGACCCCAGGCCCTGGGGAGCCTGCTGGCCCTGGGGAGCCTGCCGGCCCTGGGGAGCCTGCCGGCCCTGGGGAGCCCGCCCGCCCCAGCAGGCTAGAGCAGGCAGACACTCCTCAGCCCGGTGCCAAGAGCAAAGAAAGCAGGAAAGGAGATGGAGACAACAACCCGCTCTATGATGTCTTTATGCCCAAAGATATCGACCTAGAGAGTGAGGATATGGATGAGACAGAGAGGGAAGTGGAGCATTTCAAAAGATTCTGCTTGGATTCCACCAGACAGGCCCGACCAAGACTGTCCATCGACTGGTCAGATTTCAGCTTGAAAAAACCACATTTCCCACCTCCTAAATGAAGACCACCCAGAAAGGGACACTCGGGACATTGGCCTGCCCCTGGAGCTGCCCAGCTTACCCAGAGCATTCTGGGTCAGCTGCCACACCTGGGACACCCAGACCAAGAATTTGCTGCCCGACCCTCATTGGTAATCTAGTTTGCAAGATTTTGACTGTAGTTCATTGCTGATTGGAACAGTAGCTCCCACCATTTATTCTACCACTGCGGCCTTGGAGGCCTGGGACATGGCCAGAGGCAAGTTTGCATCATCTACAGAGCTGTCACCTCTGCATCTTGCCCTGTTCTGTCACCTGTCCCTGCCCAGTGATGCCATCACTCAGCTTCCACCCCACCTGATGTGAGCGGGTGAGGTAGGCGGTCTCCATTCTCTACAATATACTGTTTAATAGAGTGTACATGTTGCACTGTTTGTGTCTGGCCCCAGACTTAGAGCCAGCTTGTGTACAAACCATTGCAAAATGATAAAGTACAAAACAAAACCCACCCAGTCCTCACACCAAGTCTTTTGGAGTGTAGCAGTGTATTAACACCAATGTTACTTGTTAAGTAGTGTATCTAGGGTTTAAACTTTGGTTCCAGATCTTGTTAGAAATAGGATAGGACCAGGTTCTGCAGTTACAGTCTGAGTATTGAGTTTCATACCAACTGCCTAAAACCTATTTACAAATAGACCACCAACCTACTTTTATAGACTTGGATACTTAAGCAATTTAAATTAGGGTTGGTGTTCATTTCACTTTTTCTAATCTAAATCTTAGTTTTATGGAATAATAAAGTTTGATGTTCAGCACACAAAACTAAACTCTAGAGTTTAAGCCATTTTCAAAAGAAACTTGCCTTCTCAATCTCAGTGTTTCAGAACATTGACTAGATACGGGCTATTAGTGATGGTGAACTTTGTGTTGTTCTTTATATGATACGTATAACTGTTGGAGGTTTCAGTGCTTTTTAAAGAAAGCTGCGTAATATATAGTTCACCATGTATAGTCATGCAAAAACAAAATTACCTTGTGATTTGGCTGCTCTGTGTTGAACAGTTCTCTATATGGAACAGTTGCTCCTGAATAGCTTAGTCTTTTGTTTTTCTGTTGCGTGAAGGACTTGTTTTTTCCCCCTGGCAGTGGAGGTGTTGTTAGAGTCCAGTGTTCTAGAACAGGCAGTGCCCAAAGGCTAATTTTACTTTCCTAGTTCTCTTAGCTATTACCAGGAATTTTTGAAAGTTGTCTTTAAAATACTTGCTATGAATACATTTTTCTAACCTAAGAGAATCAATATTCTCTATTGCTGCCATGGGCTTCCTGTAGTTCTATTCAAGTGTTACAGTATTTGTAGATAATAGTAAAGAAAGGAACTGTTAAAGCTTCCATCTTAAAAGTCATTTGGTATTTCAGGGAGACCTGTTCTTCCCTTCTCAGTAAGCATCCTACGAAGCTTACATGGGATTACCCAGCTGATTTTTTTCAGTCAACTCATGGTATATTTGGGTGATAGAGAAGTTTTAGACTGGCTCTGGACTCTGCTTTTTGTGTCTAGGTGATTTCACATCACTGGGCTGGCAAGAATATCCTTAATAAGACCTATGGATAGGAATTATTTTTTGACTTTGTTCAACCAGTCAAATTTTGTGTGTGTGTTATACATTTATGTTTTCTTTAGAAAGAATGAAAATATTGCTTAAAGTAAGTCATATGGCATATACAATTTGGAGATAGAGATTTTAAATTTCAATGTAAAATTATCTGTTAAGGTGCTATGTAATCTTGTTTGTTTTCTTAAGGAGTAATGTTAAGTAACAATTTTAGTCTTAGGTGAATTTGTTTTCCTATGGAGTATTAAGTAAAAATTTTAGTCTTAAGTGAATTTGGTTTTTTATGGAGTAATGTTAAGTAAAAATTTTAGTCTTAAGTCAATCTGTTTTCCTATAGAGTAATGTTAAGTAAAAATTTTAGTCTTAAGTCAATTTGTTTTCCTATAGAGTAATGTTAAGTAAAAATTTTAGTCTTAAGTCAATTTGTTTTCCTATAGAGTAATGTTAAGTAAAAATTTTAGTCCTAAGTCAATTTGTTTTCCTATAGAGTAATATTAAGTAAAAATTTTAGTCTTAAGTCAATTTGTTTTCCTATAGAGTAATGTTAAGTAAAAATTTTAGTCCTAAGTCAATTTGTTTTCCTATAGAGTAATATTAAGTAAAAATTTTAGTCTTAAGTCAATTTGTTTTCCTAAGGAGTAATGTTAAGTGAAAATTTTAGTCTTAATTTAATTTGTTATTTATGGAGTAATGTTAAGTAAAAATTTTAGTCCTAAGTGAATTTGTTTTCCTATGGAGTAATGTTAAGTAAAAATTTTAGTCCTAAGTGAATTTGTTTTGCTATGGAGTAATGTTAAGTAAAAATTTTAGTCTCAAGTGAATTGGCAAAAGCAAGTAAAAACGCCTCCCATAAACACATGTCCATCAAATATTCTTAACTTGAGATTTCTACCAAAAAAGGAGTGCCTCAGCTATGTTTTACCTATATCCCTTTAGATCCACTGTTTAGGACTAATTTGTGTTTTTAGTGAAAATTTTGTTCATTTTGTTTTCATTTCTACAAAATAAATTTATATTCAAACAAAACGTATTTGGGATGATGTGATAAAATATGAGATACTAGGCAAAGTTTAACAAGTGCCTTGTTCATGTTCTGAACATTCAAAAAGAAATAACACTGGGTCTAGTGAAACTAATAGAAAATAGAGAAGGTTAGTTTTAAAACTAGTGAAAAATGAATTTTGAACCACTTTGAAATACATTACCTTATAAGACTTTACAATACACATAATACCAATTAAATCTTAAGTTACTTTTTTTAAATCCTCACCCAAGGATATGTATTATTACTGATGTTAGAGGAAGGGAGAGAGAAAGAATGTGAGAGAGAAACACTGATCAGTTGCCTCCTGTACTCACCCCAACTGGGAATTGAACCAGAAACCTTTTGGTGCACAGGTTTGTTACCAAAGGCCTGTCCCTGAGTGGGTCTGCCTAGGGCCAGTTGGTAGTGTGTGGGTTCTTGATTTCGTGTAGGTAAGATTTCACAACTGGAGTCCAGGGGACTATGAGGGTACGTTTATTAAAGCTGGAGACAGTAAAACAGGGAAAGGCTTAGCATAGAGGAAGCAACAGGAGAGCCCAGGCTGGGCTGCCTTAGCCCGCTGGGAAGTCAGAGAAGAGGCGGCTTTGGGGACAGGTTCAGGGAGTCAGCCTGGGACAAGCTGCCAACTACCCATTGCCTTAGAGTTTAGGAGAGGCATGCCTGTGAAGAAAGAAGTTGTGGGGGTGGAGATGGGAAAGGAAATGGCACTGATTGCTCCCCAGAGGGACAGCACATACCCTAGGTCCTTTGTCTTGAGGCTTAGCTCTCTCTCCTGTGGGTGGGAAACTAGGGGAGGTCCCAGGGGAAGGTTTCAGCAGAATATTCATCAGATTTCCAAGTGTGCCCTTTCAGGACCATGGTCTCCACTGATTGGCCAGTGACAGAATAGGGCTCATTTAGTCATTGCAATTGGTTCTGGTGTCTCCCACCTGATTTGGCTACTTTTCTGGGCCTGGAGCTGAAACAACTGAGGCCTAGAAGTTATCTCCAGGAAGGAAAGGCCAGGGGACAAGAGGTTACCCTGGGGGTGAGGTCCTTGTTTTCCCAGTTTTGCCCCTGCCAAGCGCCGCCCTGGTGACCATCTGCACCTGGCTGTAAATTGCTTAGTCATAGTGTCCAGCTAGCTATCTGTCTCAGTTTCCCTATTCTTAGGGTCTCACTGTCCTCTCTCAGGTCGATGCTCCATCCAACTGAACCACCTGGCCAAGGCTTAGGTTACTTTTTCTTTAGGGTTCTCTAATTATTTAGATACAAATTGGTATCATTTAAAATTGAGCTTTTGTTTTTCATTAATGTGATAAAGATTGTAAAAATGAAAAGGAATGAATGACCTTTTAAAGAAAAGGTGCTTATTTTTCTTGAACAGGTTACACAGCTTTCAATCATAGTTATGCATTTACTTTTCTTCCATTTAAGGTGTGGGGTCAAATTCAGTTGAGCTGAGATAATAATCTAACAAGTTTACTTTGCTCAGTCAGTATTGACTGAGTGCTTATTGTGTTGAAGGCATGGGGCTAGGGCTAGAGCATAAAAGTGAACAAATTAAACACTGCCCCTGCCCCCAAGGCCTTCAATCTAGTGCAGGTAAGAGTTACATTTTTAAAAACCTGTAACATAAGATGGGGAATAAGTGCCATAAAAAGTATAGAAAACAGAGTTGCTAATAGGCCTAAACCAAACTGTTTTTTCCACAATTGGTATGTTCTTTTGACAAGTAAGGGTCATGGGTCTGCTCCCCCACAACCGCACTATAGCATGTATGTTTAGTGTATGTAACATACATGTGTATATAACATGCATGTATGTTACAATGCAAGCAAAATCTAGTCTACATTTTACCACATTAGGTTGGCCAAAAAGTCTGTTACCTTTTTTTCATAAAATAAAAGACATTTTTCATTTTCACCAGTAACTTTATTGATTTGGATATTTTGAGTATGCCGCCTATCTCCTGCTATTGGCTTCTAGTGGGTAGAGGCCAGGGGTGCTGCTAAACATCTTCCAATGCATAAGGCACCCCACAGCAAAGAATCATTTGGCCAAAATGTCAATAGTACCAAGAAACTTTGACAGGTTCGATCAGTCACAGCACCTTCTCCATATACTGCACAGATTTTTTTTTTTTTGGTGTTTCAGTTGCATTTTTTCCTTTCTTGAAATAATAAAGCATAACATGCTGAAAATGTTGCTAATTTTCATCCATCTTCAGTATTAAAACGGCTGCACAAAAATTCAATTTTGATAAGTTTTTTTTATGCACACTGATATGACAGCTGTCACAATGCATTCTAACAAAACTGCTTTGAGTGAAGTTAAAGACAACTAAGCGCTACTAAAGACATCGAACGGAAAAAATCTAACAGACTTTTTGGCCAACCCAATACATTTTTTGGCAGCCAATTCTCCTGTCATTCAAACTATCTTTATGCTGGATGAAGCCCCTACTATCTATCTGTCCCTCTGGATACTCCACAAGCATCTCACATGAGAGGTTCATTCAAATTACATGTGGCAATAATCTAATTTTAAACCAGATGTGGCAAAATGCAGTGTAAAATTCAACTATACTTTTAGTGCTCTCAGGCAGCAGAATCCCATGAAAAAAGGTTGGAGTTCTTGGCAGAGGGAGTCACTGCAAAGAACACAAACTGCTGGGCCTCATTTTTTCTTTTACCCTATTGATGCAAGGACAGCCAGGTCTGTACAATAGTTCCAGGCAATTCATGTATTTGGAATGTGATTTACTTCAAGTTTTAAACCTGAAAACTCTGGTCTAAAATTTGTTGTTCTGATTAGTACACCCTCTGTTACAGAGCTGATAGGAAAAATGTTGAAGGATTCTAGAGGCGCACTAGTGTGAGCTTTTGATTTTTGTGTTTTCAATATAAGGACCAGCCCTAGATTGGTTCAAAACTTCAATTGTTAACTAATTTAACTAATTAGATTCAAACGAACAAGTCAGCAAATGAATTGGATACCTAATTGATTATATACTTACACACACAAGTTTGTGTATATCATACTCTTCTAAGTATTTAAAATAATTACAAGCAATATAATGAATAGTTTCTAAATGAGCAGAGTCTTGCAAAAGTACTAGTACCTTATGTTACATGAGCCTTTTAAAACTGGTAATCTTTGGTGCCTTGTAACTAAGAATGCTATCATTTTCAAAAACAATTACCATATGATTTCATTCATATGTGGAATCTAATGAACAAACTGAACTAACAAACAGGAGAGAGACAGACTCATTGATAGAGAGCAGGTTGACAGCTAAGGTATTGGCGGGGAGGTTAGAGGGTGGAAGAATTCAGAAAAAAAAGAGAAAGAACTCATGGACAAGGTAAAAGGTATGATGATTGCAGGGGGTGGGTAGAGGTGAAAGAGGGTATAGGGGGAATAAATGGTAATAGGAAAAGTACAATAAAAAACATATTTGGGCCCTGGCTGGTGTGGTTCAGTGGATAGAGCTCCAGCCTGTGAACCGAAAAGGTCACAGGTTTGATTACCAGTCAGGGCACACGCCTGGGTTGCAGGCCAGGTCCCCAGTTGGTGGCATGGGAGAGGCAACCACACATTGATGTCTCTCTCTTCTTTCTCCCTACCTTCCCCTCTCTCTCAAAATAAATAAATAAATAGGTAAATAAATAAATCTGAAAAACCATATTTGAAGTGACATTTCTAGAGGTTTTTCAGAGCCAGATTTCAAACAATGATGAAATTAACCACTGGACTTTATAACCTCTTAACAAGGTGACCCTAAAACAATATAACCATACTCTTTTTACCATATTTGGTTCAAATATCTATTTTACTTCTAGGAAGCCAAATATACAATTTAAGTATAGAGATTTGTCACTATGAACTTCTGATCCAACATGATAGGTTGACCACATGGTTTTTTTTAATATTTTATTTTTTATTGTTTTTTTAAAGTTCTTAAGACTTTATTTATTTTTAGAGCGAGGGGAAGGGAGGAAGAGAGAGAAACCTCAATGTGTGGTTGCCTCTTGTGGGCCCCCAACTGGGGAGTTGGCATGCAACCCAGGCATGTGCCCTGACTGGGAATCGAACCAGTGACCTTTCGGGTCACTGGCTGGCATTCAATCCACTGAGTCACACCAACCAAGGCTTTTTATTGTTTTTTTTCCATTACCATTTAGACCTCTTTTACCCACCCCCCTACTCCTTATCCCCGCCTCCGCAATCACCAAACGGCTGTTGGTGTCCATGAGTCCTTTTTCCTTTTTGCTCAATCCCTCCACCCCCTAACCTCCCCCACCCCCCAGAGCTGTCGTCCTGCTCTCCATCTCTGAGTCTGTGCCCATTTTCCTTGTTAGTTCCGTTTGCTCATTCGATTCCATACATAAGTGAAGCTGCCTCTGGCTGGCTTATTTTCACTTAGCATAATGTTCTCCAGGTCCATCCATACTGTCACAAAGGGTAAATTTTTCTTTTTTTTTTACGGCCGAGCAGTATATATATGTTTTTATATCTTCACTACCTGACAGAAACGATGCAAATTCTATTTAATAAATATTTATAGTTCTTATATGAACTAGGGATTGTTCTAAGAAGTGAACAAAACAAAATTGAACAAACATGCAAAAAACACTTACCATCATAGTGATTCCATTCTTCTATCTTTTAAAAAGTCAAAACCCAAGCAGTCCCTCTTCCCTGAAGTCCTGACTCAAATCTAACTGCTTACTTGACCTCCACAATTGATTGCTTTATAGGCCAATCTAAATTAGCATCTCCAAAGCAAGATCTTGATCCTTCCCCTCCCACTCACCCAATGGAAGAATAGGAAGCCCCAGACCTCCTGTGGAGACAGCAATTTAACAAAAAAAAAAACCCAAAAAACAACCAAACTTGTGAAGCAATGTCCTTTGTGAGAAATTCAGAAACCAGTTAAGTGGGTCTTACATCCAAGGCAAGTGCCAAAACCCCATCAAAGCCAGTAGGAAAATGCCTGGCACCCTCTCTAAATAGTCCCTTCCCTGGCACAGTGCCACACACAATTGAAAGGAAACTCCCAGCTCCCCATTCTCCTCAGGGAGAAAAGGAGAAGATGGGACTGTAGTCCAACATTCTGACTTTTCAGGGGGGCTGCCTGATGGTCTGGCTTCTGCCTTGCCTGTTTCAGGGTGCTGATGGGCTATAGCATACTCTAGATGCCCAGAAACCACTGAGAAAAAAAAAAGTTGGGCACTGAGCTGCTGCTCCAAAGGACCTGTGGTACACGGAGAGGCTGATTTACCTTGGCAGCCTCTCTTTCAGGGGGAAGGAGAAGTGTAGAGCAGGCACCCACTATTCCAGCTTTCCTGGGGCTTTTGGTTCCCATCTCACCCATCTTGAAGTGCTGATGGTACTTGGCATACTCAAGATGCCTGGGGGTCTCTGAGAACAGTATAGAGCTGGGGGTCTTGCTGGTACTCTATAGGACCCATGGTATAGCAAACAGAGGCCAAGAGAGACTTGCCACAAAGTACCTTGGATCCAAGAAAATGATCTTTCAAAAATGATGGGGGCAGGGGATAACGTTTCCAAATAAAGAAAAACTCAGGGAATGAACTGCTAGCACATCTGGCTTACAGAAAATACAAAAGTTCTTCAGGCTGAAAGCAGGTGACACCAGACCAAAATTTGAATCCAGACAAAATACCAAAGAGTACTGGTGAAGGTAATTGTATAATTATAAAGACAGTATAAATGCATATTTGCTTTCCTTCTGTTAAATGATTTTAAAAATTATATAAATTAACTTTTATGTGATGGTATTATTGGATCTATAACATATATAAAAGTGATATATTTGACAATAACAAAACAAAGGATGTAATAAATGCAAAGTTGTATTTGAGGAAGAAATTGAGACCAGATGAGAACTCAAATCCACAGGAATAAATGAAGAGAACAAGAAATGGTAAGTAAGATTAATATAGTACACTCTATAAATATATACTTTCTCTTTTCTCTCAGCTTCTTTGTATTACGTGAGATTATATAAAGTAATAATTAAAATAATGTATTCTTAGGATTGTATATATGTAGATCTATTAATAGCTATCATTAATAGTATAAAAAGAGGGAAAGAATAGAGCTATATAATTATATAGAGAACTGAGCTATAGAATTACAACATTTTTCGCTAGATTTAAGTCAGCATCAATTTAAGTAGATTCTGGAATGTTAAAATGTTTATAGTAAGCCACAGGGCTAAGAAAACAGTAAACATATTGTGGGGGGGAAAATCATTTAAGGAATTAAAATGTTACACTAGAAAACATTCACTTAATACAAAAATACCCTTAGTATATTCAAAGATAAGAGAAGACATGCCATCCATAAAAGGGGATATTCAGAGAAAAGGATATAAATTTTAGAAATTTCAGGAATAAATTTAGGAATTTTAGAAAGAAAGAATAAGGAAAAGAGAGAGAGATTTCTGAAGTGAGTAAACTTATAGAATTGAAGGGGATTGGTTTTCCAGATTGAAAGGGCCCAGCACAGTGAAGACTGAAAAGAAGCTTATATGAGAATTATAGACACCATTCATTCCTATAACCAGACTCAGAACTTAGAAATGATAAAAGAATGGGATTTCAGCCATCAGTTAGCCAGGGCCAGGTGTCTCTGTGCATGGCAAAAATCAATGAAAATATTTTGGGGTAAGAATAATCGGTATATATAAATTTGTCACTTGTGTCAACAGTGATATTGATGGGTGTTTTTATTTACATTTCATTGCAAGCTGGATAAATATACAATTTGAACACAGTTACATTAGAATATGGTCAAACCTCATAAAGGAGCAGAAAACAAAAAAAGAAAAGAATCAGGATCCAACAAACCCTTTTTTGTCTTTTTTCTTTTTTTTGGCATTTTATCTATTTTTGTTTTTTTAAATTATATATTATTGATTATGCTATTACAGTTGTCCCAATTTTCCCCCTTTGCCCCCCCCCCACCCAGCGCCCCCCACTCCCTCAGGCAATCCCCACACCATTGTTCATGTCCAATGGGTCAGGCTACTCCGTTTCCTACACTGTCCTTTACACTCCCATGGGGCTTTCAATAAAACCAGACAATCATCTTCAACCATACTGCCCTTGACCCAGATGTGATGAGCAGATGGTACAAATCCCTCTTTGCAGTGGAGTAGGGAAGCATCTGCAAAAATAACATTTTCACTTTCTAAGGAAGAGAGAAGCTGTTATTTCAGCCCCTAATCTAAAGAGATGAATCTCACCCTTAGCATTTTGTTTGCAGAAGGCAAAGCATGTGGCCTGTTGCCCTGCTTGGTCTTATTGGGAGAAAAGCACTGAGACACAGATGGGACCATCAGTGAATTGCAGTTTCTCCATTTAAAGACTTTGTAGACAGCGTTGGGATACCATTAGCACCACATGATTGAGGAGAATTGTAGGACCATTGCTTTCCAATGTGATGAGAATATCATGTCTTTGGGGTCAGGCAGACCTAGGTTCAACCTTGATCATTTCTAATTTGTGCTTCCTTGTGCTGTTATTTAAATCTTTGTGCTTCCCAGTATACAACAGAGTCTAGCACAGACCACACACTGCATTCATGTCAGATGAATAAAAGAAGTTACCTTTTCTTTCTGATTCACCATCTTTATAAAATATACAATGATTTCTGTCTGACTGTGCTGTTGTGAAGATTAAAGGAGAACATTTGTTAGGTCTCTGTATTAGTTTCCCAGGGTTGCTGTAACAAATCACCACAAATGCGGTGGCTTAAAATAATAGAAATGTGTTCTCTCTTAGTTCAGGAGGCCAGAAGTCTGAAATCCAGGTTGATTCCTTTGGAGATTCAGAGGGAAAAACCATAGCATGCTGCTCTCCTAGCTTCCGGAAGTTGCTGAAAATCCTTGGTGTCCCTTGGTTTGTAGCAGCATCACTCCAGTCTCTCTGTGTCTCTGTCTAATCTGTGTCTGTGTGCAAATCTCTCCTCCTCATAAAGAAATCAATCACTGGATTTAGGGCCACCCCAAATTCAGGATGATTTCATCTTGAGATCCTCAAATAATTACATCTGCAGAGAACTTACTTCCAGATAAGGTCACATTCTGAGGTTCTGGGTAAACATGCATTTTTTAAAAGATTTTATTTATTTATTTTTAGAGAGAAGGGAATGGAGGGAGAAAGAGAGGAAGAGAAAACATCAATGTGTGGTTGCTTCCCATGCGTCCCCCACTGGGGACCTGGCCCGCAACCCAGGCATGTGCCGTGGCTGGGAATAGAACTGGCAACCCCTTGGTTTGCAGGCCTGTGCTCAATCCACTGAGCTACACCAGCCAGAGCTAAACATGCATTTTTTAAGGACAACATTGAACCGACAGTGGCTCCTAACCCATAGCAGAAGCTCCATTAAATTTACTTCCTTTTTAAAAAAGATTTTGTTTATTTTTAGAGAGAGGAGAAGGGAGGAGGAAAGAGAGGGAGAGACACGTCGATGTGCAAGAGATACATGAATTGGTTGCCTCTTGTATGCCCTCGACCAGGGACCTGGCCCGAAACCTAGCCATGTGCCCTGATCAGGAATCAAACTGAAAACTTTCAGTTTTCAGGACAATGCCCACCCCACTGAGCCACACCAGTCAGGAAAATTTAGCTCCTTTTTATGCTCTTATTTAATGATTGAGAAGTATACAATACTACTGTAAATAAAAAGTGATATCTATCGTCTTTTAATATTTTGGATTGAAGATATTACATTTGTTCCAAAGCTAGTTGAAAGATGCATGAATGAAGTATACTATGTATTTTTTCTCTCTAGTTATTTAATAAAGTAAACATCATAGAAAACTGCCAGCAAGGGAAGAGTACACGGATAATTTGTGTATGTTTGATTTTCATTCACTGAGACACAGTTTATCAAAGATATTGAGAGACTCAAGTTAGTTTGCCCATCCATTCATTTATTTTTTCACCCTTTCAGTAATTTGTTAAATGTTCATTGCATTCATTAAAAATTTCTGGAGAATCCGTTCTATGCCAGGTCACACCGCGGACAGAGAGGCGTATAAGACAAGCATCTCCTTTTAAGAAGATCTGGTGTGGAAGACAGCACAGTGCAGAGATCGTCACAGGGTGCTGAAGCGTAAGAGAGAAAGGATTCCTAACTCATCTTGGAGGCCAGAAAAGTAGGTTTTATATCTTTTTATTTGATTTCATACTTTGGGCACGTCACTTCCCTTCTTGGGGGTCTCAGTTTCTGCACATCTAAAGTGGGGGAATTTTTAAAGTATTTTATTTGTGTGTTTTTTAGAGAGAGGGGAAGGGAGGGAGAAAGAGGGAGAGAAACATAGATTGACTCTCACACCCCAACCAGGGACCAGGCCTCAACCCACGCATGTGCCCTGATCGGGAATCAAACTGGAGATCTTTTACTTTTTGGGATGATGCTCAACCAACTGAGGCACACTGCTCAGGGCTGAAATGGGGGAAATGTTTTAATCTTAAAGTACTGAGGTGAAAATGTAGAGATAATTGCTGAAAGTACTCTAGAAAGTTTAAACAGCCCAGGCATATAGAGCATTACTATTATTATCACAGCTAGGTCCACGTGAACAGAAAGGTTAGGGGAAGAGTTTCAGCTGTATCAACCACTCCCCTGACTTGAGGTTGTCAGCAAAAGAAATGTTCAGACTTGTAGAGAATTTCTATAAGAGTTTACTTGAGCCAAACTAACATCATATGCTGGATGGCAAAATCTCAAATGCTCCTGAGAATAACAGTTTGGAAGTTTCTTTTATGCATTTGCAATTGAGGAGGAAACATAAGATTATATGAAGGTGGGGAAAAGCAAGGCAGGAATTGGTTGACAGGACAGTGATGAGGTTCTGTATTCCCTTAAGGGTGGTCACCATTTAGAAGGAGGGGTCTGAAAAGAGGCATTTCAAAGAGGTGTTAATCTAGATGCACAGAAAACAATGGGCAGGGCTGGCTTAAGGCAAAGATAAGTAAGCCTTTTACTTAAAAGTATGCCTGGGGTGTGACTACTCACCATGACAATGCCCAGTTGGTAATTTATGATCAGATCACCCTGTGAGGCTACTTTCCACAGAACCTACTTTTCCATCCATAACTTGAAGCCAAAAAATTAGGGACAAAGGTAGAGTATTTGGACATAAGTTACCAGAACTGTGTTTGTTACTGGATGCATTTGTATCCAGTTAGTTGCTCCGGCATTCCAACCCTGAAAAAATTTATGTTTTGTCCAGTAAATCTTTAGAAGACTCTTTCATTTGTCCCCAGTGCTCCGTCCTCATCTCATTCTGCTGCTCTTTGCAAGGTCAGTGGTCTACCTAGATTACTATGCTGTACCATCCAGCCTGCTTAGCCCTTGGTTATTCTGCAGTTCTTACCATCTGTAAGTTCTTGGTGAGGAATTTGTAATATGGATGGCTTTCATTTGCAGCGTATGCCTTTCTGTCTCCCAAACTACATTGTCACTCCTCAAAGGCACCTTCTTAGTCCTCTCCGTGGTATTCAGTCCTCACACATGCATTCATTTATTCATCCATGTTAGCATTTCCTAAGCATTTATTGCAAATGAAACCATTAGGCTAAATGCTTAATTTAATAGGTATAACAACCATGTAAGTAGGCGACATCATGTTCCCACTTTACACCTGAAAAACTGAGGCTGTGTAGGACAGGAAGAATAATTTTACCTCTACACTTCTAGTTCTTGGCTGAGACCCCCTTGTAATAAAAGACAGATTAATGGCGGAGGGAGGGGGAACCAAATAAACAGAAGTTTAATAACATGGATATCCCCTGTAAGCATAAGACCCAAGCTCCCACCTTAAATACCGCCTCCACCTAATGACAAAAGAAAATGTTGGGCAGAGAACAACCACATTTTCTGGCAAAGCACAGTAAAGGAGGTGAGGTTGATATGAAGATTTAAGTCCATGCCTTCTCCATTGACAAGAGTTTCTCTAGATGTGGAATCATCCTCCTATTCCTGGTACAGAGAGGGGAACACCCTTGCAAAAAAAGGTTTCCCCCATAAATGCAAATATCTCTTTAAAAAGGGTATCTAACCCTTCCTTTGTTTTCAGAACTTCTTTGATGTCTACTTAAAAAAAAATCAGCCTAAAATAATCCTTATTCCAAAGAGGCATATTTTGGACAGAACAGATTCTGTTCCCTTTCACTTCTTTAATACTGTTGATCTGCTTTTCCCTATCTCCTTCATTTTTTTTTAAGCTTTGGGACTTACTGGTGTTTTATATCAAGTAGTATTTGATTCAGCTGCCTGACACAAAAAAAATCCAAATTGCTACTGGCTTAAGCAATAGGGAAGTTTACTTTTCTCTCATCTAAAATAATTTCAGGAATAGGAACAAACTTTCCTTTTCCACCAAAGACTGCGTTTCCCCGCCTGGATCTGAAACACTGAAAATTTCTCCCCAGAACAGGGCAGACCAGCACAGGCCAGAGCAAACTCTCACACAGCAGAGCAACCCTGACCAGCAAGGAGCAGAGCAGAGCTGTCTTAGCTGGACAGGGGCCTGGCCTCAGCACCATCTGGCTCTGCGGCTGCCTCACCCCAGGGCCACCTCAGATCCATGCTGTTTTCACAGCCCTGCTGTATCACATTGAGCTATTTTGCACTGAATAAAGTTTCCTTCTTCACCATACCACATAGTGGGGGTTCCTATTGGATGACCATTGAAGGACAAAGCTTATGCTTTAAGCAAAGGAGAACCCAGTAAGAGTTTAACCAGATTTTTATTTTTTTAAAGATTTTATTTATTTCTTTTTAGAGAGGGGGAAGGGAGGGAGAAAGAGAGGGAGAGAAAGATCAGTGTGTGAGAGAGACATCAATTGGTTGCCTCTGGCATGCCCCGACTGGGGACCTGGCCTGCGCCCCAGGCATTGCCCTGACTGGGCATTGAACTAGCAACCCTTTGGTTCGTAGGCCAGCACTCAATCCACTGAGCCACAGCAGCCAGGGCAAGATTTATTTTTAGTACATAAGATAAAAAATAAAAATAATTCCAGGACTTGACACCCAGGGCTGGAAGTACAATTCTAAAGGCACCAGAAATCCCTCTCTTTTTCTGTCTCACTCTCCTAATGTGGTCTATCACAACTGCTGAAGCTCCAGCCATTGCATCTGTGTTCCAGTCATTAAAAGGAACAAGGCAGTTTAGGCAATGAAGTCAGTTTTCTTTAAGGAAACTTCCTGAATGTCTCACACAACATTTTGCCTACATTATGTTGGCCAAAGCTTAGTCCTCCTGCTTATTCTCACTGCAAGGGAGGTTAAAAAATGCAATCATTTAGTAAAGCACACTGACACAGCCAACAAGTTTAGGGTACTGTTACTAAGGAAGGAAAAAAAAAAAGGGATATTGGGTTAGCAACTAGCTGTTAACTACATTAACACCAAAGTAACTTGAGAAAGGTGAGAGGAGAATTCAAGGAAAAATACCTGAAGGACAGTTGGGGTCAATGCTTCTGTCTTGCCTTCCTCCAAAATCTTGTTTCCACATCAGGCTTATTTCAGACCACTTGGGTTTGTATACCTACCTCTGAAATTTTTTAAAGTCTCATTTTGGTAGCAAAATATAATGATTGCCACATTCATGAGCATTTGACACTTGTGGTAATAACCTGACATTTCTCTGCCCTTGAATTAACTGGTGACCTTAATACATTTAAACATGAGAGAAAAAGAAATGGAGGATAGCTGAGTCTGTACTTCGCGAGTTCCTTTGTGGAGTCATGGCTTTCTAATCCGATCTGTTCCCTTTTTGCCACTAGTCGTTCTTATGATAGATAAATGAGAGGTGACTACTTACAAATGAAGGAAACAGGGGTTTAAGCAGAACTTACTCCGAAGCACTTGAGCATTGCAATGCAGTGTTCCTTTTTCTTGGAAGGGGGTTATTGCACTTCACTATTTATAACTAAGGCATTGTGCTACTTTTTTTTTTTTTTGGCGATTTTAATCATGTACTGATGTACAGATAACAGACTGCTATGATAGTAATGAAGAATCCATGTTGGAGTCTCAGACCACTTGAACTTGCATGATAGAGAAGAGAAGCGAGTTTCAAAGCCATGTGTAAGCATATTCCTTTTGTTAGGCAAGAAACGATACCCAGACCACTTTAGTCATGCCCCTAAAAGAAACAGAGTAGGTACTGAACTCTAAATAAATGACATTGACATTTGTATTCAGATTTTGTATTTGAAATTGTCTTCCTCTTTAATTTCTTCTCTCCGTATTAGTAGGTGTGTTAAAATCATTGTTCTTTCCAAGACTGAGAATGATCATAGTTTTTATTGATGCTCTTCTTTAACTTAATGTATCTTACATTCCAAAGAGATCTTGAATTCTTATACCCCCATCATTTCTTTTTTTACAAAATATTTTATTTATTTATTTTTAGAGAAAAGGGACGGGAAGGAGGAAGAAAGGGAGAGGAACATCAATGTGTGGTTGCCTCTTGCATGCCCCTTACTGGGGACCTGGCCCACAACCCAGGCAAGTGCCCTGACTGGGAATGGAACCCACGACCCTTTGCTTCATAGGCCCACGCTCAATCCACTTGAGCTACACCAGCCAGGGCATACCCCCATCATTTCTTATATTTTGAAACTAAATAAACTTTGTTGTTTGTATTGAGAAATAATCTAAAGTTATATGGTGATTCTGGCAATTCAAAGATATTTTTTAAAAGATTTTATTTATTATTTATTTTTAGAGACAGGAAGGGAGGGAGAAAGGAGAGAAACATCGATGGGTTGCCTCTCACATGCTGCCAACCTCGGGGGCGGGAGATGGGGGAGAATCAGGCCCACAAGCCAGGCATGCGCCCAGACTGGCAGTCAGACAGATAATCTTTTGCTTTGCAGTAGGATGCCCAACCCACTGAGCCATACCAGTCAAGGCTCAAAGAAATTTTCTTAGAATGCTTCTCCATTAAGGGAACTGAGTTTCATATGGGTTCATGAAAAGTAAACCTATGCATACAAGCAAAACTGAGCGAACTGAGGTAGTGTTCCCCTCAGTAGCATAATTTTCAAAGAACTGAATTGAATCTTTTATATCATGTCAGCTCCTTAGTCATGAGGAGCCATTCCAGAGGCTGTGTTCACCCCCTTCCTTTCAAGGAAGCAGAATTTTCACAGCTTATCTTGCCAAGCTGTGAATTCCTCCTTCAAAATACCAATATTTTTCATGCAGTTTTCCCTTACATAAACCATTTACTTTGCTTTTACCAGGATTTAATAGGGTGGCATACCACAGATTCTCAGATCTAGAATATTTACTGTGCAGAGGCTGGACTGGGGATGGATACTGAGCTGCCAGTGTTTATTCATCCACAGAGCCAGTCATACATGTGGTTGTTCCCCATCCACTATAGTCTCTGTTCATTGTTGCAGGTATTGGCTTCTGGGATCTAATTAGTGCAATGATTTCTTCTGTAAAAGGTGTTAATCCCATTCCTTGTATCTGGCATCAGTAGAACTCTAGAACAACATCTAAATTCAAAAATTTCTATCTCCTATTTAAATACAGCTGGAGGTCAAGATTTAATTGTACGAGGGCAGATAAAAACATAATTCCTCATTACTTGCTTTGCTCCATGGCCTGTCTTTCAAACCCAAACCACTAATGCTACTTTGAGTTCTGAGGCTGGTATACACTGTTTAGTGGCTGGTATCAAAATTGAGGAGACCTGAGTGATTTTCTTATTTGTGGTTCACTGAGAAATCCTCAGAGCCCCTATTCACACTGTTACTGACACCTCCAAACACAGAGCAGGTTGACAGATAATATCTGCAGATAACAAGCTATTTCTGGGTAGGTACAATAATCTGAGATTGAAATTTTCAAAGGGATTTCTTACTTGGGTAGGAATGTTTCCTCCAATCGCTTGTTGCCCATTTATTCATTTATTCCTTCAACAACATTTATTGAATGTGTGTTACATGCCAGGCAGGCGCTGTTCCAGATGCTAGGGACACTGCAGTTAACAAGACAGCAAGGGCCTGGCATTTACAGAATACATATTTCCGTGCAGGAGACACAATACACAAGAAAAAAAGAATTTCAGACAGTAGTAAGTGCTATAAAGACAATAAAGCAGATAAGAAATACACGAACAGAAAAAGTGTGGCTTCTGACATTGTTCAAATGTCCTCATCAAGGCTTTTTAGCACATCAGAGAGGTGTGCTGGGGTTTCTTGTGTAAGTTTCTAGGTTTCACATGGAAAATGAAGAAGCAGATCCAGTCCATCACGTTTCTGGTCTAAATGTATGCCCAAGGCCCCTATTGAACAACAGAAACCATCAGTTCAACAATGGGGTGAAAACCAGTCCTGTCAGAGCAGCTACAGCCTACTAACTCGCTGTGTGGTGTAGACACAGAGTCATAAAAACGCCTTTGCCAAACAAGCGAGTCCAAAGACCTAGGAAACGATCGATGGTCAGTGACTACCTCATGCCACTTTCTAGGCCAGATTTTCCAGAGATGACTCTCTCCACAGACAAGGGGAATAAGCCAGCCGATTGAGATGGGAGAGAAATCTCAGGCTGTGTCGGGAGGGGTTCCCTCTCTGGTTGGTAGGGCCATGCATATAATCTGCCTCGGGTCATTTTCTGTATCTGGGGATGTCTTGTGCGATGACTGTGTTTGTAAAGGATTTATTGCACTGGATTTCTGTTTGTCTTCCTGACTTTTTACCGCACTGCTGTCCCGACTCATATTTATTTGCAGTCTAATTTCCTCGTTTCAGATTTTCTCCTAGTCCTCTCGCTCTCTGGTTACCCACTGCACAGCATATCCACGAGCACAGTCACTGTGATATATGTACGCGCCTATTGCAAATGACCTTATGGGCTGTGATCAATTGTATTTTATAGTCTTCACAGAAAAATGGTTTTAAAAATCTCTTGTTCTGAAAGGATCCTGGTTAAGTTGACTTTTCTTAGAGCAAGTCAGTTCTTTCTCAGTTTTCACGTGAAGTTTTGGCTGTCTAAGGTTAGTCTCTACACAATTTGAGACAGTTACTTTTCCTTATCCACTAGTTACAGACATGTAGAATGATATTCAAGTCTTATCTCCAATATCAATATGGAATTCTCAGTGGGGGGCAGAAGGGGACAAAAATTGAGCCCCCCTAGGGGACATTTGGCAATGTCTGGAGGTAGTTTTGGTTGTCACAACCTGGGGGAAGTTGCTACTGGCATCTAGTGGGTAAATCCTTGATGGACCCCACACATTCTGCTAAACACCCAGCAGGGCAAGCCCCCACAATGAGCAATCATCTGGCCTCAGATATCAATAGTACCAATGCTGAGAACCCCTGATGCCAACCAAAGCAGGAGAATATAGGACTTTATTCTGCAGGTTCTACATAAAACTTGCTCTCACCTTAGAAGTATATACATGCCGGCTGGTGTGGCTGAGTGGATTGAGCACCATCCTGTGAATTGAAGGGTCACCAATTTGGGGCACATACCTGCGTTGCAGGCCAGGTCCCCAGTTGCCGGCCTGTGAGAGGCAACAAGCTGATGTTTCTCTTGCACATAGATATTTCTCTCCCTTTCTTTCTCCTTCCTTGCCTCTCTCTCTGAAAATAAAGAAATAAAATAAAAAAGAAACATATAGTTTATGGGTATCGTGGGGGATGGAACACGGGAAAGTATATTTTTAACGAAAGCATGTGCATGAGGAGAAAATTGTAAGAAAAACAAATATAAGCACTATATTGAAATATATGTAAATGACCTAGTTGTGTTGTTGCTACATTAATAAATTTACAGTATATTGTATTTAATTTATATTTCATAAATTAAGATATGATTTGAAGTATATGGTTTTACTCACATGATTATAAAGTTATGAACTACATTTACCTTGAGGAATTGATCATTTTGATTCTATATAGAGATGAGGTAATGCACATTGGGGGCTTCAAAGGGTAATTGATGGATAATAAGAATAGAAATTTAATAAATAGAAATTTGCACAGCCCTATACATAGTAGTTAATGGGAGGGGCCCAAGTTTCTCCTCTTCAATTGTTTGTTTATTTTTAGAGAGAGGGAAGGGAGGGAGAAAGAGGAGAGAAAAATCTATACTCGAGAGATATATTAATTGGTTGACTCTCGCACATCCCCAACCAGGGACCTGGCCTGCAACACAGGCATGTGTCCTGACAGGGAATTGAACCAATGACCTTTCAGTTCACACACCAGCAGTCCACTTCGCCATACCAGCCAGGGCTAAATTGATTATTTTTAAGAAACAGCAGGCATGGGAAAACCTCTTAAAACTGATGTTATCCTCTTGTAAGAGCAATTTGCATTGATAAGGGAAGACAAGGATGACTTTAAATCTCTAAAACTCTTATCAATGGAGAAGGAAAGGACTTAAATCTGCATAACAGCCTTATCCTTTTTACTGTGCTTTTCTTAGTCACCTCCCGTAATTGGCTCCCTCACTCCCCACCCCCCAACATCTTCTTTTGTCCTTAGCTGAAGATAATATTTAGGATGGTAGCTTAGAGCATTTGGGGGAGTTAGTCAGTTTTCCTGGGTCTCTCTCCCATACATAGGAGGTTCTTTGTTATTAAACGTCTATTTGTTTCCCTCTTGTTAATCTGTCTTTTATCACAGGTAGGTCTCAGCCAAGGACCTGCAAGGGTTGAGGGAAAATTATTTTTTCTCTTTCACACAGTAAAGGGTCAAAATATGTAATACATGCATAAGAACCAATTATTTAAGAATCTGAACCTTCCTTCAAAATGAAAAGGGCATGGGAGGGAGAGTTACTTCAACCATATAACCTTATAATGATTTATTTGTATCATGTGCAGATAATACTTTTTAAAAGCTACTGACTTTTTCAAAAAAGATCTTAACTTTTAGCGTTTTCTCTTGAGGGAATCTCCATAGAGATACTTGCTTTCTTTATTTTCATTGTCATCCTCCGTGGTATTTCATTCAGGTTTTTAAATTACCCAGGGCACTTCCATTGTTGAGTGCATAGCTATCTGAGGACACGCTTTGTTTTGTTCATTAGTGGCGGTTTATTCTTTCTGACCAGAAACACTATGTACCATGCTTCTTCACCAGTCTGTCAAGTTTTCCATTATCTCTGGCTGTAAATTTGACAATTTTCTAGGCTTCCTATTTACTTAGCTGTGAGCCTGCCATCAGTTTTCACTTCTAACCTCTTTCTTAATAATGACTTGACAGAGCTTGCGGCAGGCACCACACTCTCCATGTCAGCTGGGAAGGTACCTACCTTCATTTGCGTCCACCTGGTGCCTGCTGTGAAGTTTTCCAAGTCGTACAGATGGAAGCTAGACTGAAGGGGGTGTATTTAGCCAAGAGTTTGGCACCATTGGAGACCAAACCCAAAGTGCTTGTAGAATTCTTTCTGTTCTAAATGTGCTTTCACCTGATTTGCTATTCAAACACTGAAGTGAGAAATGCCTGAGATTTCCCCTCTATGCCTCCTTGTTGCTCAAATGTGACCACGATAGTTGCCAAATCTGTGCTCCTTCACTTAAATGTGGGACAGGACACGCAGGATATGTCCTCTCTGGCATCAAGGGACAGAAGGCTGCTGAAACCAGACAACACCTGAGTTGTGATCAGCAGTGCTTTCAGAGAAAGATCTTGATCAAAAGGGGAAAATGTAAAAAAAAAAAATTGGTAAACAAGAACGTCATTTTAAATGACATAGGAAGGACAGAAGGGGAGTCGTCATACCCTATACCAATCCCAAACCACAGCAGGAGGAGCTCTTGGTAATAGCCCTCCCAACTTCTTCTCTCCCTCTATATAAGTTTCCTCTTCTTTGTTCTAGCTGATCTGCACGTGGCCCACCATTGTTGCATGTACCAAATTGCAATTTCTTGTTGTTCCCAAAGAAACCCATTTTGCTGGAGAAATATCTGGCTGACTTTGTTTAAGGTCAGCACAGGCACTATGCCGCAGACAGAGGAGATGAAGAGTGAAATTCCACAGGTCCCTGACTTGAGGAGCTCACAATGGAGCTTACATTAGAATCGCCTGGGAAGCCTGTAAACCAAGGGTGTCAAACTCATTTCCACCGGGGGCCACATCAGCCTCACAGTTGCCTTCAAAGGGCCGAATGTAATTTCAACTCCTTAACAGTTAAGGAGTAGTTATATAAATATAACTACTGTATAAATACAGCCCTAAAAATTATTTTGGCCCTTTGAAAGCAACGGCAAGGCTGATGTGGCCCCCGGTGAAAATGAGTTTGACACCCCTGCTGTAAACTGTTTCTGAGTCTCCAACTGCAGGAGGTCTGAGTTATGGGCTCAGAGAATCTTGATGATTTACAAGCATTTTAGATGAGTCTCGTATAGATGACCTTTGGGTGACACTTTAAAGGATGCTGCCTAGTAGGAGGCACAGCATGAAGAAAAGCTTGTGATTGGGAATGATTATGTTGTTGTTGGAGAGTAGCGAGGTACCTGGACTGGGGAACTGGGCCCCTGTCATGGAATAGGAGGATGAAAGTACAGAACATTGGCACGTTTAGGCCAGAACATGCAAAAACTTGAATGCCAGTCTTAAGTGGGTTGAACTAATTCCAGATGTGATAACATTTGAGCAATATCAAATAGGTAATTGAAAAACCACTGATTATTTGTAAAAGAAAAGTGTTTTAGTAAGATTTACAATTGAGACAAGTTGTTCTGGCAGCAAAATCTAAGATAAATTGGAGCAAAAGGAACTTGACTGTTTCTAAAGCCAGGAAGCACCTGTTGTAACCGTCCAAGTATAAGGTGACAAGGATTCAGATTAGGATGGTAACAGTGGACAATTATAAAAGGCATGCATCAGGTCCTGGCTGGTGTGGCTCAGTGGATTGAGTTCTGGCCTGTGAAGCAAGGGGTCACAGGTTCGATTCCCTGTCAGGGCACATGCCTGAGTTACAGGCCAGGTCCCCAGTACGGGGTGCGTGAGAGACAACCACACATTGGTGTTTCTCTTTCTCCCTCCCTCCCCCTCTAAAAATAAATAAATAAAGTATTTTTTTTAAAAAAGGCATGCATTGAAAGAATTGCCAAGGGACCCACAGGTTGCGAGGATGAGGATGAAAAAAGATTCAGAAAGGGCTTCAAGATTTGGTAATGGAACTAATGAAAGATTGAAGATGACACTGATTGACATAGGAAGGTAGTAAAAGAGATTTCCTGAGAAGATGAAGAATACTCATTTAGACACACTTGATCTAAAGTGAGAGGAGAAATATTCAGGTAGAAAGTCTTACATTGGCATTGAGACATATTGGCTACAGACTATGGGAAATGTAGACCCCACCCCCCAGGTCCTAATAATGGTGACATGACCCCAAACTCTATTTTCCCTGTTACATTGAGTAAGAAAAAAAATTATTATTAATGCACCTTGAATGATCTTTATATATTTCTTTTAAAATTGTATAAGTTATCATTTTTAGTAGAGCAGAAAGTGCATATTTTCTTAGTTTTCTCTTAAATTGTTCATTAAAAGTCAGTGTTGGTGTTCCTTTAAGACCAGGGTAATGTTTTTAGAAGAGGCATTTGGACTGACATTGCATGGATTTTATTGTAGTGCAGAAGATATTACAGGTACTCCCCTAATGCCTGGTCAACTAAAAACCTCTGCCACATCAAGGACTTTCAAGTGTTGAGAATTTCCAAGGACAGAAGCAGGCCCTAAGGAAATAGGTAATAATGAAAAAATGGAGAGGCTGAAGTTAGTTGATTTATAAATAGCTCACATTGTTCACATTGTGTTTTGGAAATTTATAGGAAAATAAAAACTGTGGTTCGTTGTAACCAAGGAATCAAGAAGGTCCAGGAGAGGAAACAAACACATACTGTATTAAATAACATATAGATATTAAACCAAAGTGTTTATTTCTGCCACAGTTTCTAAGATATATTAAATCAAAAATTTTTAATTTTTTAGGAGGTCTGTGGTGTCAGTTCTCAGATGATCGATATATCTGAAAAGAAGTTATGTACTAATTGGTTGTAAGTCTCCAGGGACCAATAAGTCTAATATGGGCCATATGTCATTTAAAGGAACCATAGCCAATATATTAGCCATTAGTCATTGACTAAGAGATCTAGAAAAGTTTTCCAGAGCAGCCTGCATTGAACATTTAGGCAAAGAATAAAAGACATCACTTCCTCTGCCAAATGTAATTCAAGATTTGTATTTATTTTCGAGAGACAAAAACAAACCAAAAAATTCAAAGCCTAATGTTATAAATGATGAGAATTCTGCTAACACATACTATTTACAATGATTATCTATGTAGGTTAAGAAAGGACTGTGTGGATGGGTGAATTTTCCACTTCAAACAGCAAAAAGCACATGGAATTTCACTTGACTACTGATAAGCCATGTGATTATCTTCTATGATGCCAACAAGGTGTCCAAGGTGATACTGGAAAATCCCCTAAAGGTTGTTATGCTAACTAGAAACTTGGTAATGTTTTCTGAGTGATAGCTTGGTAGATTTTTAATAGTCTTGTCACCGGAAAGGCACTGGGAGTGGGCGAAGGTCAGTCTGCCCTGGTATGGTCTGCAGTGTGTGGGCCCTTGACTTCATGCAGGAAAGATTTCACGGCATGAGTCCAGGTGGTTTTCAGAGAGCATTTATTACAGGTGGGAACAGTGAAACTTAAGTGTGATCTTACGGTGGAAGAGGCAAGATCACAACAACAGGAGGGAACCTAGGCGGAGGTGTGTTGGCCTTTTAGGTCACAGGGGCAGAAGTGAGCCAGCTGGGCCTCGTGGACTCTGGTAACAAGTTACAGAGGCAAAAGAAGGGCCTTTGGAGACAGGTTCGCTTCTAACTGTCCTTGGTTAGGGAAGTTAAGATCTTGTGATTTATTAGCTGGCTGTAAATTGCTCTGCAGTTTGTTCAGCTGCGTGTCTCAGTTTCCCCATTACACTGGCCAAGGAATTTCCTAGATTCTTACTAAGCTGCCTCACTCAGTCTGGTACTCTTGACTACAGTATTTTGAATAATTATTTTACTTGTGAATTGAGAGAAATTAAATATTCAAATATGACGAGCTTAATTATTACAAAGTATTTCTTTAAAGACAATGAAATATGTCTAGTGTTATATTTACTCTTTGAAGCATGGGCAGGTGAAGATATTTAAGCTACCATGTTTTGCTGTGTATAATGTGCACTTTTTTGCCCAAATTTCTGAGGAAAAAATAAGGATGCCATTATACATGGGTAGTACTAATTCCATAGCTACATAAATGTTTTTGATTCTTTATGCTTATGTGTTAAAAGTATAACTCTAGAAAGCAATGATTTCCGTATGCAAAATAATAACCTTGAATACAATAATTGGTTTTGTTTATAAATATAAATAAATAGTTGAATAAAAAAATTAAAGTGAAACATTTTCTTTCCTGAAAGTTTGGGCCAAAAATGTGGGTGTACATTATACATGTCAAAATACTGTATTTGGATTATATTGGCAGTAAAAAAGTGCATTTAAAAATATATGACAAGTGCCCTGATTATTATGGCTCAGATGGTTGGATGTCCTTGCGCAAAGCCAAAGGCCTCCGGTTTGATTCCCAGTCAGGGCACAGGCCTGGGTTGCGGGTTCAGTCCCAGTTGGGGTACGTACAGGTGGCAATTGATTGATGTTTCTCTCTCACATCGATATTTCTCTCCCTTTTTATCTCCCTCCCTTCCCCTCTCTATAAAATAAAGAAAAAATCTTTACAAATATATATATATATAAAGTAATTGGCTTCCTTTGTAGCCTATATGCAAAGCATTTATTGCTTTAAATGCCTGCCCCAAATGAGGTCACCTACCTCTGCCAATGTGAGTTAGTCACTTCGTGCCCCTCATTTACGCTGGCTACAGGTTTCAGTCTCTGAAGGAAGTTTTCCCACTGATACCAATTCCTCAACTTGTTGGAGATCAATTATACATTTTTGAAATCTCAGGACTGTCCCAATTTCTCTCTTTCAGAGGAAACCTGCTAGAAGATACAGTTGGAAGTGCATGCCTGTATTCATTCACCATTCTTCCTCCATGCCTGGGGATCTAAGAGATATGAAAATAAAACAGATGTGAGTAAAACTACCTATTAGCTACTGCCTTTCTTTGTGTGGCAGCCAGTGCTATTGTTATTAGGCACCAAAGATTGAAAAGGATCTGGTGGTAAAGGGGGGCATGCAAAATCTTGTTCTTCAGGTTGAGCCCACCCAGAGCAGAAAGGTGAGTTGCATATCAAACGTCATTCAGACGTTTTAAAAAGCAAACCTGGTGTAAATTCTGACACCTTAGTGAGCGTGCACTATCTCTTTTCCTATCCAGTATTCATTGAAATATATTGCTGTTCTACTTTTCCTTGTAATTCTAGAACAAGTCCCTGTAACTCCATTTCACTGGTATACCACTGTTGTTTTTTCCTGTTTTACCAATGATAATGGTCCCTTTTGATGGGGAAAAATATATGTGCCATAAAAAAATTATCTGTTAGAATATAAGCTCTGACCTGGCTGGTTTAGCTCAGTGGATTGAGCGCAGGCTGCAAACCAAAGGGTTGCCGGTTCTATTCCCAGTCAGGGCACATGCCTGGGTTGCAGGTTAGGTCCCCAGCAGGAGACACACGAGAGGCAACCACACATTGATGTTTCTCTCCCTTTCTTTCTCCCTCCCTTCCCCTCTCTCTAAAAATGAATAAATAAAATCTAAAAAAGCAAAAAAAGAATATGAGCTCTGTAGAGCATGAATTTTGTGTCTCTCCTGCTCACTGATATATCCGTAGTTTCTGGCACTTAATACTATGAATGAATGAATGATAGAATGAATGAGTGTGAGAATTAATGAGTGAATTAAAAGTTATATGTTTAAAATATGAATAAAATAATAAGTCTTATAAAATGAATTTCCTTTAACAGAATATTATTTTCTCAACCAAAGCCTAGCATTACCCACCGAGACTAATTATGCAACATGGTGTAAGTTCTCTATTGTCTACAAATTAGTCATAGTTCCTCAGGTCCTAAATATTGTCCTTTCAGGAAAATAATCGTTTTTATCATTTCAGTAGCTCTGGAGCAGATTCTGGTTTGTCCCTTTTATTCTCAGTGCTAGATAATGGAAACTTCAGCGAGTACATTTTAAATTTTGAATATATCCATATTTTTGTGTATTAAGCAAAGGTTGCCACATCAAGAATTCTCTTGTGGATTTACTCTTTGTGGTCAGGAATGGCTACCCCACTGAAAGATACTCTCTTCCATCAGAGTAGCCAACGGTCCTCATCAGTGTGAATTCTGACTTCTCTCACATTATTGAACAGGCATATACATTTTTTTAAAAGATTTCACTTTTTAAAAAAGATTTTATTTATTTATTTTTAGAGAGAGGTGAAAGGAGGGAGAAAGAGAGGGAGAGAAACATCAGTGTGTGGTTGCCTCTCACGTGCCCCCCACTGGGGACCTGGCCCACAATCCAGGCATGTGCCCTGACTGGGAATTGAACCAGCAACCCTTTGGTTTGCAGGCTGGCACTCAATCCACTGAGCCACACCAGCCAGAGCGCACTTATTTTTTTTAGAAAGTGGGGAAAGGGGAGAAACAGAGGGAGAGAAACATAGATGTGACAGAGAAGCATTGATCAGTTGCCTCTTGCTTGCCCCCAAGTAGGGATCTGGCCCACAACCCAGGCATGTGCCCTCACTGGGAATCAAACCGGTGACCTTTGGGTTTGCAGGACAACACCCAACCCCAGTCAGAGCACATACTTTTTTTTAATGCTTGGTATATTTTGGTCACATTGCCTACTGAAAAGTCAAATTGCATATGATTGTGAATTTCCTTGGTAAACATTGTGCAGGTACATAATGAAAAGAAAGTAAAGCTGAAAAGGTCTCAATTTATTGCAAAATTTTCCATACCCCTTAGACCATTTAACACATGGCTCATTTCCTTTGTTAAGTATTTTACTGCTAGTCTTCACAAAATGTCGTTCCTCTTTGTACACTGGAATTAAGAGTAAAATGACAAGCAGCTTGAAGAATGTATTAGAATTGCCTTCATTCAATCACCTGATAAAACCAAATCTACCTTTTGCCTCACACTCTATTGCTGACATTAAAATATATGTACTTTGAAAATTCTAACGTGACCCTTTTACCTCTCAGGTTTTGTAGCTTATACAACAAAAATAGAACTTTAATGGCCTATTCTTGAAGAATTAAGGCTCACAAAAAGAGCAATAATTATTAAATGAAATATTTAACATACAGTTTAGTATAAAACATTATATGGGTTGCATACATTATAACTTGCACCATTGACATGTAGCAATATTCTTTTTAAAATCACTGTTCTTTTTATTCCTCTACAATTCTTCTCTCTCTCTAAAACCTCTGTACATTATCAAGAATAACCTGTGCATAACTTAGCCTTTGTACTCTTTGGGCATATTTTTTCACTCTTAATGTTTGTCCTCAGGAAAGTTATTTCAGGCATGGTAGGAAGGTTGCTATAAAGAGAGTACTGGTATTTAAAAAAAAAAAAAAAGCCCCTGTCACTGGTGGGACTTACTCTGTATACAAACAAGGAACAAAACCTGCCATTATTTGCTTTAAAATTCGATAACTACTATCCCATTTTTCAAACTTTATCCCAAGACAGCTCTCTCTCATTCCCCGAGAAATGCACACAGAAAAATGTTCGTTATGGCAGTGTTTATAGTGGTTAAAAATGGAACCAGCATAAATGTCAGTTCATGAAACTGAGGAAGGAAAAGTTTTTCCCCTACCCTTCTAGATTTTTTTTGGTTGGTCTAATAGATAAATGGACATAAAACAGGTTAACAGAAGAAAACCAAACTTTAATTACATATGCACAGGGGCCTCCATGAGAATATGAGACCGATAGACAGGCAGAAAAAGGCTTATGTGTCATCTCGAACTTAGGAGAAGGGGATAGGGAGTCTGTGGTTTCAAAGAGGAGGGCAATTTACAGGAAGTGAGAAAGAGCAAATGTTTGGCAAGCAAATGTATGCTAGGTCATGCAGATGCAATGGGACACAACAAAGGAATTTGAACAAACAGCCCTTACCAAACTCCTCCCAGCCCACCACACCTAGCCCGTACTCTCTGTAGTTATCACTGGTGAAAGTTCTCTTTCTCTACCAAGCCCTCTAAATTATGTGACTCAGTTAAGGGGGAAGTAGAAAGCTTTTCTGAGTCTTTTGTACCTTGATTTTCTTTTTCTTTTATTTTTTTTAAAGATTTTATTTATTTATTTTTAGAGAGGGGAAAGGAGGGAGAAAGAGAAGGAGAGAAACATCAGTGTGTGGTTGCCTCGGCCCCCAACCAGGCACTGACCCACAACTCAGGCATGTGCCCTGACTGGGAATCGAACTGGTGACACTTTGGCTCGCAGGCTGGTGCTCAATCCACTGAGCCACACCAGCCGGGGCTTGATTTTCTTAAACTCAAAATCATTCGCATTCCAAAGTGGCACATTTTGGGGGAGGCTCATTCTGAACCCTTTCAGAGTCCTGTTATATCCATGTTACATCCATGCTGTGGAATACACTGTAGCCAGTAAAATGGAAATTATGACTATTACATAGTTATCTGAAAAAATAAACATTAATTAGATTGTAAAAATCCAAGCGCAAAATTATATCTATGTTACGATTACAGGTGTGTCAAAACAAGATATGCACATATATGGGAATTGGAAAAGAGCAAGAACAGTGAACACAGGTAAGCTGTTAGAGTGGGAGAATAGGACTTTTTAATTTTAAAAATGTTTTTGCAAAAAAAATGTTTTTGCTGTTACTGTTATGAAAGTATTATATATTTTTTACCATATTTTGAAGTTTCCATGTAACCACATTTTCCCTAACCAACTGCTGATGATAATAGACTGTAATTAATGCATTGTTTTATTTTATTTAGCCTTTGGTGTTGAATTTGGGGAGTGTTCATGGGCTGTTAAGTTTTATGGCTCAATAATGACAGAACAGCTTTTTGAAGCCTAAATGACCTCCAGATAGCCAAAAGCTATGTTTAGAGTCTCTGCTATTAAAGAATAAATAATACAGTTCATTCTTTCAGTCAGGAGATTTATTTGGGCAACTAAAACATGTAAAAGAGAATTATCTACATGTTATTCATTGTTCTGTATCACGTAGATGGAATGGGAGCTAAATGCCATGCAAGAGCTTAACAAAATAAGTATATAATTACTCAGGATATGTGTGGTTTTTTCTGTCACAAAATTCTAACTGGATTCAGCTTATTCAAGTTTAATTCCGTGGAACTTAATGTTTTCAGCCTTCTATCCTCTGACATTAGCATTATTCTAATCCTAGCTTATGTATGAACATTATCAATTGTTTCAACCCTGCAGCTCCATGCACCAGGACAGATAACTTTATGAGTAAGTTTATTAGCTTGGTTTTTTTCTAACTGCATAGAAAATAATATGCCTCCGTGTGTGGTAGGCAGAATGAAGGTCTTAGAAAGATGTCCACACCCTAATCCAAGGAACCTGTCCCTTCGTTACCTTACGTGGCACAAAGGCCTTTGCAGATGTGATTAAGTTAAGGATCCTGATATGGGGTGAATATCTTGGATTTTGGGGGTGGATGGAATGTACACAAAAATCCTTACAAAAGGAAGGTGAGCAGGTCTTAGAAGATGTGAGGACGCAACTGCAGGTTAAGGGAGAGTGATTTGAAGATGCTACACTGCTGGCTTTGACGATGGAAGAAGGAGCCCTGAGAAAAAGAATGCAGGCGGCTTCTAGAGGCTGCAGAAGGCAAAGGAATGGGTTTCTCCCTGAGAGTCCTGAAAGGGAATGCGGCCCTGTTCACAAGTCAGTTTTAGCCTGTTGACATCCATTTCCAACTTCTGACCTCCAGAACTGTGAGAGAATAAATAAGTTTGTTATAATTACAGCAGCAACAGGAATCTAAAACAAAACATTTCATAATGTTTTCCTTAAAAGCTCATGCAAGTCTCAGTTTTGAAGGTCACATGATACTTTTAAACATGCTAGAGAAATGTATCATTTCAAAGAAATGGTGCTGCTGAGAGGGAGAATTCCCCCACCTCTACCCTTCTTAAAGTCTTATGGTTAGATTAATAATAAAATTGACACAAGACCAGATTAGCAGAAGAAAAAAGCCAATTTATTATATGCGCATGGGAGAGTCGTAAATGATGTTCTGATAAATGATGAACCAGTCAGTGTTTTATACTTTTTAGAAAAAGAACCGTAAATTTGTGCAAAACTGATAGGACCAAAAAAACCAACCAAACAAACAAACAGTTCTCATTAGACAGCAATCTAATCGAGATTTTGGTATTTATTTGTGAGGAATCTTAAACAAAGTTTGGGGTTGGGTCATAGAAAAGAGGCAACAGATTTCATTTATATAGGCGTTTTGGCTCTGGATTCTTTAGTTCTAGTGATAATGGCATCTCCAGTGGCACAGAGGGCGCCTTTTCTATGGGGAACTCACAGTTTCTTTTTTCCCCCCTAAATTTTGTTTTAAATGTATTGATTTTAGAGAGAGAGGGGATGTGAAAGAGAGAGAAAGACAGAGAAACATCATTTTGTTCCACTCATTCAGGCATTTGTTGGTTGCTTTCTCGTATGTGCCCTGAGCTGAGTAATACTCTAAGCAACTGAGCAACCCGGCCAGGGCCTCACGTGGGATTTATCTCCTGCTTTCAGAGGGACTGAGAGAGTGAGACAGGTCAGACTGGCCTTGCATTGGCAGTTTCTTAATTAACCTTAATTCAAAAATAATCAATATGCCTTTGGGGGATGTTTTGGGGCACCCTACCCTGGGCCTTAACAAAGGTCAAGAATAGACCCAATTTCAAGGCAAAGATATCTTTCCTATGAAAAGCCACCCACTACTAATATGTTTTGTATACTTACATTGTTCTTTGACACATTTTTCTTTCCTTCTTTAAAAAATATGTTTATTGATTTTAGAGAGAGACAAAAGAGAGAGAGAGAGAGAGAGAACATCTACGTGAGAGAGAAACGTCGATTAGCTGCCTCCCACACATACCCCAACCGTGGATTGAACCCGCAATGCAGGTATGTGCCCCAGCCTTCTGGTGCATGGGGCAGTGCTCCAACCAACCGAGCCACACCGGCCAAGGCCTTTGCCACATTTTTCTAATACAAAAAAAATGGTATAATACTCCATATAAAATCATGAATGTTGCCTAGACAGCAGAGGAAAGTGTGGGATTCTGAATTTTTAAGCCTAGAATGTGAGTTGACTGTTTTCAGAACTTCAGGGGTCACTGGGATTTGGTGGTGGTAGTTGCTGCTGTGTGTTTCTTGTGTTTCTCCTTCATAAGGAAATCTTATCCCCTGTGCACAGAAAGACTTGCCTGGGTTTGACTCAAGCTCTTGAAGTTTGCCTTTGGCAGTGAAATTCCTAACAACCAGGCCAATCGAAATGAGATGGGGCTCTCACATGAATCCGGCTCACTCGATCCAATGATGGGGTGGAGGTGGAGTCTAAAGCGCTGATTAGGAAGCATAGGTGGATCCTTCTAGCAGTTAGAATTGAATTCCCATTTTGATGTAGGCTGGGGACCTTTTCAACTGTGACCTCCCCATTACTTTTTAAAGAAACAAAATAAATTGTTTTCCATAGCTCTAGATTTCTACCCCAAAGGTCAAAGTTTACTACCACTCTTAACTAATTTCATGAAAATAATCTTTATTTGCTGCATAAGAAGCAACCTCCAACTCATGCAATGGCTGCGCTGTTAAAATGCAGTGAGGAGACTCTTGGAACGTTCAGCAAGCACTTTTTGTAGACTCTGTTTTACTCAAAAATTGTCCATCATGTGGAGTCAAAATAGGAATTAGTAAAAGTGGGAAACAAAGCAAACAAAGTTGGAAAACATTGAAATATGCAGCTATTTTAGTAGTTCTGTGGTTTTCTTACTGCAGTTTATTAACTGCGTTATCAGGAGGAATATATCTACAATTCCTCCTGAGCTTAATAAAATTGCTCAATTGCCCGATACTTTACTTTCTAGTATCTCAAAAGACACACAGCCTATCTCGTGATTCTTCAGAAGGTCCTTTTCAGGTATTTGGCAAGTGAGGCATTCTGGCCTGTTCGGTGAATGTGTACTGTGAGCCAGATCAGGGATCTGGAGGAGGGACAGGTTTGCTGGGTACTGACCTCATGCTGGTTTGAGTTTGTGCAACTTGGTAAAGCCATTTGGGAGCTTGACGTAGAGGTCCAGGCGGAGGTGGTAGTACTGTGTGAACAGAAAGGTTTGTCTGCTGCTGTATCACAGATTCAGCGTCTGTTACATAGTCTACTCATTCATTTATTTCCACAAATAAAGATTTTTTTTACCCATTGTTGGCTACTGGTAAAATATATTCCAGACTAAGTATGGTTATAATCATACATCCTTGTCTTATTTGTAAGTTAATATTTTTTTATTTTAATTTGGTGTCAAGTTTATTGCATTATAATTTATATATAAGTTATATATTGGGTATATATATGTACCCATTTCAAGGGCGCAGTTTAGTGGGTTCTGACAAACACATGCAACCACTACTGTAATAAAAATATAAAATATCTCCATAACCTGCAAAGGTTTTAACCTGCCCCTTTGAAATCAATTATTTATCCTCGCAGTATTCAAGACCCGCCAATCTGCTTTGTATGTGTCTCTATAGGTTAGATTGAACATTTCCAGAATGTCATATAAAGAAAATCAGACAGTATGGACTATGCGTACGTGTTCTTTTGTTCAACATAATGCCTTTTAGATTTATCCACGTTGTGTGTGAACTGGTAATTCAGCTCCTTTATATTGTTGATCAATACTGCATTATGTGCACGGACCACAGTTTGTGTATTCATTCAGAGAACGTTGGGCATGTTTCCAGGTTTTGGATATTGTGAATAATGCGGCTATGAACATTCATGGACAGGTTTGTTTTTTTACAATCTAGCTGTGTTTGTATTTTTCTAGGGTATCCATAGGAGTGGAGTTATTGGGTCATATGGTAAGTGTATGTTTACCTTTATAAGATACGCCAAATTGTTTTCCAAAGTGTACCATTTTGCAGTCTCACTAGCAATCATGAGAATTCCAGTTTGTTCCATATTCTCACCAATACTTTCTGTCATCACTAGTTAATTTTAGCTATTCTAGTGCAAATATAGTGGTGTCTTTTGTTTAATAGTGAAAAGTCACGATTTTGTTACTGAGTGCCACCTATTGTGCTTGATTCATATTTCTTCCGGGTTAGTCAAAGGCTGTGAGGTGCCTACTGGGGTGTTGCACAAAGTACGGAGCGCCTCAGGAATCTGTGTGTCACCCTTGTGCTGGGACCACGCTAAGTGTCTCTAATTTTAGCGTATGTGCTGCCGAGGCGAGCACTATAGTGGTGTCTTTTATGGTTTTAATTGACATTTCCTGTTGATTAATGATGTTCAGTATAATTTCACGCTCTTATTGGCCATTCATATATCTTCTTTGTGAAGACTGTACAAATTACTGTGTGGTTTTTAACTGAATTGTTTACCTCTTTATTATTCAGTTGTATATATAGTTTATATATTCTGTACAACCATCTTTATTAGATATATGTATTATAAATATTTTCCCAGCTGATAGCTTGCCTTTTTGAATTTTTTTTTTAAGATTTTATTTTTTTATTTTTAGAGAGCGGAAGGGAGGGAGAGAAAGGGAGGGAGAGAAACACTGATGTGTGGTTGTGTCTCGTGTGCCCCCCCACCGGGGGGCCCTACCCTGCAACCCAGGCATGTGCCCTGACTGGGAATCGGACTGGCAACCCTTTGGTTTGCAGGCTAGTGCTCAATCCACTAAGCCACACCAGCCAGGGCTTCCTCTTCAATACTGCATATAGGAAAACAAATGTTTGATATGTACGTATATCAAGGTGCTAAGAAACAGTAACGGAAATTGAGTCTCCTACGCTTTCAAGTATGTCTCGATCAGGCTTGTAGGGTTAGATGACAAACACAAGGTTGGACTTTGGGGTAAAAGTAAATATTTAGAAGGTTCTTGCCATATGAAGTAAGAAGGGCCATGGGGCAGTGAAAGTATGATTGAACATTCTGCTAATCTGAGCATGTTTGAGTGAAAAATTTTCAGACACTCCTAGGATGAGGGAAGCTTATTCATACCAGAGTGTTAAAAAAAGGAACCCTATGTTATCTAAACAAGTTTCAATTACTATTACTCAAATTTATTTATTGTAAATATTAAGGTAGTAAGTATAGTTTTTCAATGGGAATTAATAGAAAAATTAAAAACCAATTTTATGGGGAAAAGGTTTTGATCAAAGTATTTTAAATTTAGTCAAGTCATTGTTCAAATTATGAAGGCAGGAACAATATTAGAAAGTATGCCACTCAAATTCGTATCTTAGAAAACATATTTTAATGCTCAGTATTACTGAGAGGTAGAACAAAATTAAAATATATGTGTAAGAAAATTGGTTCCAAGTACTAGCAGTAAGCAGTGAATCCAGTTAAATATAGAATGATGTTAGAATAATTGTAAATATGATTACAAAATTTACTGCAAATGTCAAAAAACAAATCTTGACAATGAAAGTAGGAGTAATTTTATAAAAATAAATTTGCCAAAATTTTGTAACCATAATGTGCATTTAAACCTCAGATTGCTAACAAAACTGGAAGGAGTAAAGAGGGGAAACAAAAGTGGGGTTAATTTCCTTATGTTTCATTGAATACAGTGAAAAATATAATTTCACTTATAGTCTGCTAAATAAAGAAGTACCTGCTGCTCTTTGCAAGGTCAGTGGTCTGCCTAGATTACCCTGTACCATCCAGCCTGGTTAGTCCTCGGCTATTCTGCAGTTCTTACCATCTATAAGTTCTTGGTGAGGAATTTGTCATATGGTTGGCTTTCATTTGCAACGTATGCCTTTCTGTCTCCTAGATTGTCAGTCCTCAAAGGTACCCTCTGAGTCTTCTCCATGCTATGTGGTCCTCACACATGCATTCATTTATTCATCCATTTTGGCATTTTGTAAGCATTTATTGTAAGCTAAGGCATTAAGCTAAATACTTAATTATCTCATTTAATCCACATAACAACCATTTAAGTAAGCAACATCATGTTCCCACTTTACGCTTGAAAAACTGAGGCTGTGTAGGACAGAAAAAATATGCCCTGTCTTCAGGCATATTTTTCACTGTCTTCAATGAAACATGAGAAAATTAACCCACTTTTGTTTCCCCTCTTTACTCCTTCCAGTTTTCTTAGCAATCTGAGGTTTAAATGCACATTGCAGTTATAAAATTTTGGCAAATTTATTTTGGCTCGGCTCAGTGGAGCCTGCGAACCTAAAGGTCGCGGGTTCGATTCCCAGTCAGGGCACATGCCTGGGTTGCAGGCCAGACCCCGGGTAGGGGGCATGCAAGAGGCAACCACATATTGATGTTTCTTTCTCTCTCTTTTTTCCTCCCTTTCCCTCTCTCTAAAAATAAATAAATAATATCTTTAAAAAAATACTTTTACCTCTACCCTTCTAGCTCTTATCTGAGACCCCTTGTAATAAAAGACAAATTAACAGGAGAAAAACAAAAGTTTAACAACATGAATACCTCCTGTATACAGGGGAGAGATCCAAGAAACTGAGAAAGTCCTCAAAAGGCCACCACTTTAAATATGGTCTTTAGCTAAGGACCAAAGAAAGATGTTGGAAGGGGAAGCGTCAATTACGGGAGGTTTTCAGAAACAACACAGTAAACAACTGTAAGGTTTTTAATGCAGTTTTGTCATTTAAATCATGAACTGTTCTCCATTGGTAATATTTTCTAGAGATTTAGAGTCATCGTCCTCTTCCTGTACAGAGAGGGAGACACCCTTACAAAAGGAGATTTCTCTTATACATGGCTATGTCCCTCACAAATGGGAAAGTCTCAGTTTTGCAAACTTCACCTGTGTCTGCGGTTTTTTAAAAGTAACAAGTTACAATAACCAATATGCCAAAGAGGTATATTTGGGGGTGAAAAATTCTGTTCCCCTTCAACCTTTTTCATCCAACACAATTCTGCTAGTAACATTTTTGTCGCCGAATACGTCATCTTACGAGTTGTCCTTCACATATGTTTTTTCTTTCCATACAAATTAATAACCATACCATAACTACTTTGAGAGATATAAATTAATTTTATAAAGTTTTGAGTTTTAGATAAATGTTTCAAGTAGAACACCGAGCTTTGAATTTTTGATGAAGATGATCTATAAAGATCCAAATGCTCTAGATGGGTAGACATTTCCATTTCCCCGTTATTACTTTATCTTTCACTTTGTGGCCAAAGGGAAGGAGATGTGAAAAAGGAAAAATGATCAACAAAACGTGCAACTATATTTTCCTTGCAATTTATTTTCATGGCTGATGTTGGAGAAAAAGTTTAATGAAAATTAAGACATTTTCTTTTGTAAAAAAAAATTAATAAAGTAGTGTTCCAATGCCATATGTTAAAAAAAGAAAATTTTAATATCTACTTGTTTTCTTCATATATTTGTGAGGGAAGATGAAATATTGCTTGGAGAGTTGAAATTCTCAACATTGCAATATTCATAGTTCTCATGATTAATTTCTGAAGCAGCACATGCATAATTTGTGATATTTTGCCTACAGAAGTTTCCCCAAAACCCCACAGAGAACACCCAAAATATAGCCAGATTCATCAAATACAATTAACATTTTCCATTCAGACCTTTCCATTTTATTTTTCAGTGATCCTTACAGCAGTCTCTCAAATTGCAAAGCAGGCTTAATGAATTATTTGAACATCGGCACTAATTAATATTAACAGTAATGACTTCATTTGTGTTTTAGCAGTGGATGACTTCATTTAAGTTATTAAAGATGCCAAGGACCAGTGTGAGGGTAAAAGGAAAACATAAAGAGATCACTAGAAAGCTGGGCAATGGGAGAGCACCACACATTCAGGCTCCTTTAGTAAACTTTCCTTTAGGTTACCTTTCTTAACACCTGTCTGATCTTCTCTGTGAAGTTCGTGCAACTTTCTCTGCAATCTTGGCACCGAGTGAGATCCTTTAAGTAGAATGTAATGGAGAGGACGCTGAACTCTGAGTCAAACAGATCAGAATTTGAGTCTTGAATCTGACTATTACCTTGTTGAGGTTCAATTTCCTGATCTGGAGGATGAAGACTGACAACATGTGCCTCCCATAATAGGATGAAATGAGATAATGTATGCGACGTGTAGTGCAGGAGCTCCGAACCAGGGAGCTGCTGAAGTATTTGTGATATTCTGGAAACCCCACCCAGTGGACTATCACGTGTAGACATGCTGTTTATTACTCAATTACAGGGGAGCGCACTGACGGCGGCGGTGCGTGCAAGAGAGACACACCTCCTCCAGCCCGAGGCTTGTTATAAGGGGTCCCAGACAAAGGCGGCACGGGTCCAGGTTGCACAAACCTACACGTGGCCAGGACCTACCTTACGTCAGTGTGCACGTGCAGAAGCAAAATGTCAAGAAGCACTCACAGGACAAGAATCCGCTCCCAAAAGGAGATAAGGTCAGAGTTACAGTCCATTCCCCAAACTGTACACATTCCTTCTCCCAGGGGCCCCCGGCCAGTCCTCATCACCAGTGGTAGAATAGCTATGTATTGATTCCACATGAGGGTGTCTAGCCAATCGCAGGGGCTTATATTAGTTATAAATTGACCATACATTTGAGTTCAACCATAATAGATTTAAATGAAGTGTGAGAACTACTTTTAAAAAAAACTTGGCATTGCAGAGATTTACTTTGCTTCAACTTGGTACCCAGCTAAAGGGGTTCATTCACCTGCGTGCATTGAAGCCCAGTCAGAAAAACAAAAAAACCCAGCCCCATCAAATGCTAACAGGAGTTTCCAGCCAAAAAAATAAAGCTTTATTTTTAAAGAAATGGCTCCACACCTGGAGTCAAGACCTGCCTCCCTTATGCTTCCAGAGGATGGGTTATACAGGAGAAAAACCATTAGTTATGGTGGAGTTAGGGTTGTGGTCTCTGCTCATTGGTCAGCACTATGGGAGGGGGTAGTAGATTGTTGCATCTGGTCCTGATGTCAGCCATGGCTGTGGTCAGTGGGGTTGTTTTGCTTTTCTGGGTCTGGAGCTGAAGCACAACTGAGACCTACATACTTAGTTTGATCGAAACTGTCTCTGTGGTCAGTGGACTTGAGGATTTGATCCTAAGATTGTGTAATGTTGACCAGGGCCTCGTTGTCCTGAGGGTTTACATTTAAGAGAGTGGACATGTAAGGGAGAAGGAGGTGGGTGAGTCAGGGTGCTGGGTGAGGCCAGTTTGAATCAGAAGGAAAGAAAGGAGAAAAGGTCACATTAAATGGTAGGATGGTCAGTGATGCGGGCTGTGAAAGAATTCACAAAGAGAAGAAAATGCAGAGTGTAGTTTTTTATTCACTTTCCAGGGAGGAAAAGGGGCAGGGTGTAGAAAGATAACACCAGAGTTGCGGGGTGGGGGCTTTGAGCTTTTATTGGATTATAATTGGATTCAAATGGTGGGGTTGCTGTTGTGTGGCCCCTGGGCAGTTGGGGTGCCGTAACAGGAGGCTGCAGTTTGTTCTGATGTTACCTTCTGCCTGTGGCTGTAGGGAGTGGTTGGTTCTGTTCTTGCTTTCCGGTCATTTCCAGTCCTGGGGACAAGCTCAGAAGAGTGAAATGGCAGTCATGTTTAACAAGGTCATAGTCCTGCTAGGCAAATGGTGCCACAATAGCAAATGACACTGGCTTTGTCCTTTCATTAAAGAAATAAAGTTTCTGCTCAGTTACAAAATTAGACTTGGAAAAGAGCTCAGAAGTTACCTTTCTTAATACTTACTTGAAATATGTGGTCTGGTGACAACCTTCCAGACTGGTAGGTCGTGATCTGCTTGGATAGCCCAGTTATGAGGAAGCCACTGCCCTCTGAGGCATTGTAACTGAGCAAACTGGGGCTTGGCCATGTGGCACCTTAAACAGGCTTTTATTAACAGGGTTCCAGCCTCGGGGGGTGCTGACAGCACTCCCACTCAGAGCCCTATTCTCCCATAAGACCCAGCACTTGCCTTGCTCCCCCCGAGCCCATAAGCCAAAACCATGCCCAGGAGTTCCCCATTCTTATCTGTTCTTAAGCCGGCTGCACAAACATGTCTCCATCCCCTCTAGAATGTGCACTTGTGGGTTTCAGAGTCCCCATCCTCTCAAAGCAGCTCTCTCCCTTCAGGATCTGGGGTGCTCTGTTCTCAGCCTCCATGCAGTGGTTCAGGGGAAACGTGTGCCGTGTTACACTGGGTCATGGTACAATCCAGGGAGGCACACGTCCCAAGAGAGCGGCTTCTCCGAACATCCTTCAGAGAAGAAGGAATCTGCGGCTCAACATTCCCAGTCACAGTTCAGCGCCAGGCATCTCACAAATCCGTGCTTGGTTAGGCAGGTCCCCGCACAGCTCCATCAGCTCCGCCGCTGTCTTCTCCAAGCAGGCTTCCCAGTGGGCCTCCTCTTTCTTATTCCAGACCCCATGGCTTCCCCTTACACACCAGACCTCGTGGTGCACCCCCATGTCTCTCTCACTCACTCCGGACCTCTTCTCTTCGTTATAGACCCTTTCTCTCTCTTAACTCCAGATTTCGTGGCAGACCCCCCTAATCCAAATGGGTGGCTTCCCCCTTACTCTTGGCAGACCTCAACTCTTACAGCCTGCCCTCATATTATTTTTTTTCTTTCTTTTTAAGCATTTTTATTGATTATACTATTACATTTTTCCCAATTTTTCCCCTTTATCTCCCACTGCCCTGCACCCCCCAACCCTCCAGCATTCCCCTCCCTTAGTTCACATCCATGAGTTATACATATAAGTTCTTTGAGTTCTCTGTCTCCTATACCATTTTTTATCTCTCCCCATCTATTTTATGCCTACTGATTGTGCTTCTTCTTCCCTGTACCTTCCCCCCCATTCCTCCCTTCCCCCTCCCCACTGAACTCCCTCTGTGTGATGTCTATTTTTCTGATTCTGTTCCTGTTCTAGTTGTTTGCTTAGTTTTTATTTTCATTGTTTTTCTTTTCTTTTAGGTTTCATTTGTTGATAGTTGTGAGTTTGTTATTATTTTGTTGTTCATATTTTTGATCTTCTTTTTCTTAGATAAGTCCCTTGAACATTTCATATGATAATGGCTTGGTGATGATGAATTCCTTTAACTTGACCTTATCTGGGAAGCACTTTATCTTCCCTTCCATTCTTAATGAAAGCTTTGCTGGATAGACGGGTCTTGGATGTAGGTCCTTGTCTTTCATGACTTTGAATGCTTCTTCCCAGCCCCTTCTTGCCTGCAAGGTTTCTTTTGAGAAATCAGCTGATAGTCTGATGGGAACTCCTTTGTAGGTAACTGTCTCCTTTTCTCTTACTGCTTTTAGGATTCTCTCTTTATCCTTAATCTTGGGTAACTTAATGATGATGTGCCTTGGTGTGTTCCTCTTTGAGTCCAACTTCTTTGGGACTCTCTGGGCTTCCTTCCTGGAAATCTATTTCCTTTGCCAGATTGGGCAAGTTTTCTTTCATTATTTGTTCAAATAAGTTTTTAATTTCTTGCTGTTCTTCTCCTTCTGGCACCCCTATAATTTGGATATTGGTATGTTTCAGGCTGTCCCAGAGGTTCTTAAGCCTCTCTTCACTTTTTTGAATTCTTGTTTCTTCATTCTGTTCCGGTTGGATGCTTATTTTCCCTTTGGTTCCAAATCATTGCTTTGAGTCCTGGTTTCCTTCCTGTCATTGTTGGTTCCCTGAATATTTTGCTTTATTTCATTTTGGGTATCTTTCATGTGTTTTTTCATTTTTCGACCAAGCTCAATCAGATCTGTGAGCATTTTGATTACCAGGGCTTTCAATTCTCCATCAGATAGGTTGACTGTCTCCTCATCGCTTAGCTCTCCTGCTGAAGTTTTGCGCTCTTCTTTCATTTGGGCCATATTTCTTTGTCTTGGCTCACCTGTTCAGTTGTAAGGGGGCGGGGCCTTAGGTATTCACCAGGGCAGCGCAACCCTCCTTGATGCCCTGCAGTGTTGCCTGCGCGGGAGGGGCCAGAGAGGGAACAATGCAGCTCGCCTGCTCAGCCCTAGCCCACTTTCCAACGAACTCTTGTGTGAGACTGGGAGTTTCTCCCACCGTGGCAACGGCCGTAGTCCACAGTCAGCTCTGAGTCTCAACTCAGGTTCACCTTCAGCCAGCCCCATCCATGCGGTCCATTGCCTTGCTGTGGGTTTTTACCAGTCTGGTTGTTCCGATTCACTTTTCTTTAATTTCTTGGTTGTCAGAGTTCCATGCAGTTTGATTTTCTGGCACTTCTGGTTGTTTATTGATTTTAGATGGGTTGTTAACCTCCTTTTGGTTGTGTGAGGAAGTGAAGGGTTTCTACCTACACCTCCATCTTCCAGCCCACCCTCATTTTAAATGCTTAGCCTGGAACTTCCTACGTGACCTCATATCCGGCCCCTTTTATGATGTGACATTTTTGCCAGTTCCCCTGTATCTTTTACCTTCTTTTGGTTGCCATCTTCAGTCAGGGCAAGAGTTCCCAGTGACATAGGGGCATCTAAGGAGGGCATCCATCTCCCCTGGTTTCGTTACCAGTCACTATACACATCACGTATACCTTTTACCCTGGGCCACAGTCCTCTTCCCTTCAGGAAAGGCACGGCTATTAACTTGCCATCTTTATGCAAAGAATTTTAAATGCTGTATCACTAACTTCCCCCTCCCCCCAAACCAAGGGTTGTACAGGGTTTTGTTAAGGGAGAAATGCCCAGAAACTCAGTTCTTCTTGCCAGTGCAGTAAAGAATTAGAGATCAGGGAGTCAATTAGCATACAAGCAGGGCTGATTGGTGGTCCATTCTCATGGAAGAGAACAGGCCTAGTTAAGGTGGGGGTGGGGGGCTGAAAGGCATAGGTTCAGAGTGAAGCAGGGTAAGGGCAGCAAAGGTAAGGGGTGACCAAATGCACGTGCCCAGGGGCCAGGTGACCTGAGGCCAGGCAGCCTGACCAAGTAGCCAGAGAGCCAAGCCCCTGAGTCCTTTGTCCTGAGGACTTTTGTAGTTGGTGGGATGGGGGAGGGGGAAAGAAGTTACATATTGATTGACAGGTAAAGGTGGTGCTAGCTTTCCAGGAGGGGAAGCTGTGAATACCCAAAGGTATTAATGGGCTTCTTCCTTTAGGGCACTATGGGCATTTTCAGCCTTTTAGGCATTGGTATGAAAGCAGTTTCAATGGTTTTCCTTCCCAGATAGTGGAAAAGATACATAGAATTTCAAGGGCTGCCCTCCTCCTGTGTTAGTGCGGTATTTCCTGTGATGTCGGAACACCTGGCAAGATTACCGGACAGGCTCCGGACGGCTGACTTAGTGGGGAGAGACGCATCTCCCTCCTCCTCCCTGCCTTTATTTCCTCTCTGGGTGCTCATTGTACTCTAACAGTTTTCTCCTATTTCCAGGGGACCCTCACTCAGCACCCAGTTACAGCATTTTATTTCATTGTTTAATAGTACCTTTTAAAAGCAATAATAATACAGACAGCTTTTGCTTTCCTGGAGCTCACGGCCTCATGAGGATGACAGACATATAAATAGACAATTACATAAGTGTGAGGAACATTGTGATGGGCAGACGTAGGAGGCTGCGCAAGTACAGAGAAGGGTGTTAACATGGCCTTGCATGGGGTTTAGATGGTAAGAAAATGCTCTCTGGAACAAACATTTGAAGGATGAGTAAGTGCTTCATGTGAAGAATAAGGAAGTGGGTGGTCTGTCCCAAGCACTGAAGCATCGTGAACAAAGATGAGAGGTGAGAGAGAAGATGGCGTGCGTGGGCAGCTGCCTGGAAACTGTGCATACGGGACATTGTAAGGGCAAAGACTTACAGCGGCCTGATCATGAAGTGGGATGTCTGATGCACTGACAAGTTGGGCTTGATTTTGAGGGCAGTAGGGAATCCCCAGAGTGGTTTTCTTTTTAAGATTTTATTTATTACTTATTTTTAGAGAGAGGGGAAGGGAGGGAGAAAGAGGGGGAGAGAAACATCAATGTGTGGTTGCCTCTCGTGTGCCCTGTAGTGAGGACCTGGCCTGCAACCTAGGCATGGGAATCGAACCAGTGACCTTTTGGTTCACAGCCTGCGCTCAGTCCACTGAGCTATACCAGCCAGGGGCCAGAGTGTTTTAAACAGAGGAGTAAAGTAGTCAAGTTTGTGAACAACTATAAATGTGCTCCACATTTGTTGTTGCAAGAAACAGAACAAAATTTAGTTGCAACTACAATCAAAATGAAATCTTTGAGCATGCCCTCTCCTTGCCCAGAATTTCATATTGCTCATGTTTTAGAAATTCTTGTTCTTTTTTCTAACTTCTATAAGTTCTTCATCTTTTTTTAATTTATTATTGTTTCAGGATGAATTCAGGGTGATTTTTTTTGCCCTTGTATTTTATTATCATTATAATATTAAATTGTGTTTCACTACTAAATACTGAAGCAAGTTTTGTAGGAAAACATAGACCAACATAGTGCAAAATATATTTGAAAAACAACTCTGCAGTTTCCATAAAGAAATCATTTTCCCTATAGTTGATTTGAGATCTCCATGTGTGGGGGCTGGCCATTATTTAATATCCTCTGAAATGTGAAGGGTGAAGCCTGCCCCATTTGCTGTTGTGGCACCGTTTGCTGAGCAGGCCTGTGACCTCGGTAAACATGACTGTCATTTTACTCATCCGAGCTTCTGTCCCCAGGACTGAAGTACTAGAAGCAAGAACAGAACTAACGGCTCCCTACAGCCAGAAGGTAACATTGGAACAAAATGCAGCCTCCTGTTACGACACTCCAACAACTGAGGTGATAGGGGCCTTAATGGACAAAACCAAGGGGGAGGGTGGAAGGAAGGGGGGGGAGAGGTGGGTTTGGCTGGGGTCGGGGCAGGGAGTGGTGGGGCTCCCTGCACTTGAACAACAATAAAATAATTTTTAAAAAGGGTTGGAAAATTTTAGTTTAAGGTAAATAGTTATAAGCCTAGTAAGTAATGTATATGTTGAAGCTCTGTTTCAGATCCTACGGATAAGGCTCATCCTGGCTCCTGGGAAAACAGCTGACCTCCTGGGGCACTGCTAAAGACCACCGCCTGGGGACAAATGGAGGCATCCGGGCCTTTGTGTTCCTGGGAGAGACAGAAGACCCTGGGAACAGGAATGTTACAGCTTCTTTCACCTAATCCTCCCTGATCTTCAAAACCCCTCACCACACCTTGTTTATTCCCTGCTATAAAAACCTTGGCCTGGAAAGAAAAGACAAGATGGTCTGTTAGGGTGTGAACCCACCATCTTCTCAGATCGCCAGCCATCTGAATAAAGCGCCCATAAAGATTCAATCGCTGTCGTTGCTTATTGGGCTTGGTAGTGACAGGCAGCCCGAACGCCCCCATGTCTTTTCCTGTTTCACAGGGACCCCAGAACAGCAGCCCCACGCTTTTTTAATCCAATTATAATTCAATAAAAGCTCAAGGCCCCCACCCCTCCGTGCTGGTGTATCTCTCCACCCCAAACCCTCCTTTTTTGCAGAGTGAATAAAAACTTTACTCTCTACACATTCTTCTCTTTGTGAATTCTTTCACATCCCATGTCACCGAGCACCCTAACAAAATGTGCTGTGGAATATGCTACATAAGAAGAAATGAAAGGAATAATGTGCTTTTCTCTCTCTTTCTGAAAAGCTCACCCTCTGTCTCCAAGGTCAAAGGGCTTTGCTCTCAATGCCAGGCTCTCAGCGGACAGAAATCCAGGAGGAAATCCTGTATGTGTGAGTGTCTTACAGGTACTCTGTAACTTTTTAAAAAAGATTTTATTTACTTATTTTTAGAGAGAGGGGAAGGGAGGAGGAAGAGAGGGAGAGAAACATCAATCTGTGCTTGTCTCTTACACACCCCCAACCAGGGACCCAGCCCACAACACAGGCAGGTGCCCTGACTGGGAATCGAACTGGTGACCCTTTAGTTTGCAGGACGGCACTGAGTCCACTGAGCCACAGCAGCCAGGGTTATAACTTTTGTATTTTGAATCTAGTGGATACAGGAACAAGATCGCCCTTAAACAAATAAGCTGTAAGAGAGGAAAAATAATTTTCCCTTTTTCCTTCAAGGTTCTTGGCTGAGAACCCCCTGAATAAAAAGACAGATTAACAGGAGAAAAACCAACAAGTTTAATAACATGAATACCTCCTGTATACGTGGGAGAGACGTAGGAAAAAGTTACTCCTCAAAATGCCCAAGACACCAGCCCAAACACCATCTTCAGCTAAAGGCAAAAGAAAGATACTGGGCGTGGGAACCAGTTATGGGAGGTTCACAGGCAAAGTATAGTAAATAAGGATGTGGTTGTTATGGAGATTTAGGTCTTTGCCTTCTGCTTTGATAAGAGTTTCTAGAGATCAGAGTCATCCTCCTCTTCCCGGTACAGAGGAGATCTTCTTCCAAATGGTAATTTCCCTTAAAAATGCAAATGACCCTTACACAAGAGTAACTTGGACTTGGCTTTCAAGCTTTTTCTGTGTCTGCAGTTTCTCAAAATAACCGGCCTAAAATAATCCTTACACCAAAGAGGCATAGTTTGGGGGGGGCAAATTGTGCTTCCTTTCAAAACAAACACTCAAAACACAGAGTTTCACAGCCTTCTTGGATTGGAGAGGAAAGTGTATGTTTTTCTCTTGAGAGGGAGCAAAATACATCACCCCCAAATGTGCCACTTTGACATGTGAATTGTTTTGAGCTGAAGGTACCTAAGACCCAGCAGGCCCAGGAAAAGCTTTTCACCTCTCCCATAACCACTTAAAAGAATTTAGATGGGGACCTGTAACCGGAAGAGAGTTACCAGACCCTCCTGGCTTCTCTTCAGGTGAAGATAATGATAGGAGACTTAGAGTTGGAAAATTTTAGTTGAAGGTAAATAGTTACAAGCCTGGTAAGTAATGCATGTTAAAACTTTTGTTGCAGAAACTACAGATAAGGCCAATGCTGGCTCCTGGGAAAACAGCTGACCTCTTGGGACACTGCTAAAGACCACCGCCTGGGGACAAGTGGAGGCATCTGGGCCTTAGTGTTCCAGCGGGAGACAGACACCACCCACCCCTGGGAACAGCTACCGACCCAGGATGAGAATAATGCAGTGTTTTAAATCTAATTTTCCCTGAGTTTCAAAACCCCTGACCTCACTTTCTTCTCTGTTATAAAAACTCTGGCTTGGAAAGAAAACGTAAGATGGTCTGTTAGGGTGTGAACCTGCTGTCTTCTCAGATCGCCGGCCATCTGAATAAAGTGCCCATAAAGATTCAATCTCTGTCTCTGCTTATTAGGTTTGGTAGTGACAGGCAGCCCGAATGCAGATGTCTTTTCCAGTTTCAATAACACATAAGTCTTAATTTCTTGATGGTTTTTGAGTCTATTTATTAGACTAGCCAAAGAACCTAAAGGGAAGAAGGGAAAAGTTTATGCCTCTATACCCCACTCTTTCCAAAGTCCTTCAGCAACAGTAAGACGAAGCAATATTCTAATAAGTTATCTAGGTATAGTTGTTTTACCGAAAGTTAGGTATCATACACAAGAGCAGGACTGGGGAAGTGGGAAAGTGTGGTTTGAGGCACACTGGAAGCTTCATAAACTAATCAGAAAATAAACTCAATTATTCCTCCATTACCATCAATAATAAATATTTGCTACTCAGTGCCAAATACTGTTTTAGGCATAGAAGATATGACAGTGAACAGGAAAGATACAGATCCGTGCCCTCAAGGGACTCGCATTATTTTTGAGGATGAAAGCAAATAAAACAAGTCAAATGCATAGTAAAGAGATTGTGATAAGTGCTACAGACAAAATAAAACAGAAAGGAAAAGAGAGAATAAGGAAAGTGCATTTGACAGCGTTCAGGAAAGGACTCACTAAGAAAGTGACATGTGAGTAAAGACTTCTAGAAGGTGAGAGAATAAGCTTCCACATTTTTTTAATACTTATTTTTAGAGAGAGGGGAAGGGAGGGAGATAGAGAGGAAGAGAAACATCCATGTGTGAGAGAAACATCGATCGGTTGCTTCTCACAGGCCCCCAGCCAGGGACCTGGCCCGCAACCCAGGTGTGTGCCCTGACCGAGAATCGAACCAGCAACATTTCACTTTGCAGGACTGATAGGGGACTTAAGAGTTGGAAAATTTTAGTTTAAATTAAATAGTTATAAGCCTAGTAAGTAATGTGCATGTTAAAGCTTTTGTTTCAGATCCTACAGATAACCCCATTCTGGCTCCTGGGAGAGACAGCCGACCTCCTGGGGCACTGCTAAAGACCACCACCTAGGGACAAATGGAGGCATCCAGGCCTTTGTGTTTCAGGGAAAGACAGAGACCACCCACCCCTGGGAACAGCTAACTGCCCAGTTTCTTTCACCTCGTCCTCCCTGAATTTCAAACACCTCACTGCACCTTGTTTATTCCCTGCTATAAAAACCTTGGCCCAGGGAAAAAAAGGCAAGGTGGTCTGTTAGGGTGTGAACCCGCATCTTCTCGGATCGCCGGCCATCTGAGTAAAACGCCCATAAAGATTCAATCACTCATTGCTTGTTGTGTTTGGCACTGACAGGCAGCCCAAATGCCGGTGTCTTATCTGGTTTCATATTTTGGCGACTCTATTCCGGCACAGACTTTGGGACTCTCCAGTAAGTCTTATTTGTATTTGGTGGGGACTCCCACTGGTTGCCTGGGTTGAGAGGCCCCGGGAGTTGAGATTTGGAGAATCCCAAGCAGCTGCCAAGTGATTTCACTTGGGGATTCTGCCCCTCACTCCTGGCACCTCTTGTCATTTATCACGTTTGATGGAATCATTGTATTTTCTGGTTCAGGTTAAAATCCCGGGTCACAACTTAGGTCATCTGGTAAAGGTACCTTTCTGGGTTACGGAGCTCAGTCTGAAAAAATGACGTCCAATTTGGTTTGGGTTCCCTTTGAGGAGATCTGTTTGGAAAAGGATGTCTTTTGATTTGCTTTGGGTACCCATTGTTTGGAGTTCTGCCTGGTAGAATGGGAGCAAAAGCCTCCATTCTGGGGAAACAGCCCATTGGGGCGAGTTCTGGCTAATCTGTCAACTTACAAACATATGACTAGAGCGAATGCGGTTTATTGTAATACTGTTGGGCTTGTGTATTGTGTAATTTAGACTCTACTGAGTCTGGTCACTGAACGGGTCTTTAAATTACTGTATTATAACTAGAGTTGTGTCAAAAATAAGGGAAGTGGGACAAAATGCCTTACTTGGAAGGTTTTTTTCCGTTTACATGATAAAGATGCAGAATTAAAAGAAAACAAGTTAATGGTTCAGAGAAAAGGGAATTTGCATGTGAAAGAAAGAAGGTCAGAGGAGAGGGACCAGGAAAATCTAGATATTATGGCTGCCGTGAGCTGGTCAGAGTTCCCACAGCCCCAGGGGGTCTACTTGGCTGAGGGAACTGGGGAAAGTGCGCCTGAACTGGCATGGCCTTCTGGAACCAGTCAGGGAACCAAGATTGGTGGAGAACAAGCCCCTACCAGGCCAGGGCAATATCCCTTGCAGAGACTTCCAGTGGGAGTAGGGCCAGAGGGCCAGCCTGCTGGATAGTATTGGGCACATACCCCATTTCTACATCAGATCAGTTAAACTGGAAAAGCTCAAGCCCTTCTTATAGAGATGACCCTACTAAAATGACTGGTTTGGTTGCATCAGTTTTTGCCACCCATCATCCCAGACATACAAGCCTTATTAAACACCTAGCTTATGGGGGATGAGCGGAGGCTGGGGTTAGATAAGGCAAATGAAGAGGCTCGCAGGTTACACCAAGAAAATCCAGATGGGGCTCTGGGCCCTCCCAGGGCAACACCTCTAACCTAGTCCAACCGGGACCCTAATGGGGATGGCCTTCCTGTCTTAGAGCATTATAAGAGATGCCTCCTTGAGGGGATGGGGAAAGGCGTCCTTGAGCAGAAAAGTCAGTATGGTGCAGGCGGTGCAGCAGAAGTCCACAGAGGACCCCTCCCAACACCAGGAAACAGCTAAGGAGATTCCTAGGGATGGCAAGTGACTGCTGCATTTGAATTCCAAACTTTGGGCTCATTGCTAAAGCAGTGTATGAGGCTCTGAAGGGACCGGAATATAGCCCTTCAGAGTGGACAAAGGAGTGCACTCAGGCTTTTGAGTCCCTGAAGATGGACCTGGCTTCTGCACTGGCCTTGGGGCTTCCAAACCTACTGAAGCCCTTTCAATAATATGTGTGTGAGAGACAGGGCATTGCCCTAGGATTCCTCACCCAAATGTGTAGTGACATATGCGGCCTATCACATAATTGTCAAGGAAAGTAGGTCACACTGTCCAGGGGTGGCCAGCCTGCTTGAGAGTGGCAGCCACCTGCGAGCTCTTGCAGGAAGCTGAAAAAGTTTTCCTTGGGACAGCCTATACCAGTTATGTGTCCCAGCAGGTGCTGAGCCTGCAGGAGCAACAGGGAAACATGTGGCTCACTGCTGGGAGAATGGGCAGGCACCAAGCCATTCTTCATGACAATCCCAGCGTCTCCCTCAAAACTGTAAGTAAGGTAAACCTTGCCTCTTCTCCCAGAGCCTGACTTGGCTGCGCTAATACATGACTGTGCTGAGGTAACTGATGAAGTGCATTCTAGCAGAATTGATTTACAGGACCATCCTTTAGAAGAAGCAGACTGGACTCTGTACAGATGGAAGCAGTGATACGGACAGAGGAAGCAGAAAGGCTGGGTATGCAGTTGTGATTCTTGAAGGAGTAGTGGAGGCCAAGGCCTTGCCACCGGGAACCTCTGCTCAGAGAGCTGAACTGATTGCATTGACGAGGGCACTGAAATTGTTGCGTGGAAAGAGTGAATGTGTGTATCAACTCAAGGTAAGCTTTCCTAACTTTGCATGCACATGGTTTCATCTGGGGAGAAAAAGAACTGTTAACCTCCAAATAAAAAGGAGATTAAGCATGCAGCATAAGTTTTAAAACTATTAGAGGCTGTTCAGGTACCTTTACAAGTGGCAGTTCTGCACTGCCCGGGGCATCAGAGAGAGGACAGTAAAGTGGCTGGAGGAAGCAATGTGGCTGAACGGGCAGCAAAAGAGGCTGCTAAAGGAATGTTTATAATGCCTTCGGTACCTGTTCTGGACTTGTCACAATGTGACCCTGAATATTTGACTGCAGACTTAGAGAAAGCTAAGGGTTGGGGTTTTGATGAAGAAGGTCCTGATAGTGGATGGAAAAAGCATAAGAAAGGAGCTACACTGTGTTCCTGAACATTTAGTAGAGCCAGTCATGAAGCATTTGCATGAGGCCACACACTATGGAGGAGACACATTAACCACCTATGTCAAACTCTGGCTCACATGTCCTGGAATTTCTAAAGCCCTAAGAAAAGTAATTGCTAGATGTGCTGTGTGCCAGAACAACAACCCCAAAACAGATCCCCATCAAGGAGAGAAAGAAAGCAATACCAAGGACAGTGTCCACTTGAGGCCTGGCAAATTGACTTTACTCAGATGCCAAGGCTCTAAGAGTGGAAATACTTGTTAGCCTTTGTTGACACCTTTTTCAGGATGGGTAGAAGTTTATCCTACTGGAATGGAGACATCCTTGGAGGTAGTGAAAGCATTACTGAAGGAAGTAATCCCTCACTTTGGCTTCCCTGGCAGCATCCAGAGTGATAACGGACCTGCTTTCCTTTCAGAAATCACAGAGAAGTTTAGTAAATTTTAGGAATCAAGTGGAGACTCCACACGGCATGGAGACCCCAGGCTTCTGGGAAGGCAGAGAAGATGAATCACACCTTGAAGAAAAATATAGCCAAACTGTGTGAAGAAACTCATCTCCATTGGGACCAAGCTTTGTTATTGCCCTGCTCAGGATAAAAGTGGCTCCTCAAAGCGGGATTCAGTTGAGTCCCTGTGAAATTGTGTACAGGTGACCATTTCAGGCCACAATTGGGGTGGGAGATATGTATACAGATCAAGAAATGAAGGTGAAGAAATATATACATTTAAGTCAGACCTTAGTTGTGATGAATGACCTTGCCTGTATTAGAGACTTCTCCCCCACAGGTTTGCTGCATTCCTTTGAGCCTGCAGACAAGGTGCTACTCAAGATTTGGACAACTGCATCTCCAGAGAGCCAACTAGAAAAGTGGACTGGACTTTGGGACGTACTCCTCACCACCCCCACCATGGTGAAGCGGGCAGAAATAAAACCTTGGACTCATCACACCAGAGTAAAGAAAGCACTGGAGGAAGATCTGAAAGTCATCTTTCGGAAACAATGACTTATGTTCTTTTCTTTACCTCTTGTTTAAACCCCTTGTTATGGACAACCTACTCCTTTCAAACAAGATGAAAATATGTGGGTATATTTAGCAAAAAGTGTTCTGAATATTTTTGACTTTTGCCTTGCAGGAGGAACTTATATTGAACATATTTTCACTTCATGTCTTATAGGTGTTTGTACTCCTTTGGAAAGCCTTGGAAATTATACTGTGTTTGAGCGTATCAAAAAGAAAATGACTTACTCTGATATTTATCATTGGGGGCCAGTGGTAACTATAAAGGACAGGGAAATGTTTTCATTGAAGGTCGCTAACAGAACCCCAGCTAGAGAGTGTGCAAATTTGTCAACTGTACTAAAACTGTTCTGTGCTCTCAGCAGGTGTGAAGATGAATTGCACCCCCACCACTGACGTATCTTAAGCTTATGTTCATGTTAAACTGCCAACAGGATGGTTTCTGATATGCAGAATGACTGTCTGTTCCTGTGTTCCAGCAAACAGCTCTGGGGGACCGCGCTGTCTGGGAAGACTGACGCTGTGTACGCCTCAGAAGCCCCACCAGACCCGGGCTCGACGGGACCTCTCCCTTACACACCATTGTGTCAGTGACTTATGCCTTTTTAGCCCTGCTGAATATGTGTCTCTAACCATATGTGTAATGCCAGCCACAGTAACCTATCTGAATGTAGAAATGAGCAGATTAGCCTGCGCTATGGCAAAAGCTTTGAATGCCACCTCGCAAGCCATCAGTGCCGTTAGTCAAGAACTAGGACAAGTCAGAGAAGCAGTACTGGAGAATCGTGTAGCTATAGACTGCCTTCTTTTAAGGCATAATCATGGATGTGGAGAATTTAAAGGACTGTTATTTTAACCTAAATGATAGTTCACAGCTCATAGAGCATAAGCAAGTAAACGATGTAGTGCCCAATATAAAACAGAGAGAGGGATTCTTTGTTATTAACTTGTTTAAACTAACCTCCTGGCTGCCTAGTATCACTGGTCTTCGAGAGGCATTTATTGTTTTTATCCTTGTCATCTCCTTCAGTATCATAGCTTGTCGTTGCATACAGTGGGCCCCCTTATGCGGGTCTGCAATGAGGTGTATTCCTAAACCGCCCCACTGGACAGTCCAATGCCAAGTTACATGCCCAATAACAAAATGAATACTCCCATATGAAGCTGATCTCACAGAAATGAGATAGTTTAATACTAGCAGTGGGAATGATAGGGGACTTAAGAGTTGGAAAATTTTAGTTCAAGGTAAATAGCTATCAGCCTACTAAGGTATATCTTGAAGCTCTGTTTCAGATCCTATGGATAAGGCCCATCCTGGCTCCTGGGAAAACAGCTGACCTCCTGGGGCACTGCTAAAGACCACCACCTGGGGACAAGTGGAGGCATCCGGGCCTTTGTGTTCCAGAGAGACACAGCTAACTGCCGAAGGCAAGAATACTGCAGTTTTTTAATCTAATTTTCCCTGAATTTCAAAACCCCTCACCACACCTTGTTTATTCCGTTATGAAAGTTGTGGCCTGTGAGGAAGACAGTTCTCTTGGGCGCGAACCCACCGTCTTCTCAGATCACCGGCCATCTGAATAAAGTTCCCATAAAGATTCAATCGCTGTCATTGCTTATTGGGTTTGGTAGTGACAGGCAGCCCGAATGCTGGTGTCTTTTCCGGTTTCAGGACAATGCTAAACCCACTGAGCCACCCCAGCCAGGGTAGCTGCCACGTCTTTAAAGTGATGTGGGAACTGAGTGTCCTTCTTTTTTTTTTTTTGGTAAAGATTTTATTTATTTATTTAGTTAGTTAGTTAGTTAGAGAGGGGGGAGGGAGGGAGAAAAACATTGATGTGAGAGAGAAACATGCATCGACTGGCACCAAAGTTGAATGGTTTGTGGGTTCCTGGAACAACAGCTTCCTACATGCATTAATTACTGAGCTTATTAACTATAATTTAAAAGTAAAAATTTTCCAGCTCTCGAGTTTCCCCATCACTTCCAGATTTTAAGGAGAATGTTTCCAAAGTAACCGTGTTAATAATGATGTTTAGGATAGACTTCTTAAAAAAAGATTTTATTTATTTAGTTTAGACAGAGGGAATGGGATGGAGAGAGACACATCAATGTGTGGTTGCCTCTCACATGCCCCCTAGTGGGGACCTGTCCTGCAACCCAAGCACGTGCCCTGACTGGGAATCAAACCGTCACCCCTTTGGTTCGCAGGCTGGCACTCAATCCACTGAGCCACACCATCCAGGGCTTAGTATAGATTTTTATTAGAGAATCTTTTTTCAGATTAGGTCACTTCTTTCCTGTCTGTATGGATGCTATATAAGACCTGTCTGTTGGCAGAAAATTCAAATAAAATGAGCCAGACAGACATTAAGAGTCTATTATTCAATGTTTTCATGAACCATCGTAAACTGTTTAGATAATTTCTGAATTATTAATCTACCTACTGTAATAGCTATGTAAACACTGGAGCTTCAAAATAATAAAACCAGGGTAACAAAATTTTTAAACATGTGCAAGGGGGTTTCAGCTAGTGGAGGCAACAGAAGTTTCCCATTTGATCCCATGTGTTAGCAAGGCTCCTGTGTGGTGTTTAAATGCGAGAATGCACTTGGAGCAACTCGGCGAGGCGGCATTATGAATTCATAATGTTCTCGGGTGACTGGGCCTTTCGCTACGTTTGTGTGTAAACTAGCAACTCATAATAGTGGCTCTGCCTAGAATTAAATGCCATGAACGGGAAAAATAAGATGGGAAGCATCATTTTAAAGACAGTCTATACAAAGGAAATTGCTGTCATGCTTTCTTGAAATTTTAATTATCTAATTAGATTCTGAATTTTAACAACTGTTTACCTTTAAGAAAATAATGCAATTATGTTCAGAGCAGTTATTTTACCAGGCAATAAAACTATAGGAGACTAGAAAATTCTCTCGTGATCCATAGAAAACAAGGATGAGAACATATACTAAAGGGAAAACGAAAGAAGATAGAAGTTAATGTGTTAGAGGATGCCAAGAGAGTCAAAGCAGCATTAAATATCAGTGGGGAATAGACTTGATTTGTTTTCTTTCTAAATTACGTTTCAATTCCCATCCAGAATGTTGCATGTCAATATTTTAGCTGGTGCCTGTTGAAAATTCATCAAGGTCCATACAAATGGCACAGAACCAATTCAGCTGGAATCCACAAAGTTCAAAGGCTTGGTGTTATCTTGAGAATGCCGGGATGAAGGAAGCCAAAAAATTGTTTTTTAAAACCGTAGTCCTTTACATCCAGCACCCAGGGCTCAGCAATATTAGAAGAATTGTTTTGAGTTGTTTATTTATAAATCTGCAAAACCTTTTTTTTTGGATAGATTTTGATGGTTTTCCAGTAGACCCTCATTTGATGAACAAGAATTTCTTGAATGCCCAGTGGAGAAATCAAAGTCGCTGTGTGGTAGAACTCACAGTAGACTAGGAACGGCAAATAAACAGAAAATTACAACGTGACATGATAAGCGCTTGGAAAGGTAACTGTTGAGGGTTATGAAAATATTGAGAAACTCAGCTACCTCTGCCTGTGCGTTTGGAATGGGGACAGGGAAAGCTTCAGAGAAGCACCAGCCTGTGAATGGGAAACTGAAGGAAGGAGTTTACCAGATTACCAGAGGAGCAGGCTCAGCTTTATGGGTGTGCCTGCTATGTAGTCACATAGGGCTCCAGACATAGAAGGAACCAGCCTGGTTTTGTTTTATTTTTTTAATATTTATTTTTGTAAAGATTTTAGTTGTTTATTTTTAGAGAGAGGGGAAGGGAGGGAGAAAGAGAGAGAAACATCTGATCAGTTGCTACTCGTGCAGCCCCAAATGGGGACCTGGCCCGCAGCCCAGGTGTGTGCTCTGACCGGAGATCAAACGGGTGACCTTCCGGTTCACAGACTGATGCTCAATCAACTGAGCCATAGCAGCCAGGGCCCATGCTTGGATTTAAGTTCTACTGTTGCTATCTTTCTTCAGGTGCACCCATATTTTCACTTTACACAGGGCATTCAAAATTATGCAGCCAGTTTTAAAGAGGAAATGGGGAGCTATAAAAAATACCTATATATTCCCTGTCCAAAAGGGGCTCCCAGTCTGGGATATATGAGTAAGTGGTTCATATTGAGAAAGAAAAATAGTAATACAATGTAATAAATTGAGTACTGTAAAGATATTATCTGTAAAGAAAGACAAGCATTCACTCACTGGAAATATTTATTGTTTGCCTCTTGTGTTCCAGGCACTGTTCCAACACTTGAGGATGAGGCAGTGAACAAAGTCCCTCCCTGAGAGAGCCGGTATTAAGGAGAGAGATGGACAATATACCAAGACGTGAATGAACTTCCATATGAGGGTTGACAGTAAGTACTGTGAAGAAAACTAAAGCAAGATAAGAGGATAGAGAGTAGGAAGGGGGCTTTCAAAATGTGGTTTCTGAGGTGGTAACATTTGAGCAGAGACTTGAACGAAGTAAGAGAGCGAGCAACACAGGGGGAACAGTGAGCAAGTTCAAGGGCCCGAAGCAGGATAGCACTAAGATCTTAGAAAGTGCGGACGCCAGTGTGAGTGGAGCTCAGTTCAGAAGGGAAGAAGTGGCAGGCAGTGATGTTTAAGATCTAGGCAGGGGTCAAGGCATGGAGGGCCTTTGTAGGGCATGTTAAGAACTTAGGATTTTATTTAGAGGGAGATGCTTGCAGGGAGAGTTCTGAGCAAGGCCGTGTTGTGTAAGGTTCCTTTGGCTGCCCCGTAGATGACAGATTGAGGTAGGGCAAGAGGAGTAGATGCTGAGAACAGATGATGATGGATGGCGGTGACATCATCCAGAGGGTTGTGGTGGAGGCCTGGAGAGGGGGTTAGATCTGAGAGCATGTTGAAGGCAGAGGCAGGATGATTTGTTGACAAATTGGATGTGTGGTGTGCAAAAAGATGCTTCCAAGGTTTATAAATGGCCTGAGAAAAGGGAAGAATAAAATTGCCATTTACATTGGGAAAGTCCCATACACATTATGCCCAAGGGGGTTTGCCTAGGTCATGAGAAATGGCGTTTAAAATTTGTGTAAGTGCCCTGGCTGGTCTGGCTCAGTGGATTGAGCGCTGGCCTGCAGACCAAAGGGTCACCAGTTCAATTCCCAGTCAGGGCACATGCCTGGGTTGTGGGCCAGGTCCCCAGTAGGGGGTATGTGAGAGGCAACCACACATTGATACTTCTCTCCCTCTCTTTCTCCCTCCCTTCCTCTCTGTCTAAAAATAAATAAATACAATCTTAAAAAAAATAAACTTAAAAAGATTGTGTAAGTAAATGGAGGGCAAATATGGCTGAAGAGAGATGTAAAAGGTATCACGGATTGTATCTTGCAGATTAGAAGGAGTTTGTACATTATCTTAAGGATTTTAAGTCACACCACAGCATCAGAAAGTCTTCATTTCATTTCTGACTGTCATGGAGAAACTCCCGTGGAGACTGCGATTCGGATGAAGCAGGAGGCCGTCACAACAGTCCATGAGAGAGATAACGAATGTGCTGGCAGTTGCTTCACAGACGAGGGCATGAATTGGAGAGAAAGTCATGGATTTTTTTGTATACGTTGAATATTTTTCGAGCACCTCTTTTCCAGGCACCATGCTTGGGGTTTGAGGCTATGCCAAGCGGGTAAAACAGATCATTTATACCTTCATGGGTCTTACATTGTTGATGAGAGGAGAAAGACAATAAAATAAACAGGTAACGTATGAAGGAGTTAAGGTAGCGCCAAGTTCTGAGGAGAAACATGTAGCTGACTAGGAGGATAGTGTGTGAGAGGGGATGCGATTCTAACTATGGAAATTACAGCAGGCCTCACTGAGAAAGTGACATTTGAACACAGTCAAGATCAAAGGCTTTGATTTTGAATTTCTATAAATCCACTCATTCATTCTGCAAACACTGATTGAATGTACACAGTGTCCCCAGATACTTTGTTAGGTACCTTTATTCAGCAGAGCTTAATGTTTTTCCCCCATCACATTTGAAAACGTAAACAATGCAAATTACGTTTTTATAAGGCCTTTGTTATGTTTGCATTGCAACTGCCATGGCCCTTGGGGATCTTAAAAAGCTCCCAGATATCCCAGAACAGCAGTTATAGGAACTCAGGGGAGGAATTAAAATATTTGGTCATTGCAGTGAAGGACTCTAGCAAAGTAAACGGGGATATAAACTGAGCTTTAATCGGATAATAGTGCTCTTTGAAAATGTGTGCATGCTAGAAATAGTGTATGAAAGGATTTTGTGAGTCATAAAGCCACCTTCCTGAGAGACCGGCCCTGATGACGTGACCTTATCCAAAACAGCAGCAACCCTGCAAACATCACTCTCTCCCCCACTTTCCCACCTCGTTTTTCTCCAAATCACTTATCACCAGCTGACAAATTATCCATTTCACTGGGGTTTTTTTTTGTTTGTTTCTCTTTTGCCTATCTCTTCATCCAAAATATAAGCCCTGTCAGGTCAGCAATTTTCCGTTGTTTTTCCTACTCAATTTTCAACATTTAGAACAATGCCTGGCGCATACTGTGAACTCTTATTCTTTAAAAAAAAATTGAAATTGTTAAATGTGTAGATTTTAGTCAGGAGGAAGAGGAGGAGGAGGAAGATGTTGACTAGGAGGATCATGTTATGCATTCCTGACCCAATAGAAGTTGGCACCAGTAATAAATGTTGTGAAGTACATCTGTATAGTCTGGGTCAATCCTTTTAGGTCTATTGGCATGTATTTTTTTAAGATTTTACTCATTCATCTTTAGACAGAGGGGAAGGGAGGGAGAAAGAGAGAAACGTCACTGTGTGGTTGCCTCTCACGTGCCACCCACTGGGGACCTGGGCCACACCCCAGGCATGTGCCCTGACTGGGAATCGAACTGGTGACTTTTGGGTTCTCAGGCCGGCACTGAATCCACTGAGCCACACCAGCCAGGGCTATTGGCACGTATTTTTGAAACAGCTGGTCAGGTAGGGTGGCTAAGCATTCCAGTCTCCCCAGGACTGAGGCTTTTTCCAAGACGTGGGACTTTCCATACTAAAACTGAGAAAGTTTCAGGCAGTTCGGGATGGTTGTTCAACCTCTGGTTAGAGGTATGGGTGCCATTTGAGAATGCCACGTGTGGGCAAGTTAGCACAATGTGGTGTTCATATTCCAGCTCCTCTATTCACTCATCCCAGAATCTGGCAGTTTCTTATCTGCCATTATGTCTCTATTTTCAACATCTAGAGAATGAGGATTTGGACTAGCTAGCTTCTCATTGTCCTTCCAGCTCTAAAAGTCTGGACTTGTCATTGCCGCACATAGGAATTGAAGCCGTTACATTGCTCTACCACAGTGACCTTCTCAACGACGACTGAGCTAGTCAGCTGAATCCAAACGCCAGATTTAATCACTGGAATAACATCACTTGCCACTGGGAAGTGGCACCTACATGTGTTTTTAAGTTATATTCCAGAACACCTAGCACCCGATATTTGTTATTTTCCAAGTCCAAGTGATTTGTGCTGGAGCTGACTCCAGTAAGATTTCCCAAATGATTTTGATGTGGTCCTTGTGGACTTTAGGTCAATTATAGAAATGTAGAGTAGGTTATTATTTAAAGACCTCTGGCCCTGGCTGGTGTGGGGATGCGGACTCTGGCCTGTGGGGTCCCTGTGTTCTGGCTGCGACAAACAAATTCACAGGGACTACAGAAGTCCTGTGGAGAAAAAGGGACAGCACGGCTGTTCTCTAAGTGAGAGAGAGGGCCCGACCCCTTCCTTGACTGGCTTTTATTGTTTTTCTGGGAACATTACATGGAGGATGGTCCTCATTTACTATGTACAGGGTCACTGTAGGTGATTACCTTTTACAGATAACAAAGGAAAGAGTGTTGCTAATTACTTCAAAGAGAAGGATGTTGCAGATCAAAGGGAAAAGTGGTTGAACTGGTTACACTCCATACTTGGGAGGGTTAGCACAGATTTTAGGAAGTTACTTTAAAGATATGCAGTAAACATTTGCTTTCTCAATTCAGGGTGAGGGAGTTTTAGCAAAAGCAAGCCTCATAGCAGCCTAGGTACAATGCAGGCCTGATTCCCCACGGGAAAACCGATCCATGGGCTCAGCTCCTGTGTGCCAACTCACTCCCCACTGGTCTTTCCGAGTCAGGGGCTGGGCTACATGCACCATACCACAGAGATAGGTTCCCTATAGTGTGGCTCAGTGGATTGAGTGCTAGCCTGCGAACCAAAGGGTCAGTAGTTTGATTCCCAGTCAGGGCAATGCCTGGGGTGTGGGCCAGGTCCCTAGTTGGGGGCGTGTGAGAGGCAACCACACATTGATGTTTCTTTCCCTCTCTTTCTGTCTCCCATCCCTTCTCTCTAAAAATAAATAAATAAAATCTTTTTAAAAATTAATTAAAAAAAAGACCTCTGTGTGTCCCAAATTGTTCACACATTTGACCCTGATGCCTTAAATCTGTTAATAATGGTATAAAGCTAATCAGCTTAACAATAACCCACAACCTTCAGACCAACTAGGGGAGGGATGGAGGGATGGGGAGAAAAGGCATACAACTGTAATTGAATAACAATAAAAATTTTAAAAAAAGAATGGTATAAAGTTTATAAGGAAATACTGTATATATCATAACACATTCGTATTCCCCCATTCAAAATAGAGTATTAGTAGCTGATAGTATCATTTTTGTCAGCAGAGATAATCAGAGGAGAGCAGGAAGACGCAGGCCTAAAAGGCCAAGAATGGGAAGAGAAGAAAGAGCTTACCTTTGAATCGAAAAACACTGTAAGTGATCAAAGATCACCGTTCTGCCTAAGACATCATTACAGACCATGTATCCCCAGATCCTTGTAAACCTCTCAGAGCTGGGTCCCCAGAGTAGCCAAGCCATACTTTTACAGTGACAACCTTCTATCTTATGCTCTTATTTTTTGTTTTTCTTTTTTCCCCCCTCAGACTGATTTACTCCTTCAGCACTGATGATGCAGACGTTTCTCTGACCTACAGTCCTCGTGAGTTCTCTTAACTCTAATCAATCCCCAGATTCTTCCCGTCAAGTTTGGGCTCATACATAACCGTAGGCAATATTAGATGCCAGAATGGAGATAAAATAGTTGCTGCGGATGGTAAATTTCCATGGAAAGAGGGGATTTTTAGCCGTCTTGCTTTCTTGCCTGCATTTAGTCTAACTTCCCTATATCCTTTGTCATATTCACTTGTGCCTGTATCTTTCCTTCTTGCCTTGCAGTCTGTCTGGGTTTTGCCTCAATACCTCTTATTAAATCCGTTTCCTTCCTTAAGTTTCAAATCGCATTGATTATAGCCTTTTCTTAAATAGCCCTAGTCTCATATTTTTAACCATGATTTAGAGATACCATGTTTTGGGTACCATTCTTTAGTTTGTCTTTATTTTTCCAAATGCAGTAGTTTCATTATTGACCAGACTATGTAACTAAGAAAACTGTTTCTTATACTCATAGGATTTCTCAGTCTTGAAGGTATACGGTGATGGAATGCCTTTTCGCCTGTGCTTGGATATTTCAACTGATAGGAGCTCAACACTTAAGAAGCAGCTCAGTGTCACATGAGAGAGTTCCATCTGTTAGGAATATCTGCTTTACTTCAGACTGAAGTCTGTCTCCTTAGATGGATGGCCATGGATTCTAGCTATGATACTCTGAGACATTCCCCAAGTCAAATCTCTGCTGTCCAAGTAAGAGCCTGCCATAGATTTGAAGAGAAAAATATCATTGCGTCCTACCTAAATTTACCTTCTCCTAATGATACGATCCTATTTCTTCATAAGTTCCTGATTTCGCATGCTTGCAAGTTTCTTCACCATCACTGATTCTTTTCTCTGCTCATACTGCTGGGTACGGCACTCATTCCACAGATGCGGATTAGGACTAATAGAGAAGACCTATGGTTACTTATTTTATCTCACAAATTTAGCTTCTGCCATCTAAATTTGCAGTGACTTTTTTTTTTTGAACACTCATACTACACTAGTGATTCTCATACAGTCGTCCCTGAACCAGCAGCGTCAGCAGCAGCTTTGCCTGGGAACTTGTTAGAAAGACAAATTCTCAGGCTGCACCCCAGACCTGCTGAATCAGAAACCCCAGAGCTGAAGCCCAGCAAACTGTTTTAACAAGACTTTGTGATGATTCTCATGCATGTTCAAGTTGGAAAACTGCTGTACTCCTGACTGATAGTCAGCCCCCTAAATATCTCTTCTACGTGGTGTTTCCACGCCAAACCTCCTGTACCCAGTTCTTACATGCTCGGAGTATGTGTACCCAATTATTCTGCATGTCATTAGATTTGTTCCACGGCCTCATTTTGACAGATGCTTCTTGGATTCTGATTCTAGCAGTGATCTCACCAAAGAGACATAGTTTGTTCCTGACTTAGCTCCCCCTCACAAGAAGAACAATAACACTTGATGTGTGAGACACCACTGAGAGAATCCCGAAACATGGGGGGTGGAGGGTGTGGGGGAGGGCAGTGAGGTTGAACCGCTCCCTGAAGCAAAGAGATCAAGACTGACTGCGTTAGAAGGGAAAGAGCATAGTGTCCACCTGACTGCAGCTCCCCTCCCCCAGGCCTGGGCCACCCCCACTCCCAAAGCATTCCGCTTCTGTTCCGCACTATACTTGCTAACCCTCACAAATGGGGCTCTGTGTCTGCTGCAATTTTGATAAACTTGAGTCAAATATTTATTTTAAAAAGATATATTTTTTTTCCTGCAAATAAAGCTATGTCTATAATTTTCCTCAGAGGAAAAATTATGTTTCTAAATCACAGAAACTGACAGCTTCTGAGGGGACTGTGTTCTAAGTAAGTTTGTTGTTTTTTTTTTGTATTGATTACTTGTCCAGAGAAGCTAGAGCTTCAGGCAAGTACTGACTGGAGAAAAAATGATAATGGTTCAGAAAGAGGCGACCCTTGGTCCAGAATGGGCCTGTAGTTCACAAAGTGAACAGGAAGCAGTTCATCACCTCTTCTCGCAGCTTCAGTAGCTAAAGCTCTATGGTCCTCAATCAACTCTGACTTCACTTTGGAATCATCTGGGGAGGTCTAAAAATTTTTGCCCCTAAGGATTCTATTCGCTTGGTCTGGAGTGAGACCTGGGCATGGATTTAAAAAAAAAAATCAGTTTCTGACCTGAATAACATTATAGCTGGGGTTGACTGGGAAACACTGAACTCAGGATTTCTAGGGACTTTCTCAGTCATATTTACCTGACTGAGATGGGAGCCACAGCAGAGTTTTGAACGTTGGAGTCGCACGATCTGACTTATGGGTTAATTGGATAACCAGTTCCCCTGTTGAGAAGAGAGGATAAGATATGTGACAGGAAAGACATACAGACAAAATGCTATGGGCATCTAAAGAAATGAGAGCTCCTTGCTCAGGGATGATTAGGTAGTATTCACAGGTGAGTAGGTTGCATGGGAAGTAGATTCTGGAGCTGCGCAAAGTCAACAGGAGAAGCGGTCTAAGCGTATGAAATGGCACAAACAATGGGAGGGAATATTTGTAGAATTGTTACCAAACAGCAGTTGGAGTCCTGTGCCCACTGCCACCCTCTAGGCAAAAATTCCACAGGGAAAGGTTTGGTGATAAAGGAAAGGAGTCTTTATTCAAAAGCAGTTACTTAAGCCTATCAAGTCACATATCTAATCACTAAGCCTACCCATTAAGGCTAAACTCCAATAGCTGAGTTCTCATAGCTTTTCTTTGTTAGTTTTTAGTTATCTTTTTTCTATAGGGTCAATTTACAAACTGAAAACAACATAATATACAAAGACTACACAATTTTGGAAGAATGGCAGGCTTCTTCTGCCTCAGAGCCCATTCCCTCTAGAACACCCAAAGAATAAACCTGCCACCTTCTGCCAGGCCAGCCTGATCCTAGGCTGTGCCCAGAGTTCCTTCCCATACAAAAATACCGTACATTGGGAAATGCAGGCAGCTGCAGCACGGTCATCCAGGCATCCTCAAGGAAGAAAAGCCTGAGAGCCTGAGAGCCTGACAGCCTGAGAGCCTGACAGCCTGAGAGCCAGAGAGCCAGGGCCAGACCCTGAGAGCAAGCCAGCTCAGGAGCCAGAGCATTCGTCCTCTTTTTATTTCATTGGCCCTGGAGACATTCAGCTTCTCAGCCAATCCCGTCCTAGACTCCCACATTGCCTGACAAACTGTTCCTATGGCCCCTCCCTACTTCTCCCCAGTAATCTGAGTTATCTTAATCAGATCTCTTGGTATCAGAATGCCAAGGAATCACAGCTAGTAAGATTGTTTAAATTAGAAATGAGAGATGACAGGCACACTGAGGCTATATCTTTGCAATTCTAGCGGCCAGGCTCAGCATTTTATTTAACTTTAATTTAACTTTTAAAAAATTATTTTTATTTTTTTTTAGACAGAGGAGAAGTGAGGGAGAAAGAGAGGGAGAGAAACATCGATGTGAGAGAGAAACATCAATCTGCCTTCTGTGCGTGCCCAGATTGGGAACACAACCTGCAACCCAGGCATGTGTCCTGACTGGGAATCGAACCTGTAAACCTGCGACCCTTTGGTTTGCAGGACAATGCCCACCCAACTAAGGCACACGGGCTGGGGCCAGGCTCAGCATTTTAAACTTATTAGAAGCAGAAACAAGCAGTTGAGAGCAGTCAAGCAGGAAAATGACATTATCGAGGCTGTGTTTGTTCCTTCTCAAGCATCTCCCCCACATACAGTTGCTTATTAAAAATCAGCACTCTATTTCTGGCATTTTCCCCAAACTTATCCTCTGTCCTGCATGTCTACTACCAGTCTGTCTTAGCTGAAGTCCCCATTCCCTAGATGGCCACTGCCAGCAGTTTCCTAATGGGCATCCCTACGTATGCTGTGGCTTCTCTCTAGTCCACCCTGCTTCCAATATTTTTTAAGGCATAAATTTGATTTCTTAAAATTTGTCACTGGCTTTCTACTCTCTGACTGTTGCATTTCTTAAATGTTGCACCTGTGACCTTTCTCCCTATGGAAGGGTATGAACACGTACTTCCGTGACTTCCGTGGTTAAAAAGGCCTGATTATCTAAGCGTGAATTTCCTTGAAATTTTGAGATTTATCTCTGTAATGCATATAGATTTTGTACTGTATATATCAATTAAATATAAGCATTTTCCTTATAATTTTCATACAAAATTGATATTTTTGGAAGATGTATCAAATTTGCACACTGGCTTAAAATATACTCTATATTGTTTTCCTTTTGTATTCCATTACATTCAAGGCTCCTTAAACATTGGTTCTAGCCTTGGCTGGTGTGGCTCAGTGGATTGAGTGCCTGCCTGCAAACCAAAGGGTCACCAGTTTGATTCCCATCAGGGCACATGCCTGGGTTGTGGGCCAGGTACCCAGTAGGGGGTATGCGAGAGGCAATCACACATTGATGTTTCTCTCCCTTTCTTTCTCCCTCCCTTCCTCTCTCTAAAAATAAAATCTTTAAAAAAATTGGTTCTAGATTGTCCATCAGCTTTACTCCTGCCCCCCAACACACACATGCACATACCCTAAACTTCCTTTTCTCTTTACCTTACTAGCCACACAAAAATTCTTAGTTGTGTTATAACACAACAACTCCGCCATGTTACTATAATTTTTAAAACCATTATTTTCAATGGTTGTATGGGATTTTATTGGTCATCCCCAGCTATTGAACATTTCAAGTTTTATAATTTTGAGAGGTCATAAATTATCTTCATCTGTGTATTATTTTTTATTTCCTCAGGATAGATTTCTAGAAATGGAATACTAGATCAAAAGCAATGAAGAACTTTGTGGTTTTTTATACATATTTCCAAGTCGCTTTCCAAACGTAATGTAAGAGAGTACTGGCGTTTATGGCCCTTCCCCTTCTGAAAGTTCTTACCAGTACTAGGGATTAGGGTTTAAATTAATGGACCATGAGTTGTATGTCATCTTCGTTTTAACGTGTTTTTCTGATTCTTTGGGTCATGATACGTTTGTTTAGTATTTGTTTATTACTTTTGTAAAATTGTTTAATTTTCTGTGCCCACTTATCTACTTGGGTCTTTATTGATTTTGATGATTTCTACATATGTAGGATATTAATCTTTTGGTCAGAATTTGGAGACTTGTGCATGTGGCCAAAAGAACTAGCAAAGCAATTGTACTTCAGTGCCAGACATTACAATTTCCTAGGAAAAGAACTCTGAGAGTATGGTACTGGGGGGAAATGTGTGGTGTGTTGGTATAGGAGGTACATTTTGAGAAAGCATAATATAATTTCACAAAAAGATATTTCTCACAGGAGAGTAGATTGTGATACCAGTATCTGTGCTTACCTATGTTTAACTTATTATGGTTTGTCCACTTTTCTCTGTGCAATGCACACTTACTCAAAATACTTCTTTTCATGACTTTGCTTTTAGCTCAGCTACTTTTCTCAAATGAATATCACTAACTTATCCAAACTTTCCGGGTATTTTTAAACATAGCCCATGGGCTATACAATTACTCATGTGCATTTTCCCTCCATTCTTTAAGATGATTATTATGAAAAATGTTTTTCGCCCAAATACGGTTGTATAAAAATTCTCAGAGAGTCATCTTCCATAGTTATTTAATGGTTTAATTTAAGTTAAAAAGTACAATTATAATATCTTTGATTATTAAAGTCACAGAGATATTCTTTTGGAACACACAGCATGGCATCAGTAGAACTGTTGATGACCTTTCTGGACCCCATATGGCATTCTTGTCTCTGGAGAGCAGGGAGGTAGAGGTGGGAGGTAGCCCCATTATTTCTCTAGTTGGGCATGTTCTTTTGCTTTGTAGTTCTCTGATGTGCAGGTATATCTCTGTACCAGGAAGAGCAAGCTGATGGATCTCTAGAAACTCTTATCAATGGTGAAGGCAAGGACTTAAGTCTGCATAACAACCATACCCTTGTTTATAAGTGAGCTTTGGTGTGATAACCTCCCATAACTGACTACCCCATCCCAGACTCCTTTTGTCAATTTAGCCGGAAATAGTATTTAAGATGATAGCTTGGGCCATTTCCCAGAGTAACTCCGTTTTCCTGCGTCTTTTGCATGTATGCAGGACATATCCATGTTATTAAACTTCTGCTTCTCTCGTGTTAATCTGTCTTTTTATTACAGGGTGTCTTAGCCAAGTACCCGAAGGGTGGAGGGAAACTCATTTTTCCACATCCTCAAAAGTGAAGCACACTCTTTAGTAATGTGTGTTTATGGAAACAAACTAAAGAATAGTTTTAAATATTATGACAAATTTAATGTCAACTCTTTTTTTAAGGATTTTATTTATGCATTTTTAGAGAGGGGAAGGGAGGGAGAAAGAGAGGCAGAGAAACATCAATGTGTGGTTGCCTCTCTGTGTGCCCCCTACTGGGGACCTGGCCCTCAACCCAGGCATGTGCAGCTGACTGGGAATGGAGCCCTTTGGTTCACAGGCTGGCGCTCAACCCCCTGAGCCATATCAGCCAGGGCTGATGTCAACTCTTGATCGGGCAAGTTGGTCAATTATTGTACCTCACTCATAGGCTTGGGGAAGCTAGTTAAGAATCAGCTTCCAGGATGGGGGCATTTGGTAGTGATGTTGGGGTTAGAGGAAATATGGCCTATGTCTAGGTAACATACTGATTATACATGGAGAGGAGAGAAGCGAGGGAGAGAGAGAGAGGCAGAAAGAATAAATTAGAATATTTCACATGTATATGTCCCTAATGTAAGTGAAATCAAATGCATGGGCATTGTATTCAAAGCATTCAGAATATATAGTATCATTGTGCCTTTTGCTGCCATAGCTTAAGATTCCTGATTCAGTCTGACTTTTAGAAAAAAGGATGAGTTTCTACTATAAAATCCTTACCATCTGTGCCGTAGTTTGCTAAGAGTTCTGTCTCTCCCTTGGTGTTTTTTCTTTGGAATCAAGATTAAGTGGGTGCTCTCTCCAACAGCAATTTCAGGGAAATCAGGTTGATGTGCCCTATTGCTTTACTTGCTCTTCTGTTGCAGGTCAGTTATTAAGAAGCCAAGTAATGTGAAGGTAGTACTCTTGTTCTCCCTCAGATGTGTCTTTGCTGTGCTATCTAAATTATAGATATAATCATTTTCTTCCAGTTAAGTAATGTCTGTACCATCTGTGCACTTTGTCTCTGCTATTCAGAAGCTCAGATAATTTTTCATATTAAAAGTCATTGCTCCAGGACACTATTTTATGACATTTAAAAAAACTGCTTTTTGCTTTGCCTTTTCAGCTCCAGGCCCGTACACAGCCGTTGTCGCAATGTTGGTGCCCAAGAAGAACAGTATTGCCGTGTATGAATTCATTTTTAAGGAGGGATCGATGGTAGCAAAGAAGGATGGGCACATGCCTAAACACCCTGAGCGGGCAGACCAGAACGTGCCTCCTCTTCACGTGATGAAGGCCATGCAGTCTCTCAAATCACGAGGCTATGTAAAGGAACAGTTTGCCTGGTGACATTTTTGCTGGTACCTTACCAAAGAGGGCCTGCAGTATCTCTGTGATTATCTCCACCTGCCCCCTGAGACCGTGCCTGCCACTTTGTGCTGCAGCCAGTCTGGGACCGGCAGGCCAAGGTCCAAAGGTCTGGAGGGCAGGGGACCTGCAAGACTCACATGAGGGGAAGCTGACAGAGACACTTACAGACAGAGCGCTGTGCCCCCTGGGGCAGACAAGGAAGCTGAGGCTGGGGCTGGGTCAGCAACTGAATCCCACTTTAGAGGCGGATTTGGTCGTGGATGTAATCAACCACCTCAGTAAACTTGGAGGCATTATTTTGTGTTGAATAAACTTGAGGTCGGAAAAAAATTAACCAGACTTTCAAAGAACTGCTTTTTTATACAATAGAAAGTGCTCTGAATCACTGCAAGTCAAGGCTTTTGTCAATATAAGGCTGAAGCATCAATTCAGATAAGTAGAACTGAGTGAGGTTAAAATGAGGAGAAAGGAAGTTTCAATAGTAGAGAATAGGCTACCAATTCATACGATGAAGACCCTACCAAGGACTGTGTCCCCACTCCCAAGCAATTGTAGCAAGGGTTCTTTCTGTAGGTCAGGGCGCTCACAGCCTGGAGTGGGAGACTGCTCGGACTAGTTACTGCAAAATAAGATAATACAGAGAAATAGGCTACTACATGACCTGATGTATAATAAACATCATAAATAGCAGCCATTAAGTCTAGCATATCATAGTAGAAAAACAAATTTGGATTAAAATCCTAGGTGCATCATATCCTAAGTGTATGGCCTTGGGCAAGGGACCTAATCCATCTGAGCTGTCTTGTAGGTCAAATGGAGACAATTATAATACTTAAGTTCCTAGAGTAGTCATGAGCATTAAATCAGACCAAAGTATATCTAGAGCAAGGTATAACCCACAATAAACTTTCAACGAGTGGCTGCTATAAATAAAATAGCCATTGTTTACAATGTCACTTGATTTCTCATGAGTGTCTCTGCTGCAATGCCGCGATATCTTTTTCTAGCTTCCCCCAGACGGTTTACTACAATGGTTTTTCACCATTGCCCACAAATGGATTGTGATGCCTGTTTTATGGTAGTGATTGCACTTGATCTCTTCCGAATACACCATTAAAAAGTATGTATTTTACCCTAGCCGGGCATGGCTCAGTGGTTGGGTGTCGTCCTGCCAACCAAAATACCGCAGGTTCGATTCTGTGCAGAGCAGGACTCACGCCATGTTTAGAGCATGTGCAGTGCAACCTGGTAAACAACATGCCACAGCAGAGTACCAGAAGCGACATAACGTGTCACTGTTTATTGGGACTGAGGAAAAGAACCTGTGTGTGACTGTGTAAAAACAACACGATTCAGTAATCACGAGGAACATAAAAGCAGGAGCATTTGGAGGGACTGCTGAGCCTAGAGGGAGAGAACAGCATGCTGCTGCTCTGATCGTGCCTGCTCTAGCTGATGCCAAAGCCACCAAGGACTATTCCTTGCTAAACGCTGACCTGCTGCCTCGCAGACTGGGACTACAACTGGACTCTTAGACTCAGGTTCGTTCTTCCCTGATTTTCTTGTGTGATATTGTTACTGATTGTTTCTGAGTGTTATCACTATGGATTGATTGTTATTGATTGAGACTGAACCTGCATCAATAAAAACTGAGTGAGTAACATAGTCACCTTTGTTGACTCACTGTTATTCCTTGGTGCGGATGTTGCCCGTAGGGCTGGTGGCTGTATAGGTGGCCCGGCGCTTCTGGCCCATGACAGAGACTGGAGGCTGGCTTGCTGGCCTATAGGAGAGCCCATAGCGTGGATACTCAGATACGAGTGAGGTTAGAGTATCGCTTGCAACAGATTCCCAGACAGGGCACAGCATTACAGACAGAAGGAAGGTACTACAAGCTGAAGTTGAAGAAATAAGCCCCCAAAGAGAGTTTTTTTCTTTAAAGATTTTATGTATTTTATTTTTAGAGAGGGGAGGAGAAGGAGAACGGGAGGGAGAGAAACATCTGTGGTTGCCTCTCGTGTGCCCCCTACTGGGGACCTGGCCCGCAACCCGGGCATGTGCTCTGACTGGGAACTGACCTGGTGACCCGTTGGTTCGAGACTCAAAGCTCAATCCACTGAGCTACATCAGCCAGGGCCCCCCAAAAGAGTGTTTATGTTGTTTAAGTGTGAGGTGAAGACATTACAGTTTTTAATCAGGGGACAAAAGTGACCTGACTTATATTCAAAGAGATGGCCTTCAGTGACACAAGAATTGCCATCATGTTGGAACTTTCTTGTGTTGGATCCCCTGCTTGCTAGATCCCATCTTTTTCCCTTTCTTGGTTTTCTCCCTTATTTTGGTGTAGCAAATTTTCCATAACTTTATTTTTTAAATTGCAAGGAGATAAATTTGTAGGCATTGCTTATTGGTAAATATATTCTCCTCATACTGTTGATTAATGTTTTTTTCTTGATAGAGAATTCTAAGTTGAATATAATTTTCTCTCATTTTGAAGGCACTGCTCCATTAACAAATTATCTTCTTTTTTAAAAAAAAGATTTTATTTGTTTATTTTTAGAGAGAGGGGAAGGGAGGGAGCAAGAGAGGGAGAGAAACATCAATGTGTGGTTGCCTCTTGGGTGTCCCCTATTGGGGACCTGGCCTGCAACCCAGGCATGTGCCCTGACTGGGAATCGAACTGGAGACTCTGGTTCACAGGCCAGCGCTCAATCCACTGAGCCACACCAGCCAGGGCAACAAATTATCTTCTAATATTGCTGTTGAGGAGTTTGATGGCACTAAAATCCCAGAATCTTTGTATGTGACCTATTATTCTCTGTATACTTTTATTTTTAATTAATTAATTTTTTAAAGATTTTGTTTATTTTCAGAGAGAGGGGAAGGAAGGGAGGTAGAGAGGGAGAGAAACATTAATGTGAGAGGGAAACATTGATCATTTGCCTCTCGAATGTGCCGTGACCGAACTTGCCCTGACCTGGGACCAAACCTGCAACCCAGACATGTGCCCTGACTGGGAATCAAACTGGCAGCCCTTTGGTTCTCAGGCCGGTGCTGCATACACTGAGCCACACCAGCCAGGGTGGCTGTTAGCATTTTTTAAGAGTGAGACAATAGAAATACATTTGGAAATTCTGAGCAAATACGTTGTCCCGTTGACTGGTGGACTTCAGTGTGGTAGATGGCCATATGTCAGTACCTATAAATCAGGGGCTACATCAGTCTTATGGTTGCCTTCAAAGGGCTGAATGTAATTTTAGGACTGTATAAATGTAACTACTCCTTAACAGTTAAGCAAGAGCTCAGCACTGCTGCTGGGTAGAAACAAGGTGCTGGGCTGGATAAAACAAGGTGGAGGGTCGGATTCGGCCCACGGGCCTTGTGTTTGCCACCTGCGCTATAAATCATTACCCAGAAATGGATAGTCTGATCCTCCCTCTTAGGATTCTAGCCTAGATTCCGAGAACTGTGTTGGTGGAAAGAGATCCTATGTCTTCTCGTGACTTGATGCTTTGCATATAACTCCTTAACCCATTTAGAATGCATAATATAATAAAACATAGCATATATATGTATTAACATAACGTCATATAATATAAATCAGGTTTGATATATACAGTCCAGTGGTCTCAGCCACAGAGCCTGAGTGAGAATCTTGGCTCCACCCCTCACCAACTGCATGACCTTTGCGAGTTATTTGCTCCCTCTGTGTTTCAATCTCCTCCCTGTAAAATGAGGCTAATAATGGAATCTACGATGTAGGGTTGTCGTATTACAATGTGTTAATATATGTATAACGCTTAGCACAGTTCATGGCATATAGTAAGCACTATCTAATGATTAGTTATTATCATCAATTATTTTATATCAGTACCAGAATGTTGTAATATTGCAACTATAAACCAGTGAAAGAGGAATTAGACTTTTCTGTGTGGCCTCATCAGATAAAAGTAGGACTAATTAAAGGAAACTTTGTGGAGGTGAATTTTGGTCAAAGTAAGAGAAAAAAGGCTCTAAGTGCCCAAAGATAGAATAGACCACCTCAAGATTTAATGAGTTTGTCCTGGCTGGCATGGCTCAGTGGATTGAGCACGAGACTGCAAAGCAAAGGGTCACTAGTTCAATTTCCAGTCAGGGCACACGCCTGGGTTGCAGGCCAGGTCCCCAGTAGGGGGCACACGAGAGGCAACCACACATTGATGTTTCTCTCCCTCTCTTTCTCTCTCCCTTCCCTTCTCTCTAAAAATAAATAAATAAAATCTTAAAGATTTAATGAGTTTTCTGTCAATAAAATGTTCATAAACCATTTTATGGTACTGTTGGAAGGCGTTCCTAGTAGTAAAAGACTATTTGCATTGACTAAACATTGAAGCACTTTAAAAAATCTTATATTTTACAGTCCTAACATTCTAAGAAGAAAGGCAGAAAACAGTGTCAACTTAGCCCTAGTGTTTAATTACTCTACAACTTTGACCAGACAAAAATAACAGATCTAAACTATAATGGCCTATCATAGAGAAGAGAAATAAAACCGCATGGATATAAAGTAAGAACTATGGGAAAGTAAGTTAAGTATGGGGGAAATATTAAAATTGAGCCAAGTTTTGGGCAGTCTAGGCAAAACTGGTTCATGGCCAAAGGAAATTAATTCACATTCCTCCTACTTCATGATATATAATTCAATCAAATCAATGTCATGGTGCTTGATATTAAATCTAATGTTATGAGTGGGTGGTCAATTGTTGTGAAGAAGAGAAATCATTTAAATAAAGCAAGACATCTTTCTCGTCTTAATATGAACAAGTATGTTTGTTAGTGCTCTGAAAGTCAGAATTTCTTGCTCATAACTCAAGTATGGAGTTATACTATTTAAAGACATCTTTATCTCTAATTTGATCTCTCTTAAAGGTCATTTTTCTTTCAAATAATCCCCGAGTTGCGCTAACGGTAACACCGTGACAGTTCTGTGTATTTACGGATCCTAAGTCAGTACTGAGGAGACTGAAAGCAACTGAATGTCCAAGACATAACTGACTCATTGGAAGTGAGTCATAAGCTTTAGATTGTTTTTCCAGGAGGGAGATCATATGAGGATTCAGTTCCAGCATTTTCTGTGTACCCAAAGTTACACATTTATGAAGTGCTTGGGTTATGTGCCAGCTGGAATCACAGAACCAGAATACCTTGAGATAAGACCTGTAATGCCCTAAGGTGGGAATGAAGGCAGAGGATAAAAGTTAAGAACAGAGCTTTGGGATCAGTACATCGTGACTGTCCAGTCTTGAGTGTCTGTTTACCTTACAGAGTATCCGTTATCATTATCTGTAACACAGGGATAATAACACAATGTCATGGGGTTGGTGTGAGGATGAATAGAGATAATATATGTAAAATCACTTGCATGGAGCATAGCACGTGGCTGGCTCTTATATATCGAATTATGAAAAGTGATGGTCAGTCGCTGTGTGACTTTGGCAAGGGCACAGGGAATGGGAAGTCGATGTGGATTAAAGAGAAACAAAACACAAATCATGTCTCCCTACCTAACAGAATTACTCTGGCCCTTCAGGTATAAGTCTTAATCTTAATCATTCTTCATTCTTTTTACTTTCCCTCCAGCTTTCAAAATTCCTGCATCTTGCCAGGCTTGCTGGAGGTAATCAAGCTACTCAGTGGCAACTCCTCATCTAACCTTTTCTTGTTTTAAGATTTTATTGATTTATTTTTCGAGCGAGGGGAAGGGAGAGAGAAAGAGAGGGAGAAGAACATCAATGTGTGGTTGCCCCTCGTGCGTCCCCCACTGGGGACCCGGCCCACAACGCAGGCACGTGCCCTGACTGAGAATCGAACCAGCAATCCTTTGGTCCTCAGGCTGGCACTCAACCACTGAGCCACACCAGCCAGGGCTCCTCATCTGACCTTACTTGTCTCCTGGGTGTCCCATGCTTTATCTGGCTGCATTAGGAACTGAATTGGTCTTTATCCCTTAAGGAATTATTTCAGGTTGTCCCTCTCTAAATCCTTCCCTATTTGCCTCACATCTCTTCCTATCCCATACTCTCTGGCTCTTAACATGCTTGTGCTGCAGAGTGCTGGCCCAAAGGTAACTGAGCTATGAGATAGGGTGACGTGTAGTCTAAACACTGTTGGGAACCACACTGCCTGGTTTCAGAAGCTGTAATGTCCCCATGGCTAAGGCTGAGTAAAAAGACCTTGGGACCATAAGCTACTGAGGAGACAAAGCTTATCTCCCTGACAGCTGCGCTGCCTCTGCCGCACTTTACTTCACCCTGCTTGGCCCCCAGTGCATGACTGGTTAGCCAATGACTGGTAAGATTCCTCAAGGCAGGGACGACCTGAGACAGGCATGGTCACAAAGAGGCCCTCAGGGGAAGGACTTGGGGGGCTATAGAAAAAGGGGGTGATGGACCCTCACCCCTTGGCTTTGACATAGCCTGAGTCCTCATTCTGTCTGCAAGAAGTCTCCTAATCTCTTGGCTGCCCTACTTCCCCTCCCTTACTTGAGCCTGAAACAATGCCGGAGGTGGGTCCGGCCCTGTGCTGGAAAGGGCGGGTTCCCTAGGGCAATCAGGCCTAAGAAAGAATGCATAAAATCCTATGAAGCCTACTTGGCTAATACCCTCAATTTTCTGGTAAGGGTCCCTGCAAGGAATGAGTTTGTTCCCCAAAGATTTATGGTCCTTTAACTATCTGACCTTGACTCAGAATAAGCCCTGAGTTCTTTGAATGTTATCTATTATTTGATCATTTCTGCCTGACAATGATTGATGAACTTTACCTATACGCCCTGTATTCCTATGCAAATTAATCCCAATAAAAGCCCATTGAGGAACAGGTTCCTGGTCCTTCACCTTGGAGAGATCGGCCATCTTTCCTCCCCAAGCAGATCACGTCTTAGACGTATTTTCAACCACCGCAGATGGGGGTTCCACGGGCGGAGCACCTCCACAAAACACCAGTACTTCGATACTTCCTGTAAAACGTGGCTATATGGAAGAATACATTTTCCAGTCATTGAGAATAGGTTCAACTTCCACCAATACTGAATTAACGTTGATAAGTGCCTTTCATTGTATTATAACTCAGTACTGTAAAGAGTCAATCACAAACAGTGCAATTGGATAACATCAAGGGAATGGTAAAGTAAATTATGGTACATCTGCACGATGGACCATTATGCAACTATTAAAATGATGTTAACAAGGAGTTTTTAATGACATGAGAAAATGCTGATGATATAATGCCTGGTGAGTGAAAATCAGCTACAAGAAAAAAACAAACATTCCATATAGTATGATTAAAGTCATTTAAGAAAATATGATACATGTGTATGTTACCATAATAAAATGGTATAATTTACAATATTAGTAGCACATATATTAAATATAAAATGATGTTAATAGTAATTATCTATAGGTGAAGGAATCACAGGTGATTTTTATTTTTTAATATTTTCTCTTGTTTTTCCCCCTTAACTTTCTACAATATACAAGCAATGCTTTCAATAGAAAGTAAGCATTTTTTAATTCCAAACCATTATCATAACCAAAGGTGATTATATTTGAACTGTGAAATCAATTCATCATTAGACAGTTGAATTCTGAATCTCTGCTTCTCATCTTGAGTGCAAATGGTTTCCCTAGACTGATAAGGCCAAGTGGAGAAATTTGACCCTGCAAACTGTGCTTTAAAAATATAATAAGAGCTATACAAATATAGACTCTTTGTGCTATGAGTCAGATCCTGATCTATAAAGTATGGTTTTCAGTAAGCTGAGTGATGACCCCCACCCCATAGATATTATCCATGTCCTAATCTCTGGAACCTGTGAGTATCACTTTGTATGGGGAAAAAAATAAGAGTTTGCAGCCCTGGCTGGTTTAGCTCAGTGGATTGAGCACAGGCTGCGGACCAAAGGGTCGCTGGTTCCATTCCCAGGCAGAGCACATGCCTGGGTTGGGGGCCAGGTTCCCGGTAGGTGGCGCTCGAGAGGCAACCATGCATTGATATTTCTCTCCCTGTCTTTCTCCTTCCCTTCCCCTCTCTCTAAAATCTTAAAAAAAAAATAAGACTTTGCAGCTGTGAATGGGTCCTAAATGCATCCTTGTCAGCAGGAAATAAAGGGAGATTCAACACAAATGGAAGGGGGAGAGTACAATGCGATCACAGAAGCATGGATTGGAGTGATGCGGACACAAGCCAAATGATGCTGGCAGCCCCAAGAATTCAGAAGAAGTAAGGAACAGATTCTCTCACAGAGCCTCTGGAGGGAGTAGGGCCTGGCTAACACCTTGATTTTGGCCAAGTGAAACTGAGTTCAGACTTCTGGCCTCCAGAACTATGAGAGAACAAAATTCTGTTCTTTTAAGCCACTAGGTTTTTGGTAATTTATTGCAACATCCAGGGGAATCTAATACAAGGTTGTAGTGATATGCATGAAACATGGCCCCTGGCTATGATGATTTCAAAGACTAGGGGAGAGAATAAAAGGCATAAGGAGAGAAAATTATAATATGTCATTAAGAGTGACTAATTCAGCCTGACTGGTGTGGCTCAGTTGGTTGGGCGTCGTCCTGCAAAGCAAAAGGTCACTGCTTTGATTCCCATTCAGGCCGCATGCCTGGGTTGCGGGTTCGATCCCTGGTCTGGCATGTTTGAGAGGCAACTGATGGATGTTTCTCATATCAGTGTTTCTCTCCCTCTCTTTCTCCGTCCCTTCCCCTCTCTCTAAAACTAAATAAATGAAATATTTTTTAAAAAGTGACTAACTCTCCCTGGTAGGGCTGAAGAAGGCATTTCAGAGGAGAGGTGATATTGGAGCTAGGTCTTAGAGGACTAGGACATAAAAGTAACAGGACTTGCCAGCTGAATTTGATGGGATGGGGGTACTAGTCCTTTGAGGGAAGTGACTTGTGGTTTTGGTCCCATTTGTGCAGCGCACTGCCTAACTGGCGGTAGTGGGTAGGGCACAATGGAGAGACTACTGGACTGAGAGGAGATAATGTGTTTTGTCAGTGCCATGCCACTAACTGTGTGACTTTGGCCAAGTCTCTTCTTTGACCTGTGCCTCAATTTCCCTAGATATAAAGTGCAAAGTTTGGAGTAGATTTCTAGGGGTCTCTTGCCCATCTAAATTTCCTTAAATCAATGTTTTGACAACACTGGGGGAGTGAATATTGAGAACCATTATATATGGCCTGGCAACTTGCAAGTATTGATAAGACAGAGATGAGTGTTCATAAAAACTTAAATTATAAATTTAAAGCGCAGAATGTATTGCTATGAGAAAGGATATCTGTGCATGTAATTTCATGTAAATATTTGCACACTTATGCAACACTCACTCAGGAGACATTTATTGCTTAGTATTGTATTTGCCAAACTGTCGACTATTAAAATATTTATGTTAAATACACAGAATGTATTGCTATGAGAATGGATATCTGTGAATGTAATTTCATGTAAATATTTGCACACTTATACAGCACTCAAACACCCAGAAGACTTAGTGACATTTATTGCTTAGTGTGGTGTTTGCCAAATTGTCTACTGTTAAAATATTTATATTAAATTAAAATAGACCCCTGGCCCATTTGTATAGACTAGGAATATAGACACTGAATTGGGATCCAAGGTAAAAAAAAAGATAAATGAGAGCCAAAAAGGTTAGTTAGCACTGGGTGAAAAATGTTTTTTCAGTCTTCACGTTATGTCACGGTGATAAAGTGTAAGGTGCAGAAGCAGGAATGGTTTAATCAACCCAGCTTCCAAAAAAAAAAAACCAAAAAAAAACCTCTCTCTGATTCTTTGCTGAAGCCTTAATGAGAAAGTTAAGACCGTACCCTAGAGTAGCAGGTGAGATGAAGCAACCTTTGCTCGTGACAGCGCTACACATCATTGGCAGGATCGACTCCCTGACTCAAAGGAGCAGACAGGCAGATAGAAATTCAGAGGCTATTATCCAATTTCTCTTTCCTGCTAATCTAAGGAGGAACCAAGCTCCGCAGTCTGTTTTCTTCACAGCATTAAGACCAGTCTTCCTCTTTCAGGCTGTGATCATGTAGAAACTTCATTTCTTTAATATGACTTTTCTCCTTGCTTTCCTTTTGATTCAAACTGGCTGGGTCCAGCACCCTGACTCACCTGCCTCCTTCTCCCTTGCACGACCACACCCTTACGCATTAAGCCCTCAGGACAATGAGGTTCTGATCTGCATGGAATGACCTCTGCTATACAGCACCGCACGGAGCTCCTTAGGAATGAAAATTAACATTAAGCACACGAATTCAAGGGCATCTGTCTAAATTCTCAAGCAGATTTCCCCAGTGCCTTTAAAATCTAATAATAGTTCACACTGTACAAGCGCTCATGGAGCTTTACACTCCAGCTTATTAATCATCAGTGTCCTATGATTTTTCTTATAGAACTTATAACTGAACTCTAATAATGCTGGGAAACGTCATAGCAGCTAATGTTTAATCTTCAAGTGCTTTTCCCCCCCAACTTTTAATTTTTTAAAAGATTTTATTTACTTACTTTTAGAGAGAGGGAAAGGGAGGGAGAAAGAGGGAGAGAAAATGCACTAGGCAAGAGATACATTGATCTGTTGCCTCTCACAGAGGACCCGGCCCACAACCCAGGCATGCGCCCTGCCAGGGAATCGAACCATGACCCTTTGGCATGCAGGCGGGCACTCAATCCACTGAGCCACACCAGCCAGGGGCATCAGGTAGTTTTTTTATTTGAATCAGGTAAAGATTTGGCTTTTGGGAACTTTATGCATAACCAGAAAGTTATCTTTTTATATACAGCGTAAATGTCGGCAGAAGGATTGAGAATGAGAGATTGTAAGGATCCTTGGAAATCATATTTTGCAGGACTTTAATTTCACAGGTGGGGAAACTGAGACCACAGAGGTAATACTGTTATTACAACCCATTCTTCCTCTCCTTAGATATCCTTATGTGTGGCATGCAGCTTTATTTAATGGGGGAAAAGAAGTATATGGATGTAAATATATATTTGTCCATACTCTTCTACATGATTTTGGAGACCGCTTTTATCTGTCCTCTTTTCTGTTAAAAATAGTAAGTGCCCTCATTGGGCTAAGTACTAAATACAATGAGTTAAACGGACAAGATTTCTGTGCGTTTAAATCACTTTTCAAGTTTTCTTCAGTAATTTGTTTTCATTTCTTCTTTTACATATAAATATTTCTCCTAACAATGAGGATTAATTCAGATGTGAAACATAATATGGGTATTGCAAAGGGAGGAAGGAATAAGATAAAGCAGAACAGATGGTTTTCATTTAGGCTTTAGGGGACATTTGAGCCCAAAACATCAGATTTTTTGAACTGTATTCTTATTTCATTTCTATCTGGTATACTGGGTAACACTAAGATCTGGGCAAAGAGGCTGGAACCGTATCAGACTATCATTCGAGAATCTTCTATCTTCTAGCCTGAATTTGTCTTTGTTGAGACTTCATTGTTCAAAACCCCCACATCCTTGGAAGAGGGCTTTTAGAATTTTCCTGCTGTTTATGGAGCTTAGTTAAGTTGAATGAAAAATAATTTATGTAATATTATTTGCTCGGAATTTGAGGCACTGATTATATAATAGGGTACACGATGCTCAAGGAGTTACATTCTTAGAGAATAAGAAACACTCCCTAAGAGGAAAATTCAACCCCCGACTCTTGGCTTATGGATGGCATGTGGGTAATATACTAACCAGGACATAAAACTAAATGCTTCTTATATTAGGTTTCATGGTCTGAAAGTATAGGACCAGAAGTGAGCTAAAGGGAACGTATTTTTACTAGTATCCATATAACCGACAGAATACAAAACGCACTGGACATGAGAATTAAGAGCACAATAGATGTCTGCAGGAACCTCTTTGTTCCAGGCCCCGAGTATGCAGAAGTATGTGATAGGAGTTTTTTTCTAGTTATTTTTTTCTTTAACACCCTCTCATTTAAGTAGCTTCTTGGTGAGGTTTCCTATGGCATATTATCTTAATGCTCGGCTCCCCAGGGACTTAGATGACGGGAGAGTGCCAATGTACTTATAAAGATGAAGTACTAGCCCTGACTAGTGTGGCTCAGTTGGTTGGGCATCCGCAAAGCAAAAGGTCGCAAGATCGATTCTGGTCAGGTCACGTGCCTGCCTGGGGTGTGGGTTTGGAGCTTGCAGGAGGCAAATGATTGGTGTTTCTCTTCCTCTGTTTCTCCCTCCCTTCTCCTGGCTCTAAAAAAAAAAAAAAAAGGTAAATTAATAAAGGTTAAAGATAAGGAACTAGCAAAGTCTTCTGGCTCACTCCTACAAAATGCACCTCAGATAATCTATGGAAGAGAGGGGAAACATGCATTTTGACTATGGTTGATGAGCTTCTTTTTTCTATACTCATCCACAGAGTTTTGAAATATGATGTACCCTCTCATTCATTTTAAGTTGATAGTACAAATTTATCAGTGTGAGTTTATAGTTTTGTAAAGGGTTTAAATTCTAAATATATTGCAAACATTTACAATAAAGCTGTTATCATCCTTTTAAATGGAATTCAATAGAATTTAAATACCATTTATATGGGAGCTCAACATGCAATAAAGAGGAGACCATGAATCATGTGTGAAGGAGCATTTGTTGAGTAAATGATATTGAGAAACTTGGTTCATTATATGAAGAAAAATAGAATTGATTTCCTATCCACAGCCACACATAATGTGGGACTCCAGATGTGAAAGGTAACACTATAAAGTTAATAAAATTTATAGGTTATTTTTATTATCTAGGTTTGGAGAATATATTTTCTGTGGACTGAATGATTATGTCCCCTCAAAATCCCTATGTTGAAACCTAATCCCCAAAGCGATGGTATTTGAAGGTGAGGCCTTTGGGATATGATTAGGTTAGAAGGGTGGAGCCCTCATGATGGGATTAGTGCCCTTACAAGAGACCCTAGAGAGCTATGGCTCTCTTTCTGCCACGTGACGATACAAAGAAGAGTCAGCCATCTGCCACCCAGAAGAAGGTCCTCGCTAGAACCTGATCATTCTGTCACCTTGATCTCAGACTTCCAGCCTGCAGAGCCGTGAGAAATAAAGTTATGTTATTTATAACCCACCTGAGGTATTTTGTTATAACAGGCTGAACTCAAGAGTTTTTAAATAAAATTCCAAAAGCACCAAAAAACCCAGATGAATTTAATTATAGTAAAATTAGGGTTTTTTTTTTCTTTAACTAAAGACACTGCAGACAACATTGTCAGAAAGGCAACAGAAGGAGAGAGGATACTAAAAATGTGTAAAAAAGGCTGAGTATATAGGTTATTCAATGATAACCATGTGACAATGTACATGCGATCCATCCCTTCTGCCTTCTTTGGGCCTCTATACTCTATATAAGTATGTCTTCCCTCTCTTTTGTACTTCCAATTTTTCTTTACTACCACTTCTTTGTCATCAAACATGCTCAAAAATTTCCTTTCCTAAGTAGGAAAGATTTCTTGCCGCATATGATCCTCATCTATGTCCTTTATTCGTCAGAAAGTCTAAGCTTCTTGAAGTAAATAGTTTGAGCATCTCAAAATTATCCACCCTTGTTTTCCTAGTTTTCTTTCCTCTTTTCTCCTCAAATCTCTGCACACTGGTTTCTTTCCCCACCAGCCCACTGCAACCACTCTCTGTGTAGTAAGACTGTTAGTGTGGTCGGTCCGAGTGTACCTGCAGGAAGCACAGTCTGTCGCATCACGTGATGTGATCATTACTGCTCTTATGACTTGTCCGTGATGATTAGGCTGACAGTGTCTAAACATGGCGTTCTGTTAATGCCTCTTACTTTGGTGCCCTAATTCAGCAGAAGGTTTTCCAAATAAAATGAAATAAGCCACCTCATAAGGCAGAATAAGCAAAACAATGAGTCTTATAGAGGAAGGATTCCAGTTGCCTAATATTGTCAAGCTGTATAAGTGACCTTGAGCGAATAATGTCTACTCTCTGAATTTTGATTTCTTTCACAGCATAATCTAATCTACTTTATAGGGTTGTTGTGTGGATTAATCAGAGAATGTCTGTGAAAACATCTGGTAAGTTCTAGAGTATGGCATACCCTTATGATTGGACTCCCGGCCTGTGTAGCTTAAAGCTGCGCCGATCAGTGGTTTGAACGGTTATCTAAACTTGCATGAATTCTGGCAATTGGAATTGACCTATTGGAAGACTCTTTGCATGGTGAATTAAGGGGCCTCCGAAGCAAAACACGTGAAAATGGAATTTGGAACAGGTATAACAGAGCGGGAGCTCTGGTGGAAGACTGCCGTGTCCAGCAGGATAGAGTGGCGGAGCCTGTCAGAGGCAGGAATGCTCAGTGAACACGGCAGTAGTTAAGAGCGAATGCTGGTTGTGTGCATAGCTGCCTGGACTTGTTCATGAGAACATGCGAACATCCCCTTTGGGAATTCCCAGAAATATTGAAAATATGGGGATCTGAACCAGAGACTGAGGTCCCTCTGAACTCAATGTATAGGGTAAGAGGATAAGAAATTTGGGTCGGGCCCTGGCTGGTGTGGCTCAGTCGATTGAGCTCCTGACTGGGAACCAAAGGGTTACTGGTCCGATTCCCAGTCAGGACACAGGCCTGGGTTGTGGGCCAGGTCCCCAGTGGGGGGCGCTCAAGAGGCAGCCACACATTGATGTTTCTCTCCTTCTCTTTCTCCTTCCCTTCCCCTCTCTAAAAATAAAATAAATAAAATCTTTAAAAAAAAGAAATTTGGGTTGCTATTATTAATCCAACTCAGCTGGTCCCGACACTGTTGATTCCTGGAGAAAATTGAGTTACAGGTGTAAGCTACTATTTCAGTCCATTTACATTTATTCCAATCTATTTTTATTTACTTGCACAAACACAGGGCGCATCATTCACATTCTGATCTATGTGAATGACACCCCCTTGAATTATGCAGCCCTGGAAGTAGCCTGTTCTCATTAGGTGATTGGATTGTTCTCTACTCCCTTGTTGCCACTTAGGCATTACTTTCTTTAGGACATGCACCATAATCATAAATATTTTATGTAAAATTCAAGCATCTCCTCCAAAGAAGAATATCTTGGGAGAAGTGTATTTAAAATTATGTAATAAACATTCAGCCCAACATAGTCACATTTATAGCTAGAATTAAATCCAAACCTCCCAAGGTTTAGAATGTCAATATATGACAATTACACTCCCCGGCTTCTTATTTTTCAGAGTTTTTCACGAGGGCAAATTCAGAAGGCAGTTCATGGTGATATTTTCAGGTCCATGTGGAGTCCTCACCCTCTACCCAAGTAAATTGAGTGAACATGATGCAATCACTTGTTTTTAATATTTTGACTTATCCATATGAATGACATCACTATCAACTAGAGTCGGAAAATATTGTTGAGTGCAGTTCCCTACTTATGAGCAATATGCGCCCTTCCTTCTAATTCATACTATAACCAGATAATTGGTATGACAACACACTTGGAATTGCGAGTTAATGAAATTCAAATGAATCTGGGATATTTTACAGAGGCAAGTGAGTCTTACACAGAATTTAAGCAGCCTACATGCAGGGGCACAGAAACTGATCTTGTAAATGACTATCATAGCAATAGTGTGAAGTCATGCGGCAGGATGTTTTCTGCCAAGTAACAGGAAAGACAGAAAGAAAAAAGAAAAGAATAGAAAAAGAGAAAGAGAGAGAGGGTCAAGACAGAGAGAGAGGGAGGGAGGGAGGAAGGAAGGAAGGTCCATTGCTCAGTGATTCTTGATGAATTTCTCAGGTAATGTATTATTATAAGACAACTTGGAATTGTGTTCCAGTTTAAAATAAATACCTTCTGTTGTGGCAGCCTCTGAGAAGACGTACGTCTGCTTAGACTTGTATGAAACCAAACTTGACAAGAAATTGTAAAAAATAATTTACATGTAAACTTTGAACTTTAAATAAGTATTTCTTTTTTTAAAAAGATTTTATTTATTTATTTTTAGAGAGAAGGAAGGGAGGGAAAGACAGATGGAGAGAAACATCAGTGTGAGAAACATGGATTGGATAGGGGACCTGACCTGCAACCCAGGTGTGTGCCCTGACCAGAAATCAAACAGGTGACCTTTCAGTTTGCAGAATGATACCCAACTGAGCCACAGCAGTCTGAGCTTAAATAAATATTTCAAAAAGCCATGTGGGTTTATTTGTGAAGGTAAGTTTAATAACAAAGACATTTGAATTATATGTTGGAATGGTTCTGAAAATATACAACCCCTTTCAACAGCTAATTATCCAAGAAAATGTAAGTGCTATTTTTTCATCTATGGTAAATAGTCACTTACTGAGTATGTGCACCATTCCTTTTCAAGTCTTTCTAGAATAATATTTTTAGAAATATATGAGTGCCATAGTTAGCAAACTTTCATTAATAAAACATGAACCAAGTGGAAATTTTACCATACAAAATAGAAGGGTTTTTTCTCCTGTTTTGCATATCTTCCTGAAGAATACCATTATTCTTAATTTAATATTTCAGAACCTACTCAGAATGTGTGACGGAAATATTAAAACAGCAGATCATTTATTGCTAATTACCTTTACTAGTTGGTCTCTTTATTGAGTTTCTAAGCACTTAAGTATGTCACTCTAATTCTATAATATATTGCGGCAAATTTAGAATTTAGCATTGGGGGTATCCTGTGCTTAGTGTAACACATATGTTCAGTTTCTGCTACTTCCTTTGTTTTGCAAATGTGTTATGCAAATGAACAAATATCTGCTTTCCTCATTCAGTACTTTCCGGAATTTCTCACTCTTCTAGTCAGAAGACAGATGTTTTTAGTACCTCTTCTATAATTTACTAGCTACATGACAATGTCTTTGAGACGCAGTTTTTAATTCTGTAAATTGAGACTGGTAATAGCTGCCTGACTTAGAGCCTTTTTTTAAGGACTTCACGATCAGTGTAGGTGAAAGTACTTGTACGATGGAGGCGTAGGTTAACACGGCTCACCCGCTCACACAACCACAGCAAAAATTACAACTAAACTACGAGACAACTATCACGCAGAATCATCAGAAAATCAAGCTGTATGGAAGTCCGACAACCAAGGGATTAAAGAAGTCACATTCATCCGGACAGGTAGGTGGTGCAGAGATGTGGAGATGCAGAACAGGCTGTCCCGCTCCCAGGTGTGGTGGATAAAAATTGGGAGGGATACCTCGGGGAGCAAGGGATCCCAGCCCCACACCAGACCACCCAGTCCAGGGGTCCAGTGCCAGGAAGATAAGTCCCCATAACTTCTGGCTGTAAAAACCAGTGGGGTTTGGGGTGGCAGAAGAAACTGTGGGACTCTCAGGAGTCTTCTCTTAGAGGGCTTGCAATGGATTTAGGATTTACAAAGACCCAGTCCTTCTGGGCTCCAGCACTGGGGCAGCAGCTGGAAGGGCTCTGGTGGCATACAGGGAGAAACTGAAGTGTCTGCCATCAAGATGAGTGCCAGGGGACAGCTTCCTCCCAGCAAAACTGCAGAGGCCAGGCAGCAGCGTTGTCCCCTCTCTGAGCCCTACCCCACACAGAGATACAGAGCAGCAACACCGTACCTGAGACTACATCAACCTGGTTCACACGGGTTGCCCTGCCCTGGTAATTACCTAAGCCTCCACCACATGCAACTTATGGGCCCACTTTTCTACAACTGGCCACACTACTAAGACAGGGAGTCAAAGCAGCTCTACCTAATACATGGAAACCCACACAGGCTGCCAAACAAAATGAGGAGATAAGGAAATATGGCCCAATTAAAATGGCAATAAATTCACAACTAGCAACAATTGAATCTAAAGAATGAACTAAGCAAACAAGCAGAACAGAAACAGAATCATAGATATGGAGATCATTTGGAGGGTTACCAGTTGGGAGGGCGAAGGGAGAAAAGGTACAGGGATTAAGAAGCA